>NC_056472.1:12383316-12717816 GCF_008729295.1 Plectropomus leopardus | reverse complement strand
GCGGAGCCTGGGAGTGGTGGTGGGGGGAGTGAGCGTGGGGTGGGGTAGTAGTGGGGCTGTGGTGAAATTAGCTGGAGCTGCAGTGCCGCTCACCTGCGTGTCGGCTGCGCAGATTTGGGCCTTGCTGGCTCGCTAAGTAAGTATTTGCACGCAAACTGGTGTTATTTGATCCACCTCAGTGTCAAGCGCTTCCATAACTTTAAAAATTGAAGAGGAGGAGGTTCTCTCGTGGCTCTCAGCTGGCAGTTTGATTCAGATTTTATTATCCGTGCTTGGTTCTATAATAAGCAGGAACTGTCCTGTCCGATTAGGCACGCTCGGCGGCGCTCTCCGTCCCCCCCTCCGACTCGCTCCACCCCCACTGCCCCCATCCAACTCCCTACTTAGTGAGAGGAGGAGGACGAGGCTCCCAGCCATCGCCAGCCTCTCTCTTTCTCCCTCACTCTCTTTCTGTCTGGGTAGGGAGTAGGAGGGGAGTTGCTCCGTAGACTTAACCCATTAACTGCCATCGTCTCTCTTTCTCTTTCTCTCGCCCCCCTTTTCTGTCCGTTTCTGGCCTTTGCCTGGGCCTGTCCAAGCCTTCCCTCGCCATGGTAACTTAATGTGAGTTAAGACTGATATATTGTTTTATCACATGAGCCTCTTTAATGAGTTTGTCCCAAACATATAAAAAAAAATATTATTTATATATTATATAATCCGTGAAACCTGAAATGGACCCTGCCTGATTTAATTTGTTGGAGACTACTTTGAACCATGGATTAACACACATGTGGTGCTATGTACTGAGTAACTATGTTTTTTTTATTTGTATGAAGTTTTATTTTTTATTTTGTTTGTTGTTTTTATCAACAGTGGATGTCAGTAGACCAGAAGAATGAGAAATATCAGTGTTTGGTTACAAAAACAATGCATAAT
This sequence comes from Plectropomus leopardus, assembly GCF_008729295.1. Taxonomy (NCBI): domain Eukaryota; kingdom Metazoa; phylum Chordata; class Actinopteri; order Perciformes; family Serranidae; genus Plectropomus; species Plectropomus leopardus. Next base: position 12,716,898 of record NC_056472.1, on the reverse strand, counting down.
ATATATATATATATATATATATATATATATATATATATATATATATATAAAGACAGATCATTCTCTTTTTTTTCATGATATTTATTGACAATAAGAAAAATATAGTATAATGCTAGCCTTATCTTTTAAGGCAGGGGTCTTGAATGTCTTTCAGGGCAAGGAGCCCTAAGCTCAACAGAGCAGGGGCAGTGCTACTACATATAAATTTTAAAAACTGAGTTGCCTTTGAGATAATTCCCTGAATATTTATTTTGGTCTTCTCTGATTTATGCTGTCCTATAGCTGTTAAGTCAGCAGCAGTTGTAGCAAGTTCACCTTATGAGCTTTCGCCGATGGTTTCTGATGTGGACAGTGTGTCAGAGTCTCTTGCTCGTAAAGTTACGAAGCGATCCATTGTAGCTCACAAAAATGTCCGTACATTTGGAAAAGTTATACAGCTGACTAGCCAATATTTTTCCAATAGTATGTAAATGTAAACTTTCTAGTTCCCCTCGCTGTACAGTGATTTAGTGCTAGCTAGCTCATATGATTGCACAAGGATTAGTTGTTAAAAGTTTGTCCTTTCTAAATGTTATATTCTATAATTTTTTTTAAAGAATAGGCCGATTTATCTTTGCTAAAAATATTTTAAATTCATTTTTATGTGTAATTTCCAATAAATTTGAATGTTTTGGGAAAATTTGGCCACCCTCCTGCAGTAACTTGTGGCACCCACTAGAGGTCACAAACCGCCTGTTGAGAACCCAGGTTTTAGTAAATTGCTTACAAACCTAAATTCAGCTCGGTCAGTTTCGCAATATGTTCAAAGAGTTTTTCATGAAAATGTTCACAACCAAAGATACAAATATTGATTACTGGTCAAAAATATCAAATGCATAAAGACAGACTGGCCTTAACAGTGTGTGTGTGTGTGTGTGTGTGTGTGTGTGTGTGTGTGTGTGTGTTTGTCTGTGTGTGTGTGTGCGTGCGTGCATGCGTGTGTGTGTGTATAGCTTGCTCTTTCATTTTTTCCACTTAAGTCACTTAAATCACTGAAGTGACTTAAGTGGAAAAACTACTACCTAAATACTATAGGTTGAAAGAACTATAATTAATATCAGTGGATAAAAATCACTTTTTATTTACAAACTGAACTTTGTAAAGTCATTAGGCACCATTATGGCAGCTTTTTAAAATCTCCTGTTATTATGCACTGAAATTGTAAGAGATAATGCGACATTTTCACTCCAGCGTTGCTCCTGATTCATCATTCTGTCCTTGGTGAGGCAACAAGAAATAAGTGTGCCAAGTGGTGATATACAGTAAGCCTGTTAGTTGTTTTCCAGCTGTATTTCTACTGCTGACACTCAGTCCAGTCAGCAGCTGAGCTATTGGCTGCTTGGCTATGATCAGACCCTACATGGGGACGTACTAGCTTCACTCTGGCACTGCATGTGTTTGTGTACTACGCTGGAAGAATACTTACAGCCGATCAACTCATGAAAGAAAATCCTTTCCTTTTGTGAACTAAGAAAAGTTTAATTAAAAAGCTAAGATAAACTTCTAAACTGCAAATAACAGTCAGTGCCATCTTTTGAAAAATATTAAGGGCATTTTTCGTATAATTATATCCAAAAAGCTCTTAGGAAATCAGCAGTTGAGTATTTCTCATTTGAAAATACGAGGTGACCTTTTTTTCATACATGACTTTGCTCAAATTCAGGCAGTTTTGATTTAAACTCTTAGAAAGAACTCATTTGTGCTCAAGAAATTTTAAAGGCATTCATCATCATTTTAAGTATGCTCTTTTAGTGTTTATTTTCAATATTAATAAATCACATATCTACAAAGTGTTATTTAATTAAAATGTTGGCAGTGTCTTGAGTTGTGTCTGTCAGTGGTTGGCTCTTGGAGGCTTAAGAAAATGCAGAATACAAGTATTCTGATGAAATAACTGTAAGCGTCTCCCCTCTGCAGTGTGAGGCTGTATAGCCTGAGGCCGGCAGGCTGCTGCTGATGTGGAGGATATACACCAGGATGCATATATGCATATCTGTAGGCTACACACCAACCCCTGGACGACTTCTCACACGGCCACAATTAATGCAACAGTAGGCAAAAATCAGTGTTCCAAAAATTAACAACAAGAAAGCGGAAGTTACCTTCTGCACAGTTTGTTTATGTAATTTTTTTTTTTCACGGCACCAGAAAATTGACCCAGGACTCATTTCCAGTAAATAGGACAAGCGTTGCATATGCTGTCTGCACATTTTGTCGTTTTCTGGGAGGGTGGGTTATGCAAGCCCCCTTTCACTGCTAATTCCATCAAAGCTTTGGGAGCAGTTCTAATTGGGCGTCTCTATTTTTGGTTGTCTTCCAGCCCTGTTTTGCTGCCTTTGAGTAAAGGCAGCGCAGCGAATGTAAAGCTGTGTGATAACAGGGCCATTCGCCACAGCACTGAGTTTGACCCTGCAACCAGCCTCCATGACGGATGTGAGATGATTCCTAGCCCTCCAGCTCAGCACGACACACTCAGCACAACTCAAATACACTCCCCCAATCTCTCCCTCATCCTCCCGTGTTGCCTGTCTTCGTCTCCATCTCTCGCTCTCTGTCAGTTACTCCGCAGATTGACTCGGTGCTGTATGCAGTCTATTTAAAGCTGGTGCCATAACCACCCACTGCTTCTTTAAGAAGTGGTGACTCACCTAAACAGATCAGCCCTGTCGAGTGTGTGTGTTTGTGTGTGCGTGTGTGCGTGTGTGTGTGTGTGTTTGGGGAGGTTATATCATTTCGGCTTTGGTTCTACTTTGGCTACGGCCTTCTTTGTTTGGTGACAAGCGCAGCTGTTTTCTAACGATAGCGCTTGTCTGTGCGTCAAACTGGTTTCTGCAGGATTCCCAGATTAATGCACACACTCACACACACACATTCAAACACAATCTGTGCACTTAGTGTCACTGAGTTATGTGCTATTCTGGGTGCATCCAGGGGACTTTCCAGCTTATGGGAAAAGCAAATGAGCAAATTTGCATTTTCTCTACTTAGCTCAGTAATGGGATATATGTAAGGGGGCTATACAAGTGCAAAATGAAGGTTGTGCATCTGAGAGGACTAGGTATGGCTGCCAATTAGAAAACAAACAGGGCAATGCATATGGCGTGTTCTGTATGTGTGGCAGGAGCTTCCAGGCAGCCAGGCTGAGCAGTCTTCACTGCCATGGTTTTGAGTCTCCCCCTCACTTCTCTGCATTATTAAATCATCCCTGAATAATTCACCGCCTTTCGTATCAAACAAATATTTTTGCAACTTGCACCTACAAATAGGTGAGGGGAGGGCTGCTGTACTGTACAGTATTTAGTGGTAAAGAAGGCGACATTGGAGTGATGTGTTTGTGTTTGTTTATGATCTGAAAACCATCCAGCTTCAGGAGCCAGTGTGAACGTCACGTGAGCTGCTGAATGTCATGAGTCATGCCCTCACACAGACCTTGCATTTTTTCCTCAACATACACTGTAACATACAGTATGATATCAGTTTGCCTCAGCTTTTGAGGTGCTATAATTCTCTAAAGTTGACGCCAAAGAGCTTCATTAAACTACATGGCAGCACATTTGCCTGCTTTGTTTCTCTTTGTTATATTTATGTGCATTCTCTCTCTTTTATATTGTATTTTAATGACTAGGCTATACATTTAAAATCTCTGTTTTTGAGATTTTATTTTTGAAGATTTTTTTGCTGATTTTTTGACCTGCTTAAAGTGTTCTTATGTGTTGATTGCATTTTTTTCTTTTTCTTTTGTTTTTCCATATTTTAATTTTTTTTTTTTGTTTTTAGTCAGAGGAGAGACATAAATAGAGTTTGACTCCAGTTGACCAGCTGATGTTGATGCAGCATCTCATCCCCACCAGGAATAATGACAAGTCTCCACCACCTTAAAGTGCATTGCTACAGCATGTTACCATGCAAACTCTGTGTGCTGAAGATTTTCAGACTCTGCCCGAGCGATGATAGGCGACATCTAAATCCCAGCGGTGACGCCGCGATGTCATGGCGGGCAAGGACTGACTCGTGTGCTGACTTGTTAGTCATGCTTTGATGCACAGTTTAAAGAGGACTCCAGGAAGCCAGTCAAACGCGCATGCGCAGTTCACACCCACACACACACACACACGCGCGCACGTAAAACACACACTTTTTGCACATTTGCACAAAGGAACACACAGCCACTGAGTGCTTTAAAAGGAAAGCGGCTACATCATTTGGTAGTCTGACATGAAACCGTGTTCATGTGTTTTTATGAGGTGACTTCAGAACAGTTTCCTTGTACAGTTACAGAATTCACAAACACGGTGAAATTACAGCATTAAGAAACAGCAACTCAGAATCAGGACATCAGGTCACCCTCTCCAAATTAAGGAAAATGTGTTGCATTCTATCATATTATAGGTCACTGTTTTATTCATGACTTTGCTTTTAAAATGTGTGTCCCACTGTAAGCTAAAACATGATGGTTGACACAATTACTGGTATGCCCCGAAAAAGCTTATGGAAATTTTTCACTTTTTAAGTTAAAACCATTAAAATTTTACATAAAACTGGAGAAAAAAATCCCTCTCCTAGATTATAATTTAAAAATTAGGCTTTTTAGTCCCTTTGGACATTTCAGTGAAGCCTGATTATAAATGTTTTCCCTTTACTGGTGCTCAGAGTGAAGAAGCCTTTTTACAACAAACACACACACACACACACACACACACACACACACACACACACACACAGACAGACAGAACTTTTATCTATCTATTTATGTAGCTCTATGTCAGAGTTATGGTGGTCTAGAACAGCTATAGAAGTGATGATTTTTTTGATATACCCTTTTTATGAGAAAAAAAGTTTTACTTATAAAATACAGTACCTACACATAAAATATTCCCTGAGACCCCAACCCTAACCATATTTATACTATGCAGTGGTTACGTACTTGTTGGCATAGCTATATAACTAAATGGTAATTCAACATTAAAATAAAAAAAAAAAAATAAATAATTTTAATTTGGCCTAGTTTAGGACTGATGCGTCAAAATTACTAAAAATAAAATATTATAATTAATTTCCTACATTGCAGCGCACTGCAGTGTAGGAAAATAAATAATAAGCATTAAAATAATTTATTTTAACGCATCAGTCCTAAACTAGGCCAAATTAAAATATCTTAATGCCACTTTTCATATTCTTCTGATTAAATGTAACTTTGTTTTAAGATGTTGATATTTTTCAGTAAAGAGATAGAATAGATAACCAGAAGCACTGGTATATTTAATTTCAGGAAAATATTCTCACCTACTTTATAATGAGAACAATATGAAAGAAAAATAACAGATGCAAAAAGAAAATTTTTGCTTAAATATATGAGAAATATTAGGTACTTGCTTCATTTATTTTTTCATTGCTTGTCATTTGTGGATTTAAATATTTTTTATCATATTTGATTTGTATTTTTTTTGTTTGTTTGTTTTAATTCACAATAATGTCCTTTATATAAAATGATTTATTATTTGACGTTACACTATTAATGTAGTGTGCTGTGTGTAATTCTGGTGTTTGATTTCAGGTTGTCAAAAACACAGAACAATTCGTCACAGATAATTGAACAAAACATCTCAATCTGCTTGAAATATTTCAAAATAAATAGACACGAAGTGAAAATACCTTTTATCATTTCTTTCCGGGCCAACCGAAACGCAAACCATGCTGGCCTAATGCCAACTATTTGGCAGCGGAGCTCTGCACGCTCCATTTATTAGAAAGGTGCTGGCTCATTATTTAGCAGCGAGACGGAGTGAAGGAACTCCAGCAAACGCTCAGCAGCTGCAGCCACTCTCTCTTCACATGCAATAAAGTTTGCAGCCTCATGTGGGGGATCTCTCCCTCTTTTTGAAGCAGACTTTTTTGGTCCATAATTTATACATTTACCTTACTTGCTTCTGCGTGCGTTGGCCTCCTGCATTTTTTAAAGGCCGGGTATTGAGGGATTTTCTGTCATGCTCTCTTGCTTTGTTCTGATCACGCAAGCTGCTGCCATCCCACATACGGGAACGCTGGCAAACACAGAGGCCTAACTCATGCCACCTAGCTGGAAGAGAAACAACACAGGCGAATATCACACCAACAAATAGTCAACACACACACGCACACACACACAGAATGGAAGGCCCACTCCCTTCAGCTAAGACTAAAGGACAAACTATCTTGTGCCGTTGCGTGAGTGTTTTTCACACAGTCACACACCAAACTGAGGCATCCATGTGTGTCTCAGTGAGTGAAGGGGTGTTGAATCTTCCTCTCACACCCATGCATGCGGAAGCAGTCTACCTCGTCTGCTCCCTGCGGAGGACACATGGCAGACAAAAATAGAGGGAGAGGGAGAGCCCGAGATGAACAGATTAAGGAAACAGAGAAATAGTTCCTGGATAAACTTCTACTACTGAATTATTCCCTCTCTTTGCACAACAGTACCTCACACTATGAAAATAAAACCTCTACAGTATATATACGCTTGAATTATGGTACTTAAATTTAGCCTTCACCTAGATGGGATTTTTTTCATGAGTAAAAAAAGCAGGAAATGCCTGGAAATTACTTAATGTTTTGTAGAGGATTAATTTACCCAATCAATTCAGAATTAAATCCATCATGTTATGCTCGGAGGTTTAATATGTGTAATATGTATGAGAGTATGAAAATGTTTTTATTTTGGTTGTAGGCTATGTGTGTGAATCCAGGCTATTTTTTTTTTGTTTGAGCTAATTAACATTAAACTACAGCTATATAATGATGGCCTAAATGTGTCTGCAACAGGGTGAGCACACATAAAAAACTAAATTACTGTGAGTTGTTTTTTCTTTACTAGCTGAACAATTTCTAACAAAAGGTACATTTTGAAACATTTAGTGCTATTTTTTTCCATTTGACTGAGAATAATAAGTTTGGTCATTTTAATTAAAAATAATTCACAAAAGTTTAAAAAGTCACATACATAACTGCAGCCAAAATTTAGATAATCTAGTTCTCTTGCATGTGGCTTTGAAAATAATGGTTTAATCTTAAAATGTATAAATCTCTACCAAATGACAATAATGTATTTTTTTATTATATTAAAAACTTGCGTTGCAATTTCACTGCTTTTCATATTACATGACTTAAAAATTGGCAAATACCTTTTAAAGTGTTCCACTTCATGAAATAGTCAATGCAGGATAACTATATAGACATGCAGTTGATTTTCACAATTGTTGTACAGTCAGTAAGCATTGTGAGGCCACAACAAACTCTTACATAAAAAGAGTCAATAAAAACAAAACAACCTTTATTTAAATCATGTTTAATTATTGATTTTATAGCTAGAAGTAATACTGAGTAATTCAATAAAAACCTATAGTAAAAAAACAATAATAAAAACCCAAAGCAACATTTTAGTTGTGCTAATACAGGAGTGCCTTGTTTCAGAGTTACATGGAGCTGTGCCTCAATTCTCAAGTATCCTCATTCTTATATTGTTGAATATAAATAAATAAATAAATAAATCGATCTGTTCGTCCAACTTAATGTTGTGCTATAAATGTTTTAAAAAGAAAAATTGTTTAAACAAAACAAACACAAAAATCAGGTAAAATGCAAAAGACAAGTTTTTACTTGTGGCCCTGCATTTATCTCAAAACAGCTACTTTGTGCAAGTTATTTATATCTTTTTTAAGATAAGTTGGAACATGCCGATTGAAAATATTTTTTTGTGTGTCCGCCCAAAGTATCACTCTTATCCTTGATTCTAGTTATTCTGTACAATAACTCATGGCGATGCTTTGTCTTTCTATAACTTATTTGAAATCCTTCACTTTTATGTACCTTTTATTTACAAAATACAGTAAGTGAAATTATCATTAAAAACTAATATCATACTGATTTATGAATTTATTTAGACACCAACCATTCTGAAAAAAAAATAGTTTGCTAATTTAAAAAAAAAAAAAATAGCTTACCCATCTATATTGTTAACCCAGATGTAATACACACAGCAGATCAGTTACTGTCACAAAAGAAGGAAAGAATAAATAACATACAGAACTGGGAATCATAATTTTCACATTTTAAGTTGGCCATTTGAACAAAACCACAGATTAATTCTTTTTCTTACTGTCCAAAGGAAGTCCCTGTCGCCCCCTCCTCATCTCCTGGTCTTTCTCACTCTCCCTCCTCCGTGTGCTGTCATCTAGATTCCCTCCCTAACATGTAAATTTAGGTCAGGCCACAGTCTCCTCTCCGGGCTTCACAGGAAAATGTGGAAATGGATTGTTTCACACTACTTAATCTTATTGGGAGAGAGGGAGGGAAAAGCGAAAACAACAGGGACTAATGTGGAGGACGAGGGAGAGGAGAGGAGACGGGGGAAAGGACTGAAGAGCAACGGCAAAAAAGAGAGGGGACGAGAAGTAGCAAGTAAAACAAAAAAAGATGGAAGTAAATGGAAAAAGAAGAGGAGTAAGGGCAGATGGGAAGAAGAAAAAAGAAAGTACATATAAGGAGACGGAAAGAAATGGGAGGAGAGGAGAGTAGAGGACAGAGGGATGGGCAGAAGACAACAGGAGGGAGGAGGAGCAGAGAGGGAGAAAAATAAAGGCCAGAGAAGAAGGGGAAAAGAGATGAGAGGAGAAAAGAGAGGAAGAAAGGGGTATGCCACTCACGTCTCATCTCAGCGCTCTTTGCCAGCGTCACAGCTCCCAGTGCTGGCAGCTCGCATACTAACAGACAGGCCATATGGCTTCATTATGAGACACACACACATAAATAACAACCCCACACACACCAGCCTTGACAAACTCGTAACCGTACACACACTTGAACATGCATGCGCGCACACAAACACAGGTGCAAACACTTGCAGGGAGAAGAGGAGGTGTGTGACAAACTGAATGAAGGGAGCGAGGAGGAGGATGTAATGGCACGTTGAGTTTTTCTACCTCCGGGGGCTCTGAGGGAGAGCAGAGCTGGCCCAATTACTGAGGCTAACATGGACACACACACACATATGCATGTTACACACTTAGTCACGCACACCTATTCTCAGCAGTCTGGGAGAACTGGGAGAACATAATTGTCATTATCAGATACAGTCAGAGCAAATATTTGGAATACAGAAGTGCAAATCACAGTCTTTATGTGGATATGCTAACTCCTACTGCTGGCACACACACGCACACACACACACACACACACACACACACACACACACACACACACACACACGTCAAGTGGACACCAGGGACGACTAGCCGTACTTACAGCCATGGAGGTGTTTGGGAAGAAGGGGATGGCTGACTTGGATGCAGTCTCTGCTGTGTAAACCACTTGGCACACATTACAGTCATTAGTGTCATGATGCAGGGGATGGATGATGCTGGTCATAACTCCCCAGAGGCAGGGCCTGGTGTTCCGGTGGGCCCCTCCCAGGGGGTCTCTGTAGGTGTCTTGGAAGTGCTCTCTGTAGACTGTGTGTTAAGCAACCTGCTACAGAGGAGGGACAACTGTAGTTCCTGGGAAGGATGTACTAACCAGTGCACTTGACATGCTGTTCTACTGCTGGGACAAAGTGCTTTACTCAAGTAAAGTTGCATTGCTGGCATTTTTTTTTAAAGAAGAAAATAACTGGAAGAAAAAATAATTGCTGTTGCCTGTCTAATAATTGTATGATAAAGGTGCCCCCCCCCCAAAAAAAAACAAAACAAAAAAACAAACAAAACAAAAAAAGAAAACCCAAACAAAACAAAACAAAAAACAAACAAAAGAAAACAAATGGGTAAAAAATCAACTGACAAAAAGCAATCCTTGGTCAATGATGACTGTTGCTATGGAGACCATTCAAGACCCGCATATGCCACTGGATCATTTGCCAATCAATGACAAATCTACATCAATTTAGCCAAATGCAGGTACCATTGAGCTGGGGGTAGGCCAAGGAGTCCCTGTGGAATTTACAGTAGCTTGCCTATGTAACTCTCTGTTTACTTTCACTTAACCCATTTTGTCAAAAAAGGCTTAAATTCCGTGGTGTTTCATTAGCATAAATGACAGCTGTTTCCACAAGCCAATGGTACCTTTTTGCAGCTGTTGAGAAAAAAACGGATTCAGTGCACAAGCGTGCATGGATTTAATACCGATGTACAGATCAACATGTCGTTTTTTTTGTTTTTTTAAACCATGTTTATGAATTTTTTAATGTAAATTTAAAAAAATATATATGTCATGGATAATTCCTAAAAAAAATTCCTAATTTTTTATTAAATATTCCTATTTTCTATTTTCAATCCTTAATTGTCATAAAATGTCAGCTGCCACAACAAACCCAATCTCTGACTCTGACCAGGAAAAAAGTATCCATGTGGATTGTTTGGTGCTGGTCAGGGGGTTATTGAAAAAACATTTCAAAGGGGGTGCAAATTTAAAAGAACCACTGAACCACTTGAGAACCACTGCTGGAGAGTGAAAATGCCGGCCTGCGTTTATACCGTGTTACGTCTCTTCAGGAGCTCTCCTCTCTGTGTATTACTGAGTTAAATGCTGCTGTGAGGTCATGCCCATTTTATTTAAAACAAAATTTCTGTTTTTGTCATACAATATTTTATCAACCTCTGCTGACCTTTACTGATGTTCTGTTTTTGAGGCAGCAAACAATGGCACAGCTGTGTGCACCCACTGATGAATCATCACACCTACTGCCCATAGCTGACATGGTATTTTATTTTTTGGAAAAAAGAAAAAAGCAATTCGAATAGCTTTCTTGTATTAAGCTATTTGTTTAATTTGTAACAAGTGATTTGGTTTGGAAAATATTTTATTATTATTAAGAATTAGTAATAAAGCTGATCAGTTGCTTGTTGATTACTTTTTATTGATAAATTGATTAATATCACAGATAGTTCACTTGACTGAAATGTAGCACAAAATACAAAAATGTGCAGTTCTAATACAAATAAAATAATTCGATCCAAAATCTAAATGTTAATGTTGAACTAATTTAACAATGTGCATGTATTAGCTCACAAAAATGATACTTGTTTTTATTGCAAAATCCATTGGCCCACTAGACTAGTGTTTCCCACATTAGCCTTTGACCACTTAAAAAAAAATAACATTGACTTGCAACCCTCTGTTGTGAATGCAGATTTCTATGGATAATGATTTGTTTAACCAAGATGATGGTTTTCCCCAATTTTTATATCTCAATATTTTTTCAGGCCGGGAGATGTTAAATCATTCGTAAATCCACAAGAAAATGACAAAATTACAAGAATGTCCTAAAAGATGAATATGACTTTGTGTCCTCTCATGGGTCATTTTGTGACCCCTCAGACATATCTTGTGATGCCTTTGGGTGTCTGGAACCCCAGGCTGGCAATCACTGCAATAGACTGTATATAAAACATGCTGACTTCATGTAAAGTACTTGCATACTGCATAAACAGCACTTTTCAGAGTTGTGTTGACTGTTTCTAGGAAATAACTCCTTGCTCCAGACAGTGCCTGCAACGGTCATCACTTTTTTAAACTTATTTTTTAAAATCTAAAATCTAACCTTTGATAACATATATCCATCAGATATATAATTAATATAATATATATAATATAATATATATAATATAATATAATATAAATAATTATAATCATTATATGAAGAATATGAAAAATGTAATTAGAAGTAAAAAAACAGAAAGACAAAACAAGAACACATACCAGAAGTAGACACACAATCCAGCTACTTGTACTATAAATGGGTGTATTATCGGTTTGAAAATAATGATGAACAATTTAAAGGCCATATTAAGCTAATGTCATATTTTCTCTGCGCTGCACAGATTTCCATAGAGCTAAAGAAAAGTATTTTTTTTTCTTCTTTCAAATGTGTGTGATATTGTAAATGTGGAGTTCCCTTTGAAGCCCTCTCTCCCTCTGACTTTAACAACCCTCTGTATGGAAAGATCATCAAAACAAATGCATTTGCTCCTCACTGTGTTCCTTGTATTTTTGTCCCTACCGATGTTAATGATTCGTAGTTCATGGTGTTTTTTAATAACTATTTGACAGGTGCGAGATAATTTACTGCTGTCGTCGGTTATTGTTCTTTTTTAATCAGCGTGTGATTTTGAAATTCGCAGGAGAACAAAGTGTTTTTAATAGATTTAACAGAGTCCTGCAGAGCAGCAAGCAGACATTTTCATCAGATGATGTGGTAAGTATGGATTTTTCTGTGGTTTCCTATTACAGTATACACCGCCTTATTGAATTCAACTAAGCATGTAATCCTGGAATCGCTGACTCCTCTTCATTGAAAATCACTTTGTAATTCACTTGACATTATTAGATACCAAGGCATATGTTATTCTAATATAATGACTTATTTGAATAGCTTGAAAAAGATATCAGCGGGACGTTTTGATGGTGTTGCATTGGATTTTCTTCGTGTTCGTGTGTGTGAGTGTGCTGGCCTGTGAGCCAATAAGGTCGCATTAAGTTCAGTGACATTTAAGTCATAACTTGCAGAGTAGACATGAACAAACAAGCAAGGTGACATGCAAGGTAGCATTGTTTATTAGGCCGTGCTGGTATTTCCTTTTTCTGAAGGAAATATGAACGCACGATATATGAGTATACATTTGTGTGATGAGGGAAAAACAGACAGTATACTGTATTTACGTGTAGTTTTACATTAATCTTGAATAACACAGTATAAAGAAAGGACCAAACTTTTCTTATCTGCACCGTATGGTCACAAATGACTTGGCATTGAAATTGTTTTCACCCAAAAACTGTTCAGACTGAACATTGTGTTTAATTGCTCTCCATGTTGACAATGGCGAACGCTTTACTGACCCCCTGTTTCTATTGTTCAGGTTAATTCATCTGGACCAAGTGTAGGAGCAGATGAATTGAAGCTGATGAAAAGAGAATGGAGCCCTGCAGTCTCAATCACCACTAGACGGGTGCTCTCATGGTTTCGAGGGTGGGGGGCGGTGCCTGTTGCCAGGATACTGGCCGGATCCAGTCTGAGGTCCCGCTGTTTTATTGGACAACACGCTTGACCCTCTGGCGACCGCAAATTGGCCCCATGACCCGAGGAGTCACACCTAATCAATGCAGCCATGCACACGCTGACTCAGGGAAAGGTCGGTGGTGCCTACCTGCTGGTCGGCAACCACAGAGTGCCGAGCGGCACCGCGGATCAATATCATACAAAGTGACATCTGCAACCATTTAAAATCACATTTAGTGTAATTACTCTTTGATACGTTGTCATCAACATGACATGTGGCATCTAAAAAATGTGTTTTAAGTGGTTCCCTACTCTGCTAAGGATTTTAGAATGAAATAAACCAAAGGGAAAATATGTGCTTAGTGTACGTGTATGTATATGTTCCAGTTCAAACTGTGTGCTCACATTTCCACCCTCACTTTTGTAAAATTACAGATCTGTATATGACTTAGCAATGAGTTTAAAAATATAACACTCATATCCTGTTTATAGTTCATGATATGTTTTGTTAAAATCTGTAAAAAAGGTTAAAAACATTAGATTATGAGTAACAGCTCATAGGGATTGACCAAAATCATTAAATTAAATTGAATAGTTAAAATCAGTTACATGGTAAAAATGGTTAAAATGCGAAAAAGTTGTTATATTGCACTGTTAACTTTATTCTTCGTAGAATCCACTTTAATACGTAAAAGTGTTTCTTCTTTGCTCTACAAAGTGGTCTTAATCCAAGATCCTGAGATCGATTGCTTCTGTCTCCTCCTACATACCTGGGAAAGTTGGGGTATTTTCCTTATTAGAGTAAAGCTCTTGCTCAGGGAACATCATTTTCACTCTTGTTTCAAGGGAAAAACCACTAGGGTTGCAGTAATCTACCGTCTACTGTGCACATTTTCTTATTTAAGATTTGGAAAAAAAAAATGCAATCAGACAAAGAATCTCTCCTCCACATGTGCATCTCCCCTCCTCCTTGACTGCCCTCTTACATATATGTCTTTAAAAATGGTTTCAAGTTTCAACTATGGTTAGGTGTTTGTTAAACCAAAAAAAACATAGATTTTCATTTCTGTGAGGCTAATTGTAATCGATAATAATAATAATTTTTTAGGGTCACAGTAACTCATAATAATAATAATAATAATAATTTTGTAATACCCAGATATCATGAAACCAGGATTTTTTCTAGATGGTTACCATATAGTGAAAATGTCATACCGTTGCAAAGCAAGTAACAACTAAGCAATGAGACAAAAAGACATAAAATGTGTCATTAATACAGTGAAAAAAATAAAAATCAAAACAACCTGACTAGTTTCACGCAGGGCGTGAAGGCCGATTATACGCTCGCTGTCTTTTTTTCTTTTTTTCTTTTTTTGTTGTTGTTTCATTTTTAGGGGCATCCTGCTGTCCAAGTGGTTTCAACATGGCTACCATATGACCACAACGTCCTTCGTTTGATTCCAGCAGGGGTCCATAGTTGCATGCCATAACCATTTTTTCTGTGTGTATTTTCACCATCAAACCATCCAACAAAGGCCACAATGCCAGGAAATAAACTTAAAAACTCCCACAAAAAAATCAAAATGCCAAAAAGAAAAAAAAAAAATCTTGAATGATTCACTGGCTCTGTGATGTAGGATTGGCTACCCATAACTGCATTAATTTAGTCCCCCACCCATACAATGCTGTCATAGCTCTCTAAGCCATCTGCTCATGAAAAACTTTGAATAACTGAGAATTATGAGGGTTTCTAATCATTTTGGGCAAGAAAAACCAATAACTTTGAAAGTATATTCCTCGAATATGCACTTGTTAATGCTTTAAAAGACCAAATATAGTGCACATGTCTGCCGGGCGTGGTACACTGAGTATGAAACCCTGCCTCTCGATCTGGCCTGTCACCAGTCTGTCAGCGAATACAAACCATGCAGTAATCCCATGGATTTCTTCATTCTGCGGCCTGACATGTAGAGAAATAGGACGACACGCCCAGTGATCTCTCAGATTGCTTCAGAGTGGCCAGCTGTCTCAGACAGTTCAGACAGACGAGCTTTCTAACCTGACACCCCCTTTAGAAAAACAACAAGCTTCAGAAGTTTAGAGAGGAGTCAAAAAGTAGGTAAACCGTGACTTCTGGTTGGTGATCATGAAAGGCAAACATCCACCAACAAACACAACCTGAAGTCAATAACATTTACAGTGAAAATAAAAAAAATGAAAGAATCCAGAGTCAAAAATAATCCTGCCAATAAAATGTTGAGAAAATAATTGAGTTTAAATGGTTCACTCTGCTCTATTACATCCATGATTATAACATCGTCTTCTGTTAAACCTTGTTTTACGGATAATTAAATTTTTACAAGAGCCGTAAAAATTGCTTCCAATGGCTGTTTTTTTTTTCTTTCATAGCTCAGTTGATGCCAAACTCTTGCAGACACACATTTTCATTCTCCATTGTACGAATCATTCATTGCCACTAATTGAAATTCGGTGTTGTCATCGTCTAACTATGTGATGTTATTGTCAAGTGATAAGTCCATAGTGGCGACATAATTTCTCTGCATTTTGTCAGCTGTTGGGTTCTGCCCAGCTCAGTCTGTTGTGGTATGACTGCTCTTCATGCACTGACATATCGCTGAAAAAGTTTTGTTTGTTTTTGCATAATAACTATTTTGAAATTCCATTTTAGAAATGAGTCTTTTTATAATTTATGAGAGGGTTGTCATTATTGCTGCATATTTAACTAAACATTTTTCAAACTAACTTCATGTGGAAGAGTTAGTTGAGAGAAAAACAATCAAATTGAATATCTAAATGTGGTTTCAGTTACTGCATGTTTAGAAATGTTTAATTTCATGTATTTACTCATCACCAAAACAGTTCTACCGGTGCCATAGAGAACCATTTAAGAGTTTACTGTGATGATTCACGTATGGTACAGATCTACAGAATCATTTTCTGGTGCGCTAGAGAACCTTTTTTGTTGTGGCTTTACACTAATTATGGGAGCTTTCCTGAGCCGGACGGGAAAGTTTACTGCACAAAGAAGTTTCCAGTTATTGTGGCCGAAAAAGCAAAGTGTGGAATAAGAGGAGAGGAGCTGGCACGGGTCCTCTGGCAGAAATCTGATCTGTTTGGATAAACATAACATGCATGTAGGACAATGCCAAGTGCTGTGCCTCCATATTGACTCCATATGAAATAACGCAGCTTTTCAAGCGCCTGGTCAGCGTCCAGCTTGTTCGTGCCTCATCTTTAACATTCAGAAACAGCTGACTGCATGTTTAGAGCTGCATTCCTCTCTACCACATCAAGTGAGTTGCAACTAAGGACTTAGCACAGAAATGCCCAAATAAATGTTGCCGCAGAGAAAAAGAAAAAAAAAAAATCAGTAATCTTTTTTTTTATGTTTTTGTGGTTAATTATTTTTCAAAAGCATCTGATAAATATTATACTGTTATACTTTTAATAATACATTTTTTTAGATGTTCAAAGACTCGTTAGTTTACTTTTTCATTATCTACTAATTTTACATACGTTGGCACTTTTTTGATAAATCAACTCAAATTCAATTTAAAACAAACTAACAAAAAAAAAGACAACTAAAGGGTGGCCTGTGGCTCGGGTAGTGTCTCGGGTGCCCCATGTACAGGGGCTGTGTCCTTGCCGCTGCGACAGTAGTTTCGATTCGAGCCATGGCCCTTTGCTGCATGTTGTCCCCTCTCTCTCCCCGCACCATGTTTGGGCTGTTATCTCAAATAAAGGTAAAATTACATATGTTTTAATTTAAGCTTTTATCAGTATTTTCCTCTAATTTAATATTTCTTCACAAACAATCCTAACATTAAGAGTCAAATGAGTGAGGTGAAGCTAGCTGACACGGCCATACCTTGGACTCAAATGAAAATCCCGCCAATCTAAGCGAGACTGTGATTTCTTTTTGACATGAAAATGACTTTTTGTGGCCCACTTATTCTTCCTTTTCCTGTAAGAAGATTTGAAACCTTACTGTGGATAACGTCTGCTTGGGCAGAACTTATTGCGGGTGGATTTTTCTTTCCAGTTACAATTTATCAGCATAAATCAGCCGGGCTATAGGAATGATTAGAAGGTTTGTCTTGGCCACTGAGGCTACAGAACCCACCCACCTTGCCAGCTCACCAATCTATTTACCTGACCACAGCACCTCTGCTCACATAAATCTGTTGGACTGCCCTGCTGACTCTTTTTACTATGTGTGTGTTGCTCTGTGTGCTTTTCTGCATTTGTATATTTGCATGCACGTGTGTGTGTGTGCATTTTTTTTTGTTATTTGTGGGGAGATGACCCAGCCCAGTGTGTCTGCATTGAAACATTTCTTCTTAAGAGCCGGATTGGAAGTTTCCTGATCCGGGGCGTGCCACGAACATCTATCACAGCGGCGGTCTGGTTTCTTGGTGATTTAGGGCTTACCGAAGCGGCCCTGCTAGCCGTTTGAGTCTGACCACAGCCATTCCATCACCCTCCCACCTTCTAGTCTTAATATCACAACACAGACAGCCAGGAGGAAAGCCCATTTCTCTGTATCTCTCTCTAAATGCGTGTGTGTGTGTGTGTGTGTGTCATCAGAAACACTGAGAATAAGCTGATATGCAGTAGGACCGATACTGGCCAAAACTGAGTCTGGTCCAGTCTGATTAGGTTTATACGCAGTTAGTTCAAAATTATATTATACAGTGAATTCTTTATAAGATTTGTGTTGCATAACCACTAGTTACTGTACACTGTAAAATCTGAGAAGTTGATCTCACTTAAAATTATTTGGGAAACTGATTGCCTTGAGAAAAGAAAAGTAAATATAGCTATGAATCTTAATTTATGTTTAACTTAAGTGTTAAGATTACTTGAAATTTATCAGTAATTTCTTAATTGTGTAAAGTCATTGCAACTTAAAAATGGCAAGTGAATTATGTTTTTTCTATCAAGTGTCAGCAACCTTAGTATCCACATTAGTCTGACTTAATTTTTTCATGACAAAGAGGATTTTGCCAACAATGAAGTTAGGAGATCTGTGAGTGATGTTTTCGTAACATGTTTAAGGAAATACATATATGATTGATTGAGTATGCAGTCGGCACAATACAGATATAAGGTATAGCAAACGTGGTGTAACGAAATTGCTAAAACTTATAAAGATCACTTTAATGAAACTAGTTGCAAAAACTTCACAAATAAAGTAAATAGAACTAGCTTTTAAGTAAACTTAACAATTACACATAAATAAACATAAATTAAGACTAATAGTTATATTTACTTTCATTTTTCAAGTAAGTCTTTTTTCTTTTTTTTTAAAAGTGAAATCAACTTGTCAGATTTGACAGTGTACTGCTTTCTGCATGGTGCCCCAGCATAGGGTAAAAAATACCCCAGAGGCTGCTTTGCAACAAGCAAACCCCAATATAACTATATATTTGGCACACAAAGATAATAAGATACATAGTATGAAATAATAGCTTTTTAAAACTTTCATCCCAAAAATTCAACATTGGCATTGAGAAACTATCAGCAAAAACCTTTGTGCAAAATTATAAAGTAATTTGATATAATTTCTGTGAGAGTTTCTTCATTTGAAGTTGGAGTGCATACACTCACTCATCCTCTCTAGAAGCATTTAAGTTGAGTCTGTTTCAAGTAATATCAGTGTATTGAGAGTACAGTCGAGTCGTCCTCGGCTCCGGGCTTGGATTTTTTTTTTTTTTTGGAGTGCCGGCTGTCCATTTACACAAAGCGGATTTTGCATCAGCCAGCTTAGAAGTGAGCATCGCTTTGAAGTGCTCTAATCCTTCCTCTACCTTCAGACAACCTTTCCTGAGCCACAGCAGAGTCACAGTGCCAGCTAACTGCACAGGCAGGATGGTCCTTATACTGCTCACCCTCACATAGAAGAGCATGCAGTACGTACATGTTTATACTCGAAATAGCTGTTTTAACATACATGTTACAACATATAACCAAGCAGACATGCAGCACACTCCAAATAAAATGCAGAATAAGTAAATGTAAGTAAAGTAAATGGTTCCTTGGGATTATCTGAGCCTTTTTGATGTGCTAAATAATCATTAGTAAGCAAAACTCAACACATGGCTTTCTTTTCTAATTTGAATATTTTTTAATCCTGAAGCAGCAGGGTTAATAAAACATTTATTCCTGAGTATGAAATATATATACTGTAAAAAAAACAACTAATTGTTTTAACTTTAAAACAGCTAATGCCTTAAATTTCAAATTGACTGAACTTGAGAAGACATATTGAGATAATTTTGTAAAAATTCAACCTGTCTTCTCAAAGTCAGTCAGTTTAATAATTTAAGGTAGCCTATGCATCTTTTTTAAGTTAGGCTAAAATAAATAGATTATTTTTACGGTGTAGAAAAGACATTGTTTTAATAGATTTTTTTGTTGCGTAGAGTTATGTTAGTTTTTTCTTCTGTCCAATTCTTGAGTTAATTCGTTATGAACTTCAGATTTATCCTCTTACCATTTGACGGATCCTAATTCTCAGGATTGGAAGCACATTGCTTGAAATATAGTTGTACGGAAGGATTTATGAGTTATGGTGAAAATTTAATAATATCCTAAACTAGCAGTACTAACTTTTTCAGTTTTTTATTTGTATTGATTCAGCAGTAATTTTAATTTGCATTTCATTTTACAAGCCAGACAATTATATGAGAAATGCTTTCTCATAGACCGACTATCTTTCCTGATGAACCACCAAAGAGAAGCAGATCAGAAAAGGAACATTCTGAACCAAAGTGAGGATGAATTAACATAAGCACAGATTTGCATATGTATATGAATGTAAACAAGCACGTACAGTACATGTTGGACTTCCTCACAAGAACACACGTCCGCATGTGACTTTGCACCGAAGCAGGCAGAACTCTTACATCAGATCCAGCCGAAGGCCTCAGATTTAGTCTCAGTGAAACTCCTGCGCTCCATTGAAGAGGCAGAACTGTCAGAGTGGGTGGCATAACCAAGCTGACAGCCTGCTGTGGGCTGCTGCTCTTTATTCGCCAGACAGAGATCAGCAATTTTCAATTTCCTCCTTGCCGCACGCTTAAGCCCACACACTACCGAGACACTTTCGAACAACAAAGGCCAACTTCTTTGACTGAGAAAGATGACTAACAATTGGACCGAGCGGTGGATTATCCAATCGGAACTGTTGTTGTTGGTGGGTGGTCTGTCTCTTTTCATATTGCTCTGTCTTTGGCTCAGAGTTTTGACCAATCCCCTGCCAGATGGGGTCACTAAAGTCTCACCGACAGCACCCCTATTGGCCGGGGTTGTTCACGGGGTAGTGCTGCTGAGAGCAGAACAATGAATGACATCAATAACACAATATGCCAAGCCGATTCTCTGTGTGTGTGTGTGTGTGTTCTGGTCAATATATTTCCATCCAGCTGTTCAGTAATATTGTAGACTCATGAATAATCCGCATTCCTCTTTTGTTGCAAGACCATTTGTGTGTGTGTGTGCTTGTTGCCTACCCGGTGCTGGAAGCAGACGGTGTATGTTGGCTGCCTCTCTCTCCTGTCTCTGTGCGCCAGTTCTCCGTCTGAAAGGAATCTCAGGCTTTCAAGGCACTTTTTGTGAAGCGCTCATCAAAGCCTCCGCAAGTGCTATACTGCAGTTTTTGAAGTCGATATCCCACTTTTACTTTGGATGAGATCTTCTGGTCATAGCTCTGTGGCTCTCCCATTCCTCATTATTTAAATTATATGTATGTGCTCCAGTGCAAATGAGCCATTGCCATTGTTTTCCTGAAGATGATAATGGATTGATTTAAATTGACCATTATGATTGATTTCCATAACTGGCCCTCTCTTCTATACTTTGTTCTCTTTTTCCACCATTTGTTAAGATCTTTGTGTTTGCTTTGTTGTATTTAAACCTTCAGGAAAAAAGGGGAAACTGGATTGACCTTCATGGAAACCCTCAAAGGATAGACTAAATATTTGTTAGATTTTTTGAAAGAAGTTCCTGCACCTTAGCATTTACCACATAATCATATGAAGTCATATTTTATAAAGTAAAGAAAAAAGACATACGGCTTTTGACTGCTTTGAACGCAGGCTGTTATCTTGCAGTGTTGGTATGTTTTCCCTTGACAAGTAATGCACCAATGTTCATATATATGGTGAGCCAGTAATTTGTGCATAACCCATATATTTAATAAGACTGTGATCTCGTGACCAGTGTGCGGATGGGAGAGCAGAAGAACGTGGTCAAAACAAAGGACTTTGTCCTGGGACTTTCCCCAAAAGACCAGTGTTTGGAATCTTGTAAACTTCTGAGTGAAATGGAGTCAAGTTACGGTCAAACCACATTTCTTTTCTTAAAACTAACCTCATGAACTTTACTTGTCCCAACCTAACCTCCATAACTTTATACTAATTGCACAACTTTGTGTTAAGGACTTAACATCAGTTGTGGGGTGGCAGTATTTTGGAATCATATCAACTGTTGTATGAGGATGCGTTGTTTGAATGATATAATAAGGGTCATTAGATTGTGGAACTTTTAGGACAAATTATTTTTTGACATACAATATGTTTTTACCTTTTCCCTGACCATTATTCCCCATTATAATAATAAAACTGGCCTTACTATTATAAATAGCAGTGTTTGGACCTAGTCATTGTCTTGCAAGTCTCAAGTCTTTCCACTCAACCCCCAAATCAAGTCCCAAGTAAAGACAGGCAAACCCCAAGTCAAATCCCAAGGCCTAAACTTTCGAATCCTAATGCACTAATGAAATGATGCTGAATGCGAAGTCATAATGCACTCTTAAATATAAGTAATTCCAATATTCAATTTACAAAAGTCATGAATGCTTGTTAAAATTTGCGTTTAGTTGTTAAAACTTGTTTGTTATAATGCGTCTTAGCCGTTAGGCTAATTTTAGATAAACATTAGCTAGCTGTGTTAATATTAACCTTGACTTACCATTGTTGTGCAACTTTAAATGTCAAATTTAGTTGAAAATTGCTGCATCTTTATCTGTAATTTTTGACTTGCATATTGTGCATGCTGCAAACTACGACAACAAAAATCTAATGTTAGTAATATTAGTTCCTTATGATTGTCTTCTGCAATTTGATTCAGTGTTGTTGGATTAGTTCAAATGAAGTGGATCTGGAGACTTAGTATTTGTCGACTTGCTGAGAGTGAATAGTCTTAATGTTGGTTCAGGAAATGAATGGATTTATGGCATACTTTTTAAATAACACACTTTTTAGTTTTTGGGCTTCTAGGGAGGGTATTAAGTATTTTCAGGTCAAATGACTAAAGTCCAAGTGAAGTCACGAGTCATTGATGTTAAAGTCCAAGTCCAGTTGCAAGTGCTTTTTGATTTTGTCAAGTTGAGTCTAGAGTCATTGAATTTGAGATGCTTTTCCCCATCTCTGGCTCACAATCCCAGCACTCCCCTACAGCAGAAGGATTGACAATATGGTTGAGTTTTTCCTCCCTTGCTGGGCTCTCTGATGATTTGGCCAGACAGCTAGTGGAAAATTGGAAAGTAAAATATTTTGGGGGGGTAAGAAGGAAAACACAGGCAGGACGATAGGGAATGATGGAACCAGCTTATCCCCATGAACACACAGGCAGTAAGATGACACTTCCCCTCCCGTCGAAACGCTGAAGACCGCTTTGTCATTCCCCTAATTGGATGTGATTACATTATAACTGGGAGGGAATGATCCCAGTCGCTGGCAGGGGTGAATCTGGGTGCTTGTTCTACCGCAAATTACCTCTTATTGAATTAATTTTCTTTGAATAAAAGTTGGCAGAGACACAAAGTCTCTCATCAAGTAGCATCACCGCACTGTTTGGATTCGGCTGTGACAGTGGGTGGGATAATTTGCGCCTCACAAACAAAAGAATACAACAAAATATGAGGCCGATGCTTACCTTAAATGAATTCAGTTTGGATGAAGCAGGATCCCTAGGTGCTCATTAATTAGGCGCCAGACAGAGCCTATAGGCAAGCCTGCTGTTTCTGTATGCTGGCAAAAGAACAAAACTTTGAGCTGTCTGGTCCAGAACGATACATACAATATGACCCCTCCTCTGGATGGTGGCCCTGGGGCAAAAGTCTAAAAGGAGTTCAACGACTGACAACATATGCTGCAAATATCAGAGAGGCATTATTTGCTCACTTTTCTTCTATACACTGGATTGAAATAAAAAGCAGGTAGGCATAAGTGGACTTCTAAATATCTTTTCTGTGTTTTGTTAGCAGCAGTATCCTGTAAAAGGTGGAGGCTACTGAGTGCTTTTTAGTTTTTACCTGTTAAAAGACAGTTTCAGGATTTGAAGGTGGTACATGAACATCTCCCAAACATTAGAAGGTATCTAACCTTAAAAATCGATTTTCAAAATCATTACACCCTACATTAATTTGCTTTGCCATTATTTTGATAATGGTATTTTGATTAGATGGTGAAGCTTGTGGGCGGCACGGTGGCTTTGTGGTTAGCATTGTTGCCTCACAGCAAGAGGGTCCCTGGTTCAAATCCTGGTTGGCACAGGATTTGGTCCTGGTTCGTTCTGTGCGGAGTTTGCATGTTCTCCCCGTGTCTGCATGGGCTCTCTCCAGGGTATCCAGCTTCCTCCCACAGTCCAAAGACATGCAGGTCTGGTTTATTGGTGACTCTAAATTGCCCTTAGGTGTGACTGTGAGTGTGTATGGTTGTCTGTCTATATGTGTTGGCCCTGCGATGGTCTGGCGAACTGTCCAGGGTGTAGCCCGCCTTCCGCTCCGCAACCCTTACGAGGACAAGCGGTGACAGAAAATGACTGACTGACTGGTGAAGCTTGTTTACATAGCTAAAAATAGATCCAACAGTAGAGCATACACAAGCAGTCAGGTGTTTTCATATAAATTGCAAACTTTATTTAGAGGTAAAAGCAAAATTGCATTGTATGCAATTATCTTGAGTCAAAGATGAACAAGAGGTCAGTTTACTGTAGTGGTTGTTTACAACTGGAAGTTTTAGTTTTAATTTGACCTTTCACTTTTGTTTTCTGTTCCAAATATATCTGGCTGTGTTTACAACCTTAAAAACTGTTTGACATCTTTTGTGAGCTATTTTTGTTGATGTTGCCTCATTCTGAGGACACAGCAGTTACTCTTATGAGTACAGTGTCATCATTCATAACTGATGGAACCAATGAGTTATGAAACTATGGCCTCACGCTAATGACCCACTAAAAGTGTGTGACAGTATAAGCTATTTTTCTGCAGAGACTCTGCCCTGCCCTGCCCTGCCTGTATTTTCGTATTTTCTTATTTTCTTTTTATTTTATGCTTTTGGGACATTTATGGATGTGTACCCCCACAGTGCTCATCTGAGACCAGGGCTTTATAATAAAGTGACGACCAGGTGTCAGACCATAAGCAGCAGGTGTCCAAGAGTCACAGTGTGCAAAAAAACTTAAATATAGCGAGGTGAAATGAGTGAATCTGAGGTTGGCTTTTACTTTCACTTTTGTTGGTATGCAAGTTTACAAATAGTAATTAAAAATCCTGCATTGTATACTTTTAGGAAGAGTAGTCCATCCTCAATATACCACAAAGACAGCTGTGGTATATTGCAAGGTGAGTCCGGGTCCTGGTTTTGCAAACCAGCACCCTCCTCCACCTGCACCTGCAATGCTCAGTACCAGAATCGAGCTGTTAATAGTGATTATGTCAATTTCAAATCCTGACCTTCCCCACCCTTTTAATATAAGTCCCGAGACCCAACCCATGACTTAACACATTGTTTTGCCATTACAACATTTTGTACATTGTAGCCCACTGTCCCATTCAAATGTGCAAAACAGTCAAGTCTCACTTATTGTCCATGTGATGCAAAGTGTCACAAAATAACAGATTTTGTGTTAATCATCTGTACACATACCCAAAGTAACTGCCCCGTCAGTCAGCTGCATCCTCAGCTTGGGAATCATGTTTTCTAGAATGTCCTCTGTATAATTTCTCTGTCTGCTTTGTAACTAAGTTGTAAGAATACAGAGTTGCTGAAGTGTCTATGTGAGTGATTGTTTTTGTTCTCAGCCGTCCCTGTACCCATAAATTTATATAAATATACTTTTTACCCATTACACATTTTTTTGTGGGTTCCTACAGATAACCAACTCAGTGGCGCAAGGGATCCCTGCTAACAAGACTGACACTAATGTTATTTTTCATTAGTATGTGAGAAAACACAAATATGGGCTCCACGATTACTTCAAAAACTAAATAAATTATTTATTTAAATTATTAATTAATTAATTGTATATATAATTAAAAATGTAATTTGGAGCTCAGGTTGAAGGTGCCGACTATCAGTACAAGATACCAGCTGCCTCAATCAACATGTACTGGTCGATCCTTCCTGTGTGCACAAAGCCCGTGGATGTCCTAATGGCGGAAGCAGGCACCGTCAGTTACTATCGCAGTTAAACTGTCATCGTAAACCTTCAACTCTTTCCTGGCAAATAAAGAAAGCATTTCTGTGTCGGTCGCGTCTGTCAGACGCAATTTTCTCATCTGCTTTAATAGATGAGGAGAGGATGATAAGGAGGAAAGGAAAGTATCAGGTAAGCAATTAAACCAAGGCGCCCTCTTGTCATCCTCTTCTCATCTCCTTCAGCTCTTTCTCCTCCTCCACCTCCTCCTCCTCTGCACTGCTCAGCATTCATTAGGCCCGGCTTCCCCAAACACTGTTTTATCTACAGGAAACTTTACTGTGTTGAACTCCTGATCACCCTGATAAACCGCCGGGCTAATTAAACAGAGGCGCATACAATGTGTTCCTGCATGTGTATATGCATATTTATGTGTGTACGTGCGTGTGTAATCCATGGAGTGTGTCTCTTTATCTCCTCTCCAGTTCTTTCCCTTCTCTCTCCCTCCCTCTCCCTGTCTGTCGGGCTCAGGGAAATGATGCTGAATGCTGAATGCTGAAAATATGGCACACGCTGAAAGCAGCATTTAAATCTTGACAGTGGCTGGGATTAGCTAGGTAACGAGGAGGACAGCTTGGGAAAAACAAGCCAGAAAGGTGAACTCGAGGACAGGGAGGCGGAGGAGGAAGATTCTGGATCTGTGGAAAAATGGGACAAATTTTAACTCCAAGTTTCATAATTATCCCCGAAACTATCTCCAGTCTTTTTTACTTTCACTTTGAAGTTTCTCACACTTTTAATGATTGTCAAGCTTTTTTTTTTAAAACATCCTCCCACCCTAAAACTTCAGCTCGAATGGCCTGAAGTTTTAAAGTCCTCTCGTGGCCTTTTTGTGCGCCATCATTATCTGGTTTTCGAAGAAGACACCAAAGTGACTTACAAAAACACTTGAAGGGAAGTCTGGCTGCCTTTAATGTTCCACTTTTCCTCCCCTTTTTTTAATCAGCTCACATGTGCGGTGCTAAAAGCAAACATGATCCTCGTTTCGTCTTCGTCCCCCTTTATCGCCTTCGGACTGCAGCCTTCTAAATCCTAATCCTCTCTCCTATGAGTCTTCTGCAAACCTCGACTTGATGAACATGTGCTGAACTGACTCTGCGGGCTTCCTCTTTGGTCCTGAGAGAGGATGAGGTGGAGAGAAAACGTGTGAGGCAGAAAGACTGAGCAAGAGAAAAACTTCCCAATCAAGCAGCTTTCCAAGACGGGCGCATTGTCTGACATGAACATGTGGACATGAGGGCAAGAATGCACATCCAGTACACACACTCAACTCCATGATGGACTTGTGGTTCCTTGGCTGGGCAGAAAAAGGAAATAGTAGGTTACACCATATGCCTGCCTGCCTGTGTGTGCATTGCATATGCATAGCTTAATGTTTTATGCATGAACTGTTATGCAATCTCTGTGTCAAAGCCTTACAGTGTGGCTGCATTTCTATGCAGACAGCATAGGCGTATTTTTCCATTTCATATTCCAGGCTTTGCATCGACATATATATATTCCATCATGTCACTCACAGCAGAGACATACCGTAAGCTTAAGTGGCATGAAAGAAGGGCAATCCAACCTCGACTCAGCTGATGCACACTTAACTTAGAGAACTGTTCATTGTTTTGTCTGGCTGAAATCAATCCATATAGGGTAAATTCATAGAATACAAGTGATGTTCTGGTGAAGGCATGATCTTTTAGAGGAATAACGAGTCATTATCTTCAGAAACGGTGTGGTCATAAGGATTCGGAGCAGATCGTAAGTAGTTAACCCAACCTTTTGTTAATCTTTATTTCACGTCCGCGGTGTCATATCATCCCGGTCTACTATGAATGTGGCCAAATTTCCACTTTCAGGAGTTTGACCGCTGGTTGTTATTTTACAGTGATTTGTATGGAGGTCTTACATTGACCTCTGTGACCCTATGTGATTAACACTGTCATTTAATTCTCTGGAGCTGTCCTAAACTTTCCTGCTATAAAGCCTTGCTATTTCAATTGCAAATGTATCTAATCAGGTCATTGAATCCATCGTTTAGGCTCAAAGTTTTGTTTCAGAGCTGGATATTTTTTTTTTTTATAGAAAGATTTTAAGACCTGATAGAAGATAGAAACCCTTCTTTTCAAGGCATTTCAAGGCAGAGCACTATTGTGCCATCTCAAGTGTCTTTGAGCGAGACATGGATCCATATCTGTTGAGAGCATGGATGTGTTAAGGAGAACTAAATAGATGGTGAACTATTAAATATGACAAAAATTGCTCACCTGCTGCATATACTGAAAAAGCCTCACTAGCTTTCCTTACACAGTGTTCAGTGTGTTTGGCCCACAGAGTGCTAACTGGAATCCTTCTCCAGCTGAGCCAGTTGGGAGCATATGTGTGTGTCCGAGATTTCCGCTGGTTGAGTTGGCGGACTTCCTGTCGGCTCCCCACACATGTGAATGGGATAAAACAATGTGATCATATGGCTTTTCTTGACTTTCCAAATGTTATTGGACAGAATGGATCACATTCTGAAACTGAAAAGAATGATTTTATGAGGTTTGTGATGCTTAGTCGAAGCTCTATCCCAGAGCTGCTGCAAATATTTTCTATAGGAAAAATGCTTTTTGAGCCTGTGGGTGTCACGTGAGTTGCCACCAAGCTGAATTCACTGCACAGCCCAGCTCTCTTCCTGGCAGCTTAGTTTAGAGACAGCCAAGTTGTTGTTCTTGTTGTCACATGACCTTGAAACCATCACTGTGTCTACACATCTTGTGTATAGCACATCTAAGTTGACATAGCACAAGTGAAATGCGAGCCGTTACATGGCCTGTGTAGACAGCTGGATTGATTGAAACTGAAGCTTATCTGTTCTGTCAGACACATATGAGTTGGGCAATTGAAAAACACGGTGGTAGTATATCCTGTGTAGACATGCCGATAGTTATAGTCCCATCAAACAACTAAAATGGCAGTTTGACAAATAAGTACTATGCTCTTGCATGTGCATGTTACATTTTTCAGACCTTCATTGTTTATATCAGCTCATAACCTTCTTTTTTTGCTATTTTGTTGTTGAATTACATGCATATGCTGCATTTACAGCATTACCACTGATAATACCCTCTGCAATTGTAGTGTGCATTTCCTTTCTGGTTTGTGTGCTACAAACAATATGGGCACCAGCTGTACCTTTGCATTTTTATTCCCAAACTATTGTACGTCCTCACACATGCAGGCACACAAAACTATAATATTAATGTTTGGAAAATAACTAGTTCATATAGCCTGTTGTCAGACAACATCAGAGGGCAGAAGTGTGTCATGACTCAAAGGTGGGTGAATAGCCGGTCTGTTTCGGTCAATGTCGTAAAGATGAAGAATGAGGGGTTTGTGAAGCAGTTCAACCATCTGACGAGTAGTTCTAACATACTGCTGCCTTTAGATCGAGTATTTGGTGGTCTTAGATGTGGTTTCTGCAGCAACCGCTGATCTCTCTGCTTCGAGACTCCGTGAGGATAGAAGTCAGGGAGGTTTGATCGCTCTGTGACGCCCAGGGTTCACTTGACTCACTGATGTCTTGGAGCCTGGGGTTTGATACCAAGATTTTTGGACTGAAACTGTTGATAGTCAGTGTGGTTGTGTGTGTGTGTGTGTGTGTGTGTGTGTGTGTGTTAAATCTCACCATTTTCGTGCCAAAACAGTTGCATTTCCACTAATGAGTCATTACATGCAGTTCATGTTAAGGGTTTCGCAAGGACTTGAGTAGTACTGATTAAGTCTACAACAAGTATGCAATTAATTACATGACATTACATGTATCATATTAATGACAAATGGCGCTGACAGGTGAACCCGTTTTTAAAGTAAAAGGCAACTTTTGGCCCCATTTAAAAGTCTAACCTTAGTTGTCAGTGATGTGTCGATGCTTTGGCGCTGTCACTTCACTGTCATGTCACACAGAAGCCCACAGAGACAACACAGACAAGCCCTCTGAACTCGACCACTCACTGGTTCAAACTCTGACACATCAAGCACACACACACACACACACACACACACACACACACACACACACACAAACACACACACACACACTTGACAGACTGACAGAGTTGGCTGTTGGAATACTGACCGGTAGATGACCAGGGAAAATGATACACAATGTCACTTACTTTATTTATTACTACAAGCTCACTGTGTGACATTGTAAAGCTGCTTTTTTTTCTTTTATATTTTTTCAGGATTAATTGACTGAACTTTTTCTCCCCCCTGCTGCTGGACCTATATTTTGGACGTATTGTCTCTGTAAAAACCACAAAACCCTGAACTTTGGTGAGCGGTGGTGGGTAGAAAACTGAAAATCTATACTAAAAAAAAAAAAAACACTCTCTATATACAGCCTACAGTTGAGATATCAACAATATTCTACTCTCTCTCCCTCTCTTCCATATTACAACTTTAAAGATTACTGATGACAAAGCTAATGTTACCTTGCTAACTACATTTCCACCTACAGTATGTGCAACTTACGTAAATGTGCTTTCAGAGGCTGGAAGACGAGTTTTTAAAAGTGGACATCTCATTGTCAGGAGGCACGCAAGTGTTGCTGCCTCACACATCTGATTTTGCTTTGTCATCATTGCATCTAGGTGAAAATTATACTAGTTAATATTGGAGTTTTAAAAAATATTTTAATTCACAAACTGTGTCAAGCATTGTTTCCGATTTCCTACCAGAAGTAATGCACCAAAATCAAATCCCATGTAATGATGAGCCAGTAATTTGCATCCAACTCTCATATTTTGGAAGGCTGCAATCATGTGACCAGTGAACCGATGGGAGGTGAGATGAAGCTGTCCAGAGCGGACCAGTTAGAGGCAGGTTGAGGTGGTGGATGGGTCAGAAAACATAGGACTTTCCCCAGAGAGTTTGAATAACTTTGAGTTATTATAAGATATGTCCTCCCCATGTTTCTTTTCCTTAACCTGACCTTAATGTTAATTGCATAACATCGTTTGTAGGCTGCTATTTTGTAGGATATCATGCAAACCGTTGTATGAGGATATGTTGCATTATTCCTAAGTGATCAGATAGCTCAGTGTTGCTCTTTCATATATCTTTCTTTCAAATAACCAAAGTCTTGTTACTTGATGATTAATCTCAATTACCATGAAAAAATCATAAACTGTTGACTGCACTTACTAAGAACAAAAAATAGCAAAGAGACAATGATTAATATTCCCAACTGAAAACAACAATGGAGGCAGAGGGAGGCAGAAAATGCGATAATGACAAAGCAGACATGAACATAAGGATGGTGTTGGCTTGTGAGAGGTACATTAGAGGACAGGACTGATGTAGGAAGGCGTTGCTACAAGGCAACAACAACATAATCGACTCAGGAACGTTGAATGCTCCCCTGTTACCGTGTCCTCTTATCCTTGTGGCTCAGCGGCAGCCTTTGTTATTTCGACAATAGTGGCGTTGTGCTGGCATGTCATCCTTTCACGGTCATTGTTTCTCACCTTTAGCTCAGCAACAAGGGAGGATGTCTCCGTGGAAAACACTGTGACCTCTCGTCACATTCATTTGTCATTAAATCCCTTTCTCTATGTGTCAATCCGTCTCTCTCCCAGTTTTAAATGTACGATACATTAGTGTCAGGGATTGTACGACAAAACATTTTTTTTTCCCAAGTGGATCTTCTAACAAAGATACATTTACTCATCCAAACAAAACTGAAATCAGCTGTAATATTATTTTATTGTAAACATATAACAAAGCAGTCGATACACAGTCTCAACAATGAGAACATGTAGCAATGCAAATCAGCCAGCAGACTCGAATGCATAGTTTTGATCTTCCAATTACCTGCTCAGACTCTTCCACTGTCTCTGTCCTTTCTTAAATGTCTCTGTCTTGCTGGCTTCCTCTCACCCACATCACCCATGTGGTACGGGTGATATCTCTGAGTCAGGGGACCAGACACATTCACGCACACACACACACAGATACACACACTCATTACAGAGCAGCAGCTGGAGTCTGAGGCAGTATTAATCCTATTTCTGCTTGTTAATGGGATTATGTCTTTTAATTAAAGGCAAGTGGAGAGCAATTATGAACAGTGAGAGGATGTGCTACAGTTCACTGTCGTGTCATCATGTTGGTATTCAAGGTGCTTTGTGCAGGTGGACTTGGATGTGACAGTGCTTGAACTTTTTAGTTATTGCAAATAAAGCTGCACTTGAAAATCTATTTGTTTAGCAATCATGCAGTTGTGAAATGTTGCAATCAATTTCAAGCTTGATATGTACTTTATGTGTTAGTTTTAATGTAGTCACCAGTCATATCCATTTCTGTTCTTTGCATGAGGAATGTCGGTCTTTGAGTTGAGTAGGAACTTCTCCCAGGAGAAGTTCAGCCGCCGTTCTTTTCTGCTGGTTTTGTGTTGGCAAACCCTGTTGGTTGAAGAAGTATTCCAACAGAGGTAGATCTTTATGGAAACAACTGGCACGCAGGTGAGGAAAGGGTCAGGTCTAGAAGAAAAAGAGAAAGACAGAAGATAACAGCAATTATACTTACAGTTAGCTACAGATAAGGAAACATAAGAGGATGGAGCAGATGTCACCATGACAGCTTTGCCTGTACTAAAGTAATGCACCAAAATTTGTACATATCCCACGTTACTCGTGCATAACCCCCAGGTCTCGGAAAGCTTTGATCATGTGACCATTGCACTGATAGTAGTGAAGAATAACATGGTCCAAGTGGTCCACTTAGGAGGCAGCTCTTTAGTGACTTTATAGTAACTTTATTTACTTAAATCTAACCTCTGTGACTTTATATTAATTATATAACTTTACGTTAAGGATATTATGTAATTTGTGGAGTGCTAACTTGTAGGATGTCAAAAAAACGTTGAGGATAAGAGGATACATTGAATGCCGACAGTATTCAATGCTCAGGTGATGCAGCTGATTAGAACTCTTTTCAGGAATTTGTCGGTGTGGACAGACTGTTTGATTGACACAACTTTTCTGAATTTACTGGTGGTTGCACCTCTTGAAATATTTAAGGGCATTATCACAACTACATTGTGTTTAGAAAGACTCCAGTTTGTTTCCCACCTTGAAATGATTTATTTTTGGAATGATTTCATTTTTCATTCGATCAATCGCACTCGGATGCAGACATAAACAAACACACAAGGCTCTTCTTAATAGGAGGTGGTTTTGGTCTGGTCACAGACTATTTCTGGAGCTCTTTGTTTGCGGTGGGAATGTGATCCGAACATAAATCTGACCTGCCTGTAAGGCGCACTCTGCAAATTTAAGCTAAAAGGTTCTTGTAGGCAGTTGCACTTTACGTACTGGGATGTGAATGTGCAAAATCAACAGCCGTCTCCAGGGGAAAGTTCTGTGTTTTGTGATCCACGCACCACCTCGACTTTCCTCCTAACTGGATCCCTTGGGAATGCTTGCTTCTTTACTACCATGAGTGCGTTGATCACATGATTGCAGCCTTCCGAAACATGTTTGTTATGCACAAATTACCAGTTCTTGATTACGTGGGATACGTACAAATTTTGGTGCATTATTTTTTGTAGGAAAATGTACGAACAGTGCACAAGACCAGCCTCCTGTACTTAGTGTTATCATAAAACTAAAGTCTTAACAGTGGTAAGATTTGGGGTTGGGATCATTTGCCCTTCGCTGTGTTCAGTAGCACACTGATTCCATTACTGAGGTGCGAACCGGCCTTCTTGTTGTGTTTCTCTGCATCAAAATCCACTTAGCGGCATCATAAAGGGAAAAGTGACACTGGAGTGGCATTACGAGCTGTAGTTCTTACAGTGACACTGATAGAGTTTGGGAAAGGGAGAAAGAGAGGAGAATATTACACCTCTCCTTTAATCACTCCTACCTGCCGAGAGCTTGCTAATGTGTCACCGCAGGACATGCGCTGCTGCACACACACAGGCATGTGCGCTGACGACCCAAACACAAATACACAGGTATAAATGCACAGACTCAATCATTTTTGTTTATCACACTCAGACAGTCACATCCATTCATCTTATGAGTATGTATGCAAAAGACACACACATGCACACACACATATACTCACACACTGACGCTCTTTTCCATCTCTTTCTCCTCTTAGCACACTCTTCCAATTACCTGCAGCTGCAGACATGATTCTGTCTTTATCCCTCTCTCTGTCTCTCTTTTTTCTCTGAGAACAAGGGAGCGTTTTGTTCCAATTAGTCCCAGCAGACAAGCTTCCAGAAGCCACATAGCCAGCCCTCAGGATGATTAAACCCAACACACCTTGCACTCCTCCTCCTCCAGCAGATTAACATACAACTATGCTGCAGGCAGAGAGAGAGAGGGAGAGAGAGAAAGGTAGAAAGGATGTGCAAAAAGACAAGTGAAAAAAGAGTGAAAAATGAGGTGTGAGGGAAAGATAATGAAATAAACTGAAACTGAGAAGGCAATGGAGGAATAGGAAGGGGGAGTGATGGAGAGGTAAAAAGGTGTTGAGACAACGGAACAAAGATATAAAGAGGAAAACAGATTTTTGACAGCTGATTTGTTCTGATGCTCTGATGTCTCCACTTCAAAGAAAGGATCTGATCCAAAATCAGTCACGCATTTTGAAAATAGATATTTTTTTTTCTAACATGTTAAGTAGATCATCTTTTTCTGTGTTTTTCATAGGCTTGAACAAAAGCGCTACCCCAGGTCTGATAACATCTTTCACCATGGCATCAGAACTCGCTTGAACTCGTGCCATGACACCACAAAAACAGTGTAAAGCCCAGTTAGGTAATAAATCCCCTCTTACACAAAACCAATAACGGTTTTCCATTGTTATTTCTACCCTGCAACTCGATAAGGTGTTGATTAATTTGACACACAATTCATTTAGACTTGGCATAACACTACATTGTTATTAATGTATTGCACTTTAACAAGGAGGGCTGTTTGTGTTGATCACACTTCATTGTAAATGTTTCAGTATAATACTCTATAAAGCTTTTATTACCAGCACAGGGTTGAATGTGCTGTGCAAGAGGAACTGAATTACACAGATGGAAGGTCTGCTCCTGTTCCACAACCTCAGTATCACATACAGGCCCAGAGCACAGTACATGAGCACATAGAGAGCCACAGTCCTCTGGCTATTCTCTCTCACTAGCCCTCACTTTAAATATTTTCTCTTACATTTCTGTTTTTGAGCTTTCTGAAAGGCAAGTTAATATTATTATTTCACTTGAACAAACCAATAATGCGAATCATTCTCCACTGTTTTGTCTTTGTTTTTCAAGATGAACCTCCTCGTTGATGCAAACCCCCCCCCCCCTTCTCCAACTTGCTTTATCTTTTCCGCCCGCTCCTCCCCATCTGTCTTAATCTCATTACAGATGTCAATAGCCAAACTGCTTGGTCTCCCCGATAAACAGCATTATTACCCCACAGTGACCCCCAGCAGTGTTTACCCTGTTAACAGCAGGCTGGACCCCAAACACACTCTCATTTCCTTCGCTATAGGACCCATTTGTGTGTATTGTGTATGTGTGTGGCCGCAAAGAGACACCGGGGGCAGCAGTGATGGTGTTTGTTCAGTTGTCCTACATTACCGTCAGTGATGCATGTGTTTGAAGTAGACAACGACTTGATCGCTGGAACAGGAACAGGAAAAAAGTTATATCCTGTGTCAGACCTTTTCCCTTGAGAAGGTTGAGATGGATACGTCTAATGTGATTAAATACTTAAGGGAAAATAATGAGTTAAATAATAATCATACGGTGTGTTGTTTATGTTGCACTTATCTGTAAAATAGCATACAAACTGGCTCACACAGACATCAGCAGGCAGGAACACGGACTTAATGTTTTTAATCATAGAGACAATATCAAGTCATAGAATGGGAATATAACTGTTACATACATCACAGCATTTGCAGAGAAATATAATTTACTTTTTTAAATAAAAATGCAATTTTAGCCACAACAGTAGTACAATGAGTAGGTTTCAGACCAATACAGAGAAAATTACCAGTTCCTGAAAAGATCAAGACTGTTTGTGACTGCACTTGTGCAACTTTTAGCTTAATTTTTTTTAATAATATCATCATAATGTTGGAGCTTATTAGAATGATGGATGTACATGTAGACTGTTATCCTTTTATATGACTATAGATGTCATTTATAGTGGGGTTTATTTATTTTTTTTAAGTCCCATTCTGATGGACCCGATTTTTTCAACCCCTCAAGGGAATTTATTCAAAATGT
Organism: Plectropomus leopardus; assembly: GCF_008729295.1. Lineage (NCBI taxonomy): Eukaryota > Metazoa > Chordata > Actinopteri > Perciformes > Serranidae > Plectropomus > Plectropomus leopardus. The sequence continues at coordinate 12,681,055 of NC_056472.1, read as the reverse complement.
TGACTTGAACTCAAGGATGAACTGATTAGATTTTGATGGTCATAGGTCAATGGTCAAGGTCACTGTGACCTTGCATCAGTCTTATTCTCATGAACCTAATATCTCAAGAACATCTTGAGGGTCTTTGTTCCAGTTTGGTACAAACATCTACTTTGACTCATCAATGACCTGATGAGAATTTGGTGGTCAGATGCCAGGGTCCCTGTGACCTTGCATGTGTTTCATTCTTGTGAACACAATAACTGAGAAAGGCCGTGAGGGAATTTCCTTGAATTTTACACAAACCTTTACTTTGATGTCAGAATGAAGTGATTCGAATTGGGTGGTCAAATGTCCCTGCAACCTCACGTCATTTGTTGTAACTCGGGAATTCATATTATGACAAAATTTCACACAAATGTCTATCGGGTAAAATGATGAAGTGTTGACATTTTATGTCCAAAAATTCAAGGTTACTTTTAGTGTGACATCATAATGTTCTGCAAAAGCCCTTTGTGGCCATTAGACATTTGGTCAGATACTAAACTGGTGACACTAATCATGTGTCCATCTTGAAACTGTGCTGATTGTTGATTTTCTGTGCTGCCGGGGGAAAGATGTGTGTGAAGCATCCATGTTTTCACAGACATGATTGTAAATTGTAAATGCAGCGTGACGGGTTCACGGAGGCATACAATTCCAGTTTTTATTAAACACAGACTGCCAATCAGGTATTTGGTCTAATCAGTGCTCAAACTTAAAATAAATTGAACTTTCAAACAAGTAAATAACACCTGTCAAATAAATGTTTTAAGTATTAGATGCAACTGCCATCTGTGTTGTCCTATCATTGTTTTCATCATGCCCAAACAAGTAGCAAGGGTTAGGGGGTTTATGGAGTAAATATAGTAAACATGAAGTCCTCATTGGTGTCATAAAACAAATTGTATGTGAGATGACTCACTTCTCAGCTGTGAGGATTACGTGTCCTACCCAGAGCTTTGGGTAGAGCCTCATAAGGATCTATATGGATAAGACCACCACATGTCTTTCTGAAAGTATGAACTAATTAACTCACTTCTCCCCTCCTAAGCCCTCCACACACTCCATGACCTTTATCACACCCTGTTGACCTGCACTGGTCCAGGAAGCACATGTGTCATTTCAAAAGCACCAATCTGTATTCACTTTTTTAGCTTTCTGCCTTTGTGTACCTGGAGGCATAGCTAAAGGCTGAAGCCTCTAGGAACTGCAGTAAAACCTTGTTGTTCATGGAGAATCCCTCCACTGTCTCCCACTAGACTTGTTTCCTGCCCGTAACCTTACTTTGGTTTCTGCTTTCACCTTACAACTACAGCTCTTGTTGAAACCTTAACCTACATTTTTAAGCATTTTAAAACATGGCCTCACCTTAGCTATGTTTTTGTCGAAGCACAAGCAGTTTTAACAGGGGCCTCTTGTTAAGCACATCTGAATAAAACATGACACGAGCAAGATTATAACACTGTGAAAATCCCCTCCAGTACATGGATGTGGCATTCAGCTCAAATGTTTCATCAGCCGTTGATGTAAATGATGTCTCACACTCTTGCGAGAGGAATTAGGGGTCGTGAATGAAACATTTTTAGCGTTTTTATGGCTTTGTGTGTAATAATATGCATAATTCAGTCCTGTTTGGATCTGGACTAGAAAAAACAGGAAATTACAATTGCATTGATCACATCTATGTTTGTGTTTCTCTCCACGTGTCTGTCAGAGAATTCCAGCCCTAACACACACAAAACTTAAACCACAGAGAGATTAGTTTACTACAGTCTTTGCTTCTTTCTTAACTCATAAAAATGTGATTGAATGACCACCCAAACGACCACGGTGTTGTTGTACACATGACCACGCCCATCTCAGTTTAAAAAGATTGGCGTTCAAAGTGTGAAGTCATTGACGTGTAATGCAAAGGTTATTTTGCACAGATATTAAATCACAACTTGGGTGTTCTTGACCTTGCAAGCACAGGAAATATAAGGCGTTGTCTCCAATGTAGAGGACATTTTTTTGGAAAAGATAACTGTAGGTTTAAATTAAGGATTTAAACTTTTTGGCTTGTGACCCTTTATAGTCAAACAATACATGCTTACGAGCCCTCGTTTGTCTATGAGCTATCAGTAGTTCAAGCAGAGGTGATGCTCCCTTTGTGGATTGCTTTATCTCGATATGTTTTAAGAGTCTTGCAGAGGTAAAACTCTGTCATGACCCTTGAGCATTATCTTGCAAGCCGTCGGGTGGTCCCAACACCTATATGGAGAACTACTGGGTGAAGGGATGGATGCACTCAGCAGCGAGTACTATTAAGTTCCTTTATCCCTTCAGGGTTAATGTTGTTAGAGTTTGGGTCAACCCTTTAAAAAAGGACGGCCATTGATTGCCTAAAATAAAAACTATAACAGCTTGAGCATTCATTTTTTCGGAGCAGGAAGCTAAGGCTTTTGTATTCACTGTCATCATATTTACCTTATTTACGTGTGGCAAAAGAAGTGGTGACAGTGCACAGTGACGCCAGTATTTACTTGAAATAGCAAGGGGAGATTGTTGTTTGCATAATCCAGTATAGATTAATTCAAAATATAAACCATAGCAGCCATACCATTCAGTCTTTTTACAGCAGAAAGCTAAGCCTTCAGTCTTCCATGCCATCACTTTGTCATTGTCACGTCATTACGTGTGTGGTAAGTGTTTCTACATTTAGAAATCTTTTGAATCATTATGTTTTGTGTGCTTATTATGTTAAGTTTGAAAAAATAAGTTTGATTTTTTTTTTAAATTTATGACACAATTCCATTACTTTTATTAATTATCATGAATAATTCGGTTGCATAACCTTTTAGCTGAGGTTAGCAAAAATACCAATGGAGGCATGGCGTATCATTTCTATTGCAGGCAATATTGATGCTTGTTTAAGCTCATGCATTTATTATGCAAACCAAGGTTGGTAAAGACATTCTGTCTGTAAACACAGTTTTGGTGAGTTGTGAGTGTGTGTTGACTGTATTATTCTCAGCTTCAAGTCTCCAGGCAAGCTTCCAGACATCAAATGCGATTCCCACCCTCCTATGTGATCGAATCCCAGCACTGTGCCTCACAAATCTGTCAGCTAACACCTATTAGCACAGCGCTCCAGACACGAGACATGCATGTGCAGCTTCCAACCTGATGTCTTCATTTGGGAGAAATCCTCTTCCACACCGACTTTGAGCTTTCATGTTTTCCCTGCTTTTTGTCTCAGCCCTCTTTGGTTGTCGGTTTACCGTTGTCAACTTGAGCGCATTTTTTTGTTATGAAGAGTAAACAAATAGCTGAAGGAAGTCAAACACAATCATACTCACACAACAAAGTTGGAGCAAAGTGATGATAGATGTTTTATGGTCTCGGTTGCGGTGTGTGCAAATTCCATAGATGTATGTGGTTTAAGATTCTATTAAAATGATGGCGGGAGTCGGGAAGTTGTGAGCGCCCTGCTGCATTAATGGTTTTCTCATGCGTGTGCACAGGCTTAAACACTGAAATACGCTGCTGCTGGTTTCGAAGATTTAAATACATTTCGAAACAAACTGCATCATGATTAGCAATATTGTCTGTTCAAAGTCTTGACCAAGACAGAGTCTAATAAACATGACACCGACTTTGAACTTTTACACGTTTATCCGTGCAGACATACGCAAACCCTTTAATATTTGCCGTCCTCCACACATGCATGCATACACACATTGAGCAAACACATGCTGTGCTGCCCGGGAGGACCACTCTATCAGCATCCATGAGAAGTCTGGGCTAGCGTTCTGCTCACAGCCCAATCTGGCAGCGTGCTCACCATCAGTCCTGCCATCTGCTGGGCTCTCAGCAGCTTGTTTAGAGGTTAATAGCTTCATGATCCCTTTATCAGTCCTGCCCATCTTCAAATGGCTAATTCTTCCTTTCTGGCAGCGATTAGCGAGGCCTGCGGCGCAGCGTCCTCCGTCCTTTTTTTCGGCATCATCCGGGCCATCATCAGGACAACAATCCCCGGTTGTTACCGGATATGCGATATCAGACCAGAATAGATTTTACAAAGTGTGCAGCCACAACAAAATGACACATCTGGAGCCGCTGGAGATGGATCGATATCCCATTCTCAAAGGCACTGGGGTTTTTAACAGGCCTTTTCTTTTTGGCAGTCAACAGATCACACTTGGAAAGCTGCTAAATAATGACTTTTCTTTCAGATAGCAGCTTTGTAGTGAGATTTTTAACAACAGACTTAAATGCGCGTGTGATCTTTATTCAGTTGCATGGATATAGATCAATACAGTGTGGATGATGATATCTCGAGTTGCTGGTTGACTTATATATATGTGTGTGTGTGTAAGTGTGTGTGTGTGTGTGTGTGTGTGTGTGTGTGTGTGTGTGTGTGTGTGTAAGTGTGTAAGTGTGGCTGTGCAAGCTAGAGGCAAGATAGAGCCCCTACATGACTTCACATGTATGGATACTGTAATCTGTCTGGTGCGAGCAGCCTAAATATAAATTGCACAAAGTGTATGTTTTCTCTCCAGGCCTCACTGGCTGGACCATCTCATTTGTAGGAGCTCTCCACTGCTGCATTAGATTCCTGTGGGGAAGCTGATGGAGATGCTAAGTGTTAATGTGGTGGCTTTGGGGTTTAAAAGAGTGCAGGCACTGTAAATCTGAAGAGATCAACTTGTGTCAGGGCTGCGGGGACCTCTGCGCTCCCAAGAGAAGGCTGCCAGTTTGACTTTTACTGAACCCTATCCATAACTGCCTGATTTTCTTAGAAAAATCTCCAACTGCCTCTCAAATTAAGTTTAAGGCATTTTTTTTCAATGTGACTTCTGCATGACCCCTATGAATTTGCATATTACATAGCTGAGAACTGAATATTAAGCGCTTGAGCGAATTACTGTCTCTCAGTTGATATTCCCCATGCAGCTCGAGGTAGTGAGCGGGCGGGCATTTAAAACCCCTTTTGAAGATAATGTGATTTTTTCATTTGGCTGATAAGGACGTGTCATGGAATGTTTCATTATTTTGGACACTAAGCATTTTTTTTCTCTTCTTCTTCATGGCTTACCAAGAGGAACAAAAATTAATCCAGCATCATATTATTGCTGGTTCAGATGAGGGAAAGAGGGTGGGGGAGTTCTTCGCTGTGATTGCTGTCGGATCGTCTTCGGGGATCTGCTCTGATTCTGACGATGCTGGCAGACGTCAAAGCTCTTAGGCTTGGGGCCGTGAGACGACATGCTTTCACACCCTTGGTACAGTATTCGCTCGTCTTCTAGAAGACGATGCACAGTTGTGTGAATTACCCACATCCCGTAATGCATTCTGCCATGACTTGATGATTTCCTATGATCTCAGTGTTTCAGAGGGGACATGATTTATGCGACGCATTGTTCATATTTTATAGATATTGCCTGTCTCAAAGCTCAGATGCCGACCACATGTTTGTTTCAAACCTCAACCTTTACCTTTCAGCGCAAAGTCTCGTGTCCAAAAATGCATTGCGCAGTGAGCCTTTGGAGCTACACTATGTGGAATTGGGTATCTAGTTTCAGATGATTGCTCCAGCCCATGCATATGCATTATATAAACATGAAAAGGCCCGATAGCTCTAAGGGAAACTATGATCTCTCAACACATTCTAATTAAAGATTCCTCCCTCCACTCTGGCCAAAAAATGGCTACATTCCACTTCCATCTTATTCTCAATTTGCTCTCTAGCCCCCTTTCATTTTGGTGTTTTTCCATCCTGCCACATAAACACTGATGTCACGGTGTCTGTTGCAGAGGAGGATATTCCATTTTTTCATCAGCTTCTTTACGAGGGGATTTTCTCCTTGGACATAATCAGAGAGAGGTGCAGGTCCTTCCTCTGGGCTGAGGATAGCGGATGCTGCTGGGGACAGATGAATAGCTGAATAAGGGCACTCTGAGAGTTCCCGATCCCCCCTCGCCCACCCCTTGCCTTTTTGTCAGTGGATGGAAACACTGAAATAGATTCATGAGCTTTCCCTTCCAATAGCTTAGCAGACGCTGTGCCAGCGCCTGGCACCAAGCGAGGACTGCGATTGGCTGAGAGCAGACAGACACAACGCCACACACATCAATGCTAGAGATGAGCAATGTGAGAAAGAGAGAGGGTGCAAACAAACAGGGAGGAAAACTGTAAGAGTAAACAGCGGCATTCAGACCACTTTTAATGTGCTAGTTTTAATGGCTGACTAACATTAAAGGGGACCAATTGTTGGTCATTTTCAGGTTCATACTTGTATTTATGTTTACATACTTTATTGTTAAAAAACAAACAAACAAACCAAAAAAACCCCCACTTTATTTTCCTTCATACTTTCTGTCAGTGGCAGTTCTTGTCCATTTATTGTCCCAGGCGAGCTTCCCCCCTTTGTTCATGTAAAAAACATCTTTGAATAAATAATCAAAAAACCTGTATAATATTTATGTTATATTATTTTTATATTTATATTTATATTCCCTCTCTTATGTCTGTTTTATATTGCTGTAAGGACAGCAACAAATATTTCCTTCAAACAACGCATTTATTGAAGGGACCTGCAAAAAGCGCTGGCTGTGTAGACAACGTTTCATCTGCTCTCCTGTTGATTTCACACAGATTTTTTTTTTCATTTTCTTTCTCTCCTCATACACTCCTCTCAGAGGTGTAGTGGTAGTTGATGAGGTGGGTGTTCTAGCAGGTAAATGGGTTACAGAGGAGGAAGTAGATATACTCATCTTTGTATTCCAATGGCTGTCTGGCTAATTGGTGGGTGCAAAAAGGTCCTCTGATGTCCACTTGACTCGCCCATTTCGCATTGTTGAGACTGTGATGACTCACTTAAACATTTTTTTTCTGGGCACAATTTTGTCACCACAGCTGCCTGTATTGACCCTCAGTCCAAGACACTTTGGTTTAGTGCCCATCGCTTTAGGCCCCCCTTCTGAAAAAGCCCAGTTTGCTGTGATTGGTCCTCTGCATCTTATGGTGTCTCTGCATCAGTGTTGCCACCTATGCGACTTTCTCTCTAGACTTTGCATCTTTTTAAAGATACATTTTTGGATTATTTGCCTTTATTACGTTAGGACAGCTTGAGCGTGAAAGGGCGTGAGAGAGAGGGTGACATGCAGCAAAGGGCTGCGGGTAGGGAGGACCCAGCCTCTGTACATGGGATGCCTGCTTTACCAGGTGAGCTACTGGGCGCCCCAAGATTTTGCAACCTTTTAGACCCTCTTATAGACATTATTTTTTAAAAATCGAGTAGTGGAATATTTAGTGACTTATTCAGAGTTCAGGAATCAGTTTTAATGAGTTTCTGTGGTTACGCTGACACGCTTGGTCTCTTGATCAGAAATGCAAGAAAGAAATACACTATAGTATAAGCACCACAGCTTTCATGCAAATCAAATGTTTTGCATAGGATTGTTTAATTTTATCTAATTCAGGGAAATCTTAAAGCTTCCATTAGTGTGCGACGACATCATAATTATGCAAAGTCATAGAGGGACTTTAAAGTCTTTAGGAGCAGTGCTTACTTTCATTGGAAAAGAGTTTGCCACACTGCTCTGCACTGTCATCTTAGCCAGAGGAATGACTGTAACTGAGAAAAGCAGCACTTTCTACCACAAAAAAACATCTTAACCAAAATCTCAAAAGAAGGCATGTAATATGATCAAAAATTGGGTATAACTTAAATACACATTTCACTATTCTTAGCATGTAGCTATGTGTAGCAGTGTACTCAGCCAGAGAATGGCTGTAACAGAGTATAGCAGCACTTTCCTCCATGGGAAATTAGCAATAAAACTAAAAATTTCCAGCAGGAATATGACCTAAATCAAAACCACTTCAGACAAGATTACATTTTTCCCTGACGTTACCATGTAGCTGTGTGTAGCAGTTTACTTGCAGCCGGAGAATAACTATAACAGAGAAAAGCATCACTTTTTACCATGAAAAATCACCACCAAACTTCTAACCCAAATTCTTCACAACCAGACATATTCCATCAGAAATATTACCTGAATTTAGGCAACAAATGTACAACACTGACAACCAAGATACATTTTTCTCGATGTAACCATGTAGTTTAATGTAGCAGAATTGTAGTGGACTCCTGGTAAGGGCTCCACATAATCACCACTAAAAGATTTTAATAATGGAAATATTCCATGAAATAACTTATTTGTCACTTTTACTAATCACAATAACTTTTAAATATTCAGTTAACACCTCAGGTTGATGTGAACATAATCCATGCTTTTTAAAATGCCAGCATTGGTGGTACAATGATATAACCCTCTGGTATAACTGAGTTCAAAAACTGAGAGACTTAGGTAAAATGAACACGTTTCCAAGTGAGGCCTTGGTTTTCATCATGTTTTTTGAGCCTGAAAAAATGATGAAAATCAGGCCCACTCTTGCTAATTTTCCTCTTAGTTCAGAGAATGATTCGGTGATCAGAATTTAATAACGGCTGTCTATCAGACTCCTGAGCATGTAGTCAATATTTGCCTTTCCATGATCTCTGGTCAATGCTTTCTAAACAAAATACACACTCTCAAACTCATTCAGCATGTTCCTTGAGATCACCAGTTATCTTAAAGCTCTCCTAAATATTTAGACAGCATGGGGTTGGGAATCACTGCATGGTGAGTTAATACCTAACAAATGTGGCTTGCCGCTTTGTCATGCAGCGCACTTGTTTAAATGTCCCGGTGAGCTGGGATCTGTGTGATTGTTGGAGTCCTGTCCAAACAGTGGGATAAGAGGCAAACAGTGACCTCTCACAGGCTGATCATTCCTACCACATGGAGCATGTTTGTACAGACCTGCCGTGGCTTCCACCCAGGAATGCATGTCCGATTCTTCTGCATCTCCACATCATTTTCTTCATCTTTACGGACCCCCATGTATAACCAGTGATGTGAAACAGATCCCAAAGGAAGTATGCTATTCTGTAGATAACATCTGGTTTGTTAGGAGACCAAAGAAAGCCATTATGGCATACTGATAAATGACAGTGTATCACAGCTAGTAAATGATGATGAATGGCCCCATTACCATCCGATGATCTCCATGCTGGTTTGTTTTTGTCTGGGGGTTGCTGAAGTATGATACTAGGTCAAGATTTGCCCTTAAAGGGTTAAGAAGACAGCTACAGGCTAAAACAAATGACAGCGACAGATTCTGTTGACTTTGCTGACTAGGACTAAATTATACTAGTATCAAACGAATTTGACCAGTAAACAAGCAAGAATACCACTGGCAATGCATGTATAAATTTATATAAGCAAATGATAAAACATTGTTACCAGCATTTGTCATTCTATAGCCAGGCAAAATCTGTAGGATAGTCTTGTAACTTCTGTCTAAAGGCACATGTCTTCAAATATATTACAAATTTCAAAAGAAAAAGTCTGACATCTTTAACATTGGGTACATTTAAATTATGTCAGAAAAATACAAATGATTGTGTTAGTCAGTCTTAAACTGGACTTTTTAAATACTTATAAACATGTTAGTCTGACTGAAATTGTATTAAGTCGAATTTCTTGAGGTCAGACTTACACACCTGTATAGCGCCGTTGGGAGTCGATTATTGGGTATACGCCTCACACAGACTTGAACTGGCCTAGGCACCCTCTGTGTGCTCCACAGTCCCGTGCCGGGCTTTGACCCGGAAGTTGAGCAGCATAAATTTGTAGAAGAAATCAGGGAAGCAAAAGGAAGAAGAAGGGAAAAAGTGAACAAGACCAAGGTAAAAGTAGAAGGTAGAGTACGTACTGAATGTACAGCGCCGGAAAGTTATCCATGTTTTCACCGTTCCACATGCTACCCTTTTGCCACTTGCTAAATTGTTTGGTATGTGATGTAATGGGTCAGGTCCTTGAGGGAAATCCAAAGGCAACTAGCTGAAAGGGGGCATATCGCCACCTACCGTGGCGGAGTCGGACATACTTCCGTCAGTAAATCATTTCTCCCCTGGTGCTTGTAGTCTGCAACGAGGACAGCAGTCCAATTAAATGGCCTAATTGAGTTATACCTGTAGCTCGATTTAACTGTGCATGTGGACCTACTGACTGTAAACTTCCTGTCCCATACAAAGCCTGACTGGCATTGTAACCTGTACTGAGGGCAAGAGGGCTTAGTGAATGGTCATTGACGAAAATGCAAAACATGCACAACAATAAATGTATATTACTGCTTTTTCCTATCATTCTATACTTCCTATAGCCTACTGTATGATGAGTGAAGGACAGAGGTCATAGCCACCAAACCTCAGAAGAGCCATTAAGGCCTCTTCATGGGAAAGCAGCCGAGGTCAGAGGCTCTAACTCACCTTGAAATGACTAAATGGAGACCTCCTGTTGCCAAGTATCAGTGTCTCACCATTTTATCCTCCTGGAATGTCTCTGTTTATTATGGATAAGATGCACTCAAATGTGAGTGTTAATTCTGGTGATTAAAGGATTCAGAGCAAAGCAATGAGTACTTTGTTTCTTTGTTTATGTTAATACAGCACTTTTTTTGCAAATCCTGTATATACTGTATCGGTTATGAATTCACTTGTTTCCATTCTCACGTTGCACACGAGCTCTTTCTGGTGAGGCTGAAAATTGTTCCTTTACACAGTACTCACTTTGCCAGCGCATATTTAAGTGTTTCTTTGTTGTATCCTATTATGCAGCTGAAAAGACGAACTTTTTCCCTCAGGGACTAACTAAAGTTTCATCTTATCTTTCTCAGAACTCAGCTCAGTAATCTCCCTCAATTAGTTGTGGATCACAGAGGTTAGTCTCTTGGTCTCGGCAGTAGCCGGTGGTGAAGACTATCTGTCTGCTTCTGCTCTCCATGTTTGCGTACATGTGTGTTACATGATATGGGTGACCACTCCTCATAACCCAGTAGCCTAAGGGCCTAATATGGGGGAGACATGGTTTCTTTGAGGTTGCATGTTATATAATTTGAAATATTTAAAGTAATTTAGTGTTGTTAAATCAGAGGAGAGATGTAAAAAATCTAAATTGATCGTCTCAACTTTATCATTTTTATCTTTTTTTTTGAAGAGGAAGAAGAAGAAAGGCGTAGTGGCTTTTAAAATGCACATAGGCTTAAATGTCACACTTCAAGGCCTGTACATTATGAAATCTTATATTCTGGAGGAATATGATCCACCATGATTACTCTACTTGCTCAAAGTAGTTTTATTGCATTTCAGCAATTCATGATTTTCAAACTTAAGTAATCATTATTGTAATAATCCATATTACTGTGGGATTTAAGATGAAATACCTGATTAGGAATAAATATTAATAGCATTAGCATAATATTAAGGGAGATATTATTCAATATTAATATAAATATTAATATTTACTTGGAATTAATTCTTGATTACAAAAATAAAAGATGGGTGTCTACTGTTTTACATCTGACAAGGACCAGTGTAATAAACATGCAGTTTAAAATACATATATGTGAGATTTGTATTTGAACTTTTTTTGTATGGCAGTCACTCAGGTAAGGCTTGATTTGATGATTCGTGAGTTAAGGTCACCTATTGTTTTCCTGTTAGCAGTGACTATCACCAGACAAGTCCCTCTATAAAGAGACCTCTGCTGTCCTTTGAGATCCGTCTATCTCAATGCGATCAATAATCCAATCTCAGTCTCCTTGTGGAGGTAGAGTGCATGTGTGTGTGTGTGTGTGTGTGTGTGTGTAACCCTATACCCCAGATGGAGGCCACCAATAGGGGGAAATGCTTCTGTCTGACCTCCAGCATGCATCATTTTCTTCCTCCTTTCCGTCTTGGCTTTGTCGGTTCGTCGTACACGTCTCCATTTGGCTCCTCTGATCTTTTTTTCTCTTACCCCCAACTGTCCTTTCATCTTTTCACCTGTCTTCATGCATCAGCGTGTCCATCTGTCTATCACTCAGTCACAGTCGGTAATAAATTGGTTTGCTCTCCAGAAAGTCTTTCTTCACATTCAGCACTGATTACTGTCAGTGTATCTGTCATCTTCAGTGTATGTCACACTGATCGATGGAGTGTGTGTTTTACTCTGTGTGTGTGTGTGTGTGTGTGTGACATCAGTGGAGCCACCTTGCTGATTTTTTCGTTGGTGGACAGAAGAGGGTCAGTCTGCTTGGGCCTAATCAATGACTACAGAGCCTGGCTGTCTATTCCTTTATTACCCAAAGAATAAACACACGCACTCATAAACACAGGCTGTACATTAGTGGCAGATAAATCGAAGCTCAATGATCACACACTTAACAAGGAGAGAAGAACTGGAAATGACAGGTGACCTGTGCCAAATCTTTAAACCTTAGAGACGATGTCGTGCATGTGTGTGTTTCTGGATGCGTGTGTGTAAGGGTGGATGGAAACCACTGGTTTCCATGCTGAGATCAAAAGTCTAATGAGGCTCATGTGCAGTCCAGCATTATAATAGCCTATAGCTGCTGCTGCTGTTCAATTTCTATCCTCGAGTGGGGGAACTGTGGACCGGATTAGATACAACACCTGCCTCTAGTGTGAATTTTATTTATCTGCACATAGACGAGGACAATTTAATTCGTGCACCTCATCTAAATCAGGGGTCACCAATCAGATGCTTAACGGGGAGAGGAGAGCAGGAATTGACCGGTTGCTTTTGCTGCCTCTGCAAACCTTAGGGACTGTGTTTTTTTTCTGTGTGTGGCTGTGACTGCAGTCAGTTTTGAAAAACCTTTTAATTAATAGACTCATTACCTTCCAATCTCCCCATGCCCTTTCCTCTGTGTTGTCTCAGCCTCCAGAGGGAGGCTTAGTGATTCTCGTCTGTAGTGAAGAATCACATCCATGGAAACAAGACCCTGAGGTGACCCTGTCTTTGCCAGCTGGGCCAGCAACATGCAGTAGAAAGCAGGGGTGGTGTGGTTGTTACTGAGAACGATTGTATATGCGTTGATGAAGAAGAGAGAGTAGGTAAACTAGGAATTTATTAAATGCAACCAACCAATAGAAATACACTTCTAAAAACTTGATTCCAAGAAAATAGTCCATACAGACTGAATATTCACTTTCCCGGAAGCCGTAGAAAAAATGTAAAATGTATTGCCAATGTGCTTCATATTACTTCTATAAATAATAATGAAAAAAAAACTGATGAAAAGTTCTGAGGAAAAGTAAAAAAAAGTAAGAATATGAGAGGGAAAGGAGAGTAAATATAGGATAAAAATAAACAGAGAAAGGAAGGAGGAGAAGTTGGGTGGGGCAGACACAGTATAAGATGGAAGGAACAGCCCGACCTCCTGCATATTTAATTTCTTTCTCTGGGTAGCTGTTAAACCCTCATTACGAGAGCATTGGCAGTCTGAACGAGACACACATATATACAGGCACACACTTTTTCACTTTTCTCTCAGGGAGACTTCCAGGAGGTTTCCTGATCAGATGCCTGAACCAACCGACATTGACCAGGAAAGAGCACCAGTTCTACTTTAAGCTCTTTCTAGATATCTGAAACTTCCCTGGGGATGACCCAAGATACACAACAAAGAAAACTCCTTTTGGCAACTTTTATCTATGATCTTCTTCTTCTATTCACTATTCAGTGCTAGTGACTATAGACAAGAGTTTGAAAGTATCAAGTGATAAACTGAGACTTTCACCTTTCAGATTTTCCCTTTTAGTTCTGTGCAAATTGCATGACCTGCCAGTAAATCTCATAGTTTCTCTTGCTTATGAATAGTTGGGATGTGGGGCTGTTGGAGTACCATTGGCTCATACAGGGAAAATGGTTTTCACCTCACCCACTTCAAACTTGGCTACGAACCTTTTAAGTTTGCTGGAGTGATCCTGCTACAATTCACAACCAAACAGATGTACATAATCAGCAAAGTGGGGTCACCAAACTGAACACAACACTCATTTGCTTTGTCTTGAGATCCTGTCCACGGAAATTGAAAATACAATTGGTGACCAAGCTCATAGTCCAACACCTAGACACGCAGACTCAACGCTTGCTTCAGTGATACAGGGACCAGAAGGCTAGGAGCAGAGCCCCAAGTTGAAGGCCCAATCTCACATGAATGCTCAGTTATTCTCTCTATAAGGTAGTCTTTATGAATAAATACCTGCATATCAATCAAGAATCTGTAGGCAATGGGACAAGATTTTGGTGTTGGAATTGTTCTTGCTTCCATTAATAGTCAGAGTAGGATTGACCAATCACATTTGATCAGTAGTTAAACAGTCCATGTGGAAAAGCTGTTCGCATTGGCCAAAATGCAGCCTCAGAACCCATCGGCTATTATCTGATGTTTTGCTTTAAAGCTTTATATCGCCTTTTTTAAAAATGTATCTGCATTAATATGTGGATGTCTGTTTATAGAGATTAGCCAAAATGAGTGGTGCATGGAAGAGGAGGTCTTGGCTCAGACTTCTGCTGGCTACACCGGATACCGGATCTCGTTAAATATTGGTTGCCGTCCCCAGTAGCTGTATCATGATCAGGTGATAGCTGCTGGGTTCCAACATTGGCTATTGGGTAAAGCAGCTGGTGCTTTTTTCCAGACAGAACATGGACAAAATGCTAATTTTCCCCTCTGAATCTGACATTTAAAAAATCAACTCTAAGTCTAAAGTCAATTTAATTGCGTTAATATATTTCAAAGTCCCAAGTTTTTCCAATAGGGCTTTACAGTCTGTACAGCATATGTCAAAGTCATGTTAAACATTCAACATCTCTGGAATTTTAGGATGAATCTCATCAACTTCTGGCACCAAGAGTTCATTGACCTCACTGGCCTCCGCCATGGAGATTTACAAGGATTGAAAGCACTTTTAGCATAATGTATTTTCTCCCAACATATGTGAATGAATGAGAATGTATAAATCAGTTTTCAACGAAGCAAAGTACATTTGGAAAACAAACACATGTTAATATTCTGCGATATACTTTGTTTTCTCATAAAACATTGTTCTCTGTCAGGGCTGAAAGTTGAGACTGTGGAGATGTTTGGTATCTGGGGAGCTCCTCTTTATGTTTTCTGTCACTCACAGTACCAAAGGTTTTGTCGGGACTTAATATTAGATCCTTGGAGTAGCTGGTGGGTATTATGATAAGTAAGCAGACACATGAACACACACACACACAAACAGAAAAGCTGAGCTGGACAAAGCTCAACGCTTCCCAAACAAGGTAAATGACAACAGCTATCATCTCCACTGGGACATGTGTACTGTATGTGTGTACATATGTAGATTTGTGCAAATTTGTGTGACAGTTTATAAATCATAAATTATGCATATTTTTCCTGCAGACTTCAACTGTTCCTTATCTTAATGACCATGACCGCAGAGAGTTTCATTAGCGCTCGGTTAGTTGACCAGCTCTTGCTGTTTGTTTTGCTCACTCCATCACCCAAAGCCATTTAGCTTTCATCAGTGTGCTCTCTCTCATCCCCTGGTTTTAATCAGACCACTGTGACCTCCAGCACCGATCTCTCTTACCTCTCGTATGAGAGGAGTGGAGCGGTAGGAATTAAGTTGGATCGATAAATCAGGGCAATATGGTCCTTTTAAAAAATAAATGCCTGCAGGTCAGTTTAATGTCTCTATTTGCTGTCATGAACCAGTATTTCACTTACTGTTTTAAGCAGCATACAAGTCCAATTTTGTAGCCATAACCCACAACATTTCCTTAATTTTATTTCATTGTTTGGATTTTTTTTGTACTGCACATAAATGGCCTGTCTAGGCTCTGAGCCCGGGTGTGGCAGCATCCCCAGCTTTCCCTGATGCTCCCGCGTTGGCATGTGCTCAGTCTGCCTGAAAAATTACAGATAACTGCCAAATTACAGGAGCACTAAGTTTGGTTTCATTTACAAATGAAGTGCTAAATAATATGGATGGACTGCTGTTTTGTTCAGAGCCAGTTTGACTCCTGAACAACTGAGGTCCTGTCCCGAGTTAGGAGAGCTTCATATTTACTTTTGTGATTACATCAAAATCATTTTCAAACTTTCAAAAGATAATATACAAGCTGTAATAAAATGAAATGGAACTTAAATTGTTACAAATAAAATGATACATGCTTCATTTTCTTTGAGCGCAGTAATACAGTAAGAGATTTTCTTAAAAGGTGAGATTTCAAATTCACTAATGTTTAAAGGGTTACTTTGCTATTTTTCAACCTGGACAGTATTTTCCCATTTTTTTGTGTTTAAGTGACTAAAGAGAACATCAAGTTTAGAAATTACACAAGAGACATTTGTGCACCTACATCCACTGAAAGTGCTCGTTTTTGCCACTGGCAGGCTCAGATCCCTATTCTAAGTGTTTGATAAAATCGTGGAGAGGATCTTTACAGAGAATGACCTTTTTTTAAAAATAAGATCCTTTTTGTTTCACCAAAAAGAGCCCTGAAATTGCTAGCGCTGAACTCACTAGACTACATCAGTAAACAGTAATTTTATCATTGTAAAACACACTTTATTTAAGTTATCAGAGACAAAAATAAACTTACAAAAGCTTTCTGTGTTGATCTTTAAACTGTTCTAACAATCATCAACTCTAGTTTGATTGAAATAAACGCTTGATTTACCCATTTATATGTTAACATATGCTGGCTCTATAAATGCTAAACTTACTGTTTATTTATATGCAGTCCGGTGAGTTTGGTGAAAGCGATTTCAGGACTGTTTCTGGCAAAACAAAAAGGATGGTAGTCCTCAACAAAAAGGTCTGTCGTGTTTCAGACACTAATAACAATCTGAGCCTGTCAGTGGCAAAAACAAGCACTTTCATCAGATGTAAATTTATAATGTACAAATGCCCTGATTATTGACATTACAGCCTGTTTCGCCACTGGCGGTTGCAGCGCTCTCACTCAATACTAGACCAATTTTGAAAATGGTTGTTCCCATTAGTAACTTTGATAGGTGACTTACCAGGTTAAACAATACCAAATCTAAATATATTCACCTATGTTTTTGGGCTATAGTTTTACTTCTATTTGCTTCAAATAGATAGTGTTTTTAACTTGTAAAGTGATGCTACTTTAACACCTGCATTTGTACATGTTTGTGGTGTTTGCGACCAATGATCAGATTAATTGTGCTGCTTGTTTAGCCCACCCACACTTCAGTAGTGCTGTGAATTGGGTGGCAGCAAATCCCACAAAGCAGAGCTCTAATAGAGTGATGGATAGTTCCCAGCTGTCAACCTGACATTTGTAATGGTCCAGTCCTTTGTAACAATGAGGGAGGAAAGGAATAAATGGAGGGTGAGAAATGGAGAAAGAGAAATGTTTTCTTCAGTTCTCTGTGTCTCTGTCTCCAAATAGGCTGTAAGGAGCAAGGCAAGGGCACAGCAGACATGATTCACATTGAAGACTGAACAATGAATGCAAATTGCACTCAACAGTTGTGTGCTTCCCGCGTAAATCTTCTTGTCTTTCTTTTTCTCTCTTCTCTCTTTTGTCTTTTCTTTTTTAGATGCAACTGCATTCTATTTAGATTCCTGAACAGAAGCCAGCATTCAGCATAACAGTCTCATTTACGCTACAGGTTTGTCATCACATTGAATAACATTTAAGTTTGTTTAAATGTCATCAAAACTAAGTGAGGATTTTTTTTTCTCCGAAGATGGAAATGACTTATAAGGCATGCATCATTTTAAGATTCACAGGAGGGGCTGCAATAAAAGCCATGACTGGGTACTGCCTTACTGGAAGGTTAACATCAGAGAAACCTCACCTCAAAACCACTCATTGATAAATTCTTCAAATGCCTCCGTTCCACTCACCAAACTATACTTTATATTCCCCAAAACAGAGACATAAAATACGACAAAAAAATTGTGCTCCTGACAAAAATACCACTTCACCAACTAAAGTCCATGTGCTGTTATAGAAGTATGGCCCCAAAAGCCTGTGTCCAATGCCAAATGTTGACCAGCTCTGCCTTTGTTGTGGCAGTGGTTTTAACTTTGACTGCTATAACAATTTTAATTTGTGTGAAGTCTAATGGGAATTAAATTGCAGGTTACAGTTGCTAGTGCAAGTTTGTTTACTTAGTCTCTCCTGTTGGTTTGGCTGTAATACAGTCAAACACAACCAGCTAGAGGATTAAGAGAAAAGGAACATTTCTTCTATATCCTTAAAGTAGCCATGTTAGCGGTGTGTCTCTCTATGGGTGGCGATTTTGATCTGCCATCCAGTTGGTCAGTCATTCCGCTACTTTACTTCAGACTCAAATATCTCAACAACATTGGATGGATTGCAATGAAGCTTGGGGTGCAGATATAAATGGTTCTCAGAGGATGAATTCTAAACTTTGGCAGTCCCCTAACATTTAACCCCACCATCAGGTCAGAGTCCCCACATCCTGTGAATTCTTTCAACAACTATTTGACGCATTAGCAAAGATTTGTTGCACACATGTATGGTCCTTACACACTGGCCCCTACAGACTATGGTGCTCCACTGATTTTTCCTATAGCAAAGGATTCTTCAAAGTCTGACACTGTCAAACCAAGTAAATTTTGTTTCGATAACCAAATATTAAATCGCAAATTTGCATTAAACGGTTGATTGTTTGGCCATAAAGAATCTAATCAAGCTTCAAATTGAATCCATCAATGGATAGGCTATGTAGTGCTGTGTCAGAAGAATATATGTTCCCATGAACTTTGATTGAGGAAAAAAACACATCTAGTATTGATTAGTATAAGCAAAGTTTTAATAACAAACTATTAATCAATTAATTAATTATGGAAAGTGCCAACAATATGCAACCCTAATATATACACACACACACACACACACACACACACACACACACACACAAACACACACACACACACACACACACACACACACACAGAGTATATACTATATATAATATATTCACACACACACACACACACACACACACACAGTATATACTATATATATATGGGTTGAAAAACGTTAACGCCAGTGGATTTTGTCATACTTAGTATTTTCTTCATTTTCTGTCTTTCTAATTGGTTGACCCTCATGCTGCAACTGTTAGAAATACAGATCCCATAATGCTTTGAGGGAAGGAAACAGGAAGAATAGTGGATTCAGTAAATCACAGCAACCACATGGTGTGTATTTGTTTGCATTGGGGCAAACTGGCACCATTAATGTATGCCAAACTGGCTATTAGCAGTTTCTATGTAAAAATTACCTGCAAATGTGCAGAAAGCTATCACTGGGTTACTTTGAAATTGAAGACAGTTTAAAATGTGATGATTCTAGCAAGTTCTGCAGTGATAATATGAGAAGTGGATCTGTGGACACTATTGGCAATGACCGCCTGAGATAACAATATCCTTGGAAATAGTAAGTCACAATGAAGCTGAAAATGTGTGTATCTTGTGTGTGTGTCCGAACTGAACAACTTATGATTCTGGGAAGACTCAAATCGCAGGTTTTAAAGTACTTTAATTGCCTCTATGAAATGTGCACCATACAGTATTATAACATTTACTCTCTTCTTTAAAATTAAATACATACAAAACCAATGACACTCCCATCAGCCTCAGTTTAACTGTGTACTTATTGCTAATTAACAAATGTCAGCATGCTAACAAGCTAAACTGAGATGATGAACTTTGTAAGTCCTGGCAAGCATGTTAGCAGTGTCATTGTGAGCATGTTCACATGCTAAAGTTTACATGGAGCCTAAGTCACCTCAGAGACCAAGAACAGATTTACAGGGTGACTAGCTGATAAGTCTCTTTGTTCTGTCAAAGTTTGTCATTCCCACTATGCATTAGTCATCTGTTTTTGACATTTTATATCTGTTAATATAATAATTAGTGTGCAACTGTCTTGGCCATTAACTAAATTTACAGTGCTTAAATTAAGTCCATACATTAGAGAAACAGTACCTCATTTAATTGCTTTACTTACAGGTCAGTTTGTCAAAGATTAACTGAGTTCCGGTGTATTGCACAGACCTGCAGATACAGTGATTTACCTTCTACTTATTACAAAACCTTAAGAATAATTCTCACAGTAAATATTGGGAGACAAAGCAAGAGAGTGGCCAAGAATTAAAATAACTAAATAACTAACTAAATACATAAATGAATAAATAAATAAAAAAAAGCCCCCTACGGGAATAGAAGCTGACAAATATGGTCTGACAATCAAAATTGACCCCTGAGTCCCTGAGGGGTTCATGATTTTGTTGTTGACATTACTATTTGAAACCGATGTAATTTTGTAATAAAATGTTTTGTCAAGCACCTGTCAACTGATATATAAATACAGTAGATAGATAGATAGCTAGGTCATCTGAGACAGAATTGGATTTAAAGAATGAAGTGGTAAACCTACTATATATGGGTATGGCGTCTAGGAAGGAGCTGAAAGAAAAGGTTGCATGTCAAAGCATTCTCTATAAATACACCCCTCTCCTTTCACGTGTTCCTCAAGCGCGGCTTGACGTGAGAGAATATTAATTTTTGCTGCTGACTGGAGCAGGAAAGGGAGGAAAACAACCACTTTGTCCTTGTGGAGAAGTGCGTTTCTGCTTGCATTGGCCAAAACCCTCTGAAAGAGAGCGAGGAAGAGTGTGTATGCATGTGTGTGTGCAAGATAGCTGACTGAAGGGCGAGACAGCGAGGGAGGAGAGGGAAGACTGAAGTGGTAATTGATGACTGTTGATTTGAGCTGCTCTTATAAACATGGCGAGAAATAGCAAAGGGGGAAAGTAAGGGTGTAGCCAGCCAGAGAGTTTGTTTCCATCCAGCAGTTGAGTGAATTTTGAGTAGATTCTTGAAATGTTAAAATTGACGACTGAATAAAGATGTGTCAAAATTCCATAATATATATACGTATATGGTGTGTGTGTGTGCAAATTGTTCTTCGCTGCCTGGTCATATATTATATCAGAATTTAGAATTAAGAAGTGGTTCTAGCTGTTCATATTAATTACGTCAGATGGGTGGGGGTAACAGGTGTCACTTTTTCAGCCCGCTAATGTTTCATAATTAGAGTTTAAACACTGATATTGAAATAGAACGCAATAAAGCACACCTGCACACCTCATCTGCTTAAACGCTCTCACATTTACTCCTCACAATCTGTCTCATTATCACTGGTGCTCACCATATAATCACAACGATTTAGAGTTGTTGAACATGATCCAACATGCTGTATATGTATGTGTGTGACTATGTGCGTGTGACAGAACAAGAGGGCCTTGGCTTAGGGTTTTTATCAGTGTGTTTGTGTGGATCGAGGATACCATGTCCGAGTACAAAGCAAATAGGATTTTCTAGCATCTTTCTCTCACTGTCTTTGTGTGTGTGTGTGTGTGAGTGTGTGCAAAGAGAGAGTTTACTCTATATTGTGGGGCTTAGTTTCCCACTGTGGTCATCCAGATTGCCAGTCACCACAGCCTTGTGTACGACATGCTAGATAAATCCTGTTTGCACGCACACATGCACACGCACACATACACACACACACCCACACACACACACACACACACACACAAACACACACACAGGAGCGCTGTGAGCCAAGAGATGTGGGCTAGCGGGTTCAGCTTAACCACAGTGAACTCTGGTTCGTCCAAAACAAATGGAAGGCCATGCAGGGATGAAGCTTTTAACAGGCTTGATCAGACTTACACATTCCATGAGCGTAATATCAAGTAATATCTTTTACCCGTCCTCTGTTATTTTAGAAGGTTTAACTTCTTTTATTCTCTGAACTGCAGAAGTCTTGCGTTGTCGACGACCTTTCACATGAGCACTGGGCAGACTCAGCAGAAGACGCTGAGTTTTCTTTTTTTTCAAGCTGAATATCAACAATCAATTTACTCTTCTATGTGGGTGCAAGTTCACACACTGCGTTCAGAATCAGTGTTTCTCAGCTCCCGTGGCTTATTTAAAAAGTTGGATTGATTTATTTTGGAGTCGAGAGCTCCTCATATCAAAAAAGGCAATTAGCAGGCTCTTCTGTTGTTGCAGCAAACAAAGATCCTCGTCATTTTAATTTAATGAGCCAAGTCTGGCTCAGAATGAGAATCTCTGCTGGAATTTAATAATGGTTTCCACTCTGTCTCGCTTGGTAGAAAAAGCTTGAGCTCCAGACTGGTGTTGTCACAGTGTTAGGTAGCATCCAGGGATATTATAGGAAAACAGGCCCAGACAGACTCATTAGGAGATGTCCACACTGGCAGAGATATTAGATTCATGACAATGCTAATACACAGGCAGCCCGGCTAAGATTTCACTTGAATAATGGATGGTCTGTATTGAAGAGAGCACATCAGTGAGAGTAATTTTTTTCGCAGAGCTCTGTGACATTGAAGTGTTTTGACTGATTCGGTTGTTCCAGTAAAGAGCGAGAAGCTAACCATGCTCCCTCGAACAACAAAGAATAGACAGAGAGGCATGAAGCCTATAATGCAGAACAGACGGCTTTATTCTCACCAACTCACAGACACATAAGTACATACGTCCATGCACACACACACACACACACACACACGCACACACACAGATGGCCAAAGGATATAGATATATTTATTTTTTCACTCAACAGACACTTGGTTTCCAAAAAAAAAAGCCTTTCAAAAAACACTTTCATTATTCAGTATGTCTTCATTTACATCAAACTAACATGTGAATGGTTGCCATACTATTGTTCATTCACATCTCATGGCAACCCATTCAAACAAACACATGTAGAGATTAAGTGAGTGGATTACTAACGGACTTCTCCGTGTGTTTATGGCCTGGCTGCAAAATAAAAAGCAGCCAGTTAGCATTCATACTGAGAGCCATAGTATTGTGGCACTAATGGAGCATTAGATTGGGGTTAAGCGCCTGAATGAGGAGTGGTCCACTTGCTCTGCCCCAGGGCTACCCGTACAGGGCCACCGCTTATAGCATTAGCATAATTGCTGGACACTGGAGCACAGCAGAAGGTACTGAGCAATCCCCCCATTCCTGCTCACCTAATTCACTCTGATTGAGGTGGGAGGACTGGTGCTGAACTCAATGAATGGCCTTGGGATGGGGGGAGAGGATGGATGGTTCTCTTAGTAAAGCGGTTAGAGAGGATACAGAACTGCATGGATGAAGACCAGCAGCACGGGGCAGACTTTACTGCAGTAAATGATAGGGCTGGATATTGTTAAAAAAATGATGACACCAATACTCCTGCCTGTGCTAAAAAGTGAGACTACACCCATAGAATACTTCATTTGATACCATATTTTTTCTACATTGTGTAACCTTTACATGAACTGAAGCATTCAGCTGCGTAAAATGCCGCCAGATGCCACAGTATGGCCATACTTTTGAATGTTTTAGTGGCATCTTGGAACACTAAATTACAATGTCAAATAAAACAAATCTGCTGTTTCAATCTCAGCTCCATCCCAGCATGCACCTGCAGGCTCCTGCTAGGGGCGAAAATATTTAATCATCATTCCTCAATACCTCATGTTAAAAATATCTGCAGGGAATGATGAGACTGGCGTCAAGACACCAAACTTTAATTATGTTCTGCTGCTGAAATAAACATTTTAAATGTGAGTTGTCTGACTGAAATGACTTGTGGTTTCTCACAGGACAAGAACAGCGGGTGAAAGTCCAGAGTTTGCTTGACCCATCCACCTCCCCTTCGGCCTGCCGTAAGTGTACTCTTTTGCTCTTTATACCACTGTAGGTGCCTGAAGCATCAAAAATTGTCATACTGCTGTTGAAGGGTGACTGTGTGTTGGTGTCTGATGCCAATAGGCCACTGACTAAGCGATGATATTTGACCATTGAGGAGTGAGACTGGGTTGAAAGATCACCTCTATTTTTCAGGGCTGGGTGAAAACAAATGAAGAAAGAAAATGAATAGGGCAGCTGTAGAGGGACCAAACAACATATCTTTGACTCATAATTACCCTAATAAAGACACTGTACAACAAATCTGACCCTCCCAGTATCACAATGCTTGACAGACAGAGAAAAAGAGGGAGAGAGATCTCCACTTTCGTATGTAGCTGAGCACAGTAGTTGGAAGCAGGCTCTCTCTCCCTCGCACCCTCCCTCCACCGCCTCCCCCTCCTCCTGGGATGGGTCCTATTTTGAATTTAATGAAAGAGGAGAAAACACTACATTGCACTGGACTAAAATGGGACCCCAGAGAGTCCCAAACCAATTCTGTTGGACAATGGCAAAAACAAAACCAGAGGTGTGTACAGTACTGATGAATTGTAGGCAGATGGAGAAATAAAAGGGAAGTAAAAGAGGAAGTTTCATTCAAGAGAATATGGTATTTGGTTGGCACCAAACAATATTTTTAATAGTTTCTAAAGGCACACTGTCGACATATTTTGGTTAGCACTATAAGCATGCACAGGATGGATGTAAATTACGGATACAAGGTGTTCCAATTTGATATGGTGGGTTTTCTAAACGATTCATAACTTCACTGAGTTTGCTCCAAGGCTCTTGTGATCATGAGCTCTTCTCCTTCTTTGATGATGAATAAATGGGAGGTTAGCTGTGAAGTGGGATTGGTTTAACACCACGCCATGGAGTCCCATTTTTACCGAGCACCAGCCTCAAAGGGTCCTAGACTGAGGGCCAGTGCCCTCTACACAGCTCCTTTGAGGGTTCCCTGAACCCAGACAAGCGTCTCTCCTCCCACCTAGCGCTCTTGCTCCACTCCCCTCGCCTCGGATTCCTATTCAGCCTGTTTACCATGCCACCAGGCCTATTCAAACCCCAGTCGGCAGGTCTTCCAGAACCTTACAGAGCCACTGAACTCTCCCTAACCTACTAATCAGACCTCTCCTCCCTTTCAGCCCTTAAACATAAAGCCCCATCTTGACCACCATTTTGTAGGTCAGCCACTGTGGGCTTTGTGCAGGCCTTAGCACCACCAGTGAAAGATCCTCCTCCTATTGATGCATCTTGAGCAGCTCCCCGCGCCACCCAGACACCTCCCCCTGCAGATGGAGGCATTCAAAGACATCCAGTTTATTAAGCTGTCACTGCGCATCTAAATCTGTTCCCTATTGCAATGGTACAGGCCTTTCCAGAGGGAGAGAGAGAGAAGGCCTTTGTGTGCCACCAAGGTATTCAAAGCGCTATAAAAAAAAAAAAAAATCACACACACTAAAACTAATGCACACACACCGGTAAAATGAGATGCAAATCCGATGATTCACTTGGCAGCAAGAGTGTGCTTTTCTTTGTGTGTGTATATGTGTGCATCTTGTGTGCATGTATGTGGCACCCATTGTTGTTGTGTGTGTGTGTGTGTTTGTGTGTGTGTGTGCCTAATTCCTGTAGCATGGTCTCAATCTGTGCTGGCATAGCAGTGCCTGTACAGTTGAGCAGCCGTAACACAGTTGTTGGTACAGGGGCATTGTGTGACTGTGGCAGGGAGAGAAATTACTTAAGGAGCCGGGACAATGTCTTCAGTTAAACCGGGCTACAGTGAGGGGAGACATGCACAGAGACGCTCGCGATGTAGGAGATGAGCAGAGTGACAGAGAGGGAGAGAGGGAGAGAGAGAGAGAGAGAGAGAGAGAGAGAGAGAGAGAGGGAGAGGCAAAGACAGGGTGAGGGGTGAACTGGATCCTTGTTAAGACTTCCAGCTTCTTTCTCTTCTTTAGACAATCAACACTCACAGATTGGATTTGCATGGCTAATGGGAGTTTAGGGTTGTTGTTTTGCAAGGGGACTTCACATGGGACTGACCCCTGGATTCAGAAACTGGAAACTTAGCACAAGCATAACAAGTAGCGTACAGTAGCCCCCCCCAACGTAGGACAGTATGTTAATCCCTGCCTCGGCAAATAGATGGACATTAATGACAGACGGCTCTCCTGTGAATCCCTTGTGTATGTGCACACCATTTGAATCTACTGCTGTAGTGGTGGACCCTGCCACTGACATTTCAAACTACTACAGAGAGGTCATAAATGAGTGTAAAAACATGAAATGGTTACAGAAGAATTAGCCAGCGAAAAATACCATATCAAACATTTGTTATGGTATGATCTTAAATTTTAATGATCATTACTTTAATATGGAAATGTATGAGTAGCAAGAAGGGCATTTACAGTCTAATCACTGGGGCCCTCCCATCCTCCAGCTTTCCTTAAAAAACACAGTTCCACTACCAATCACTGGGTGAAAAACATAGACTGTATGTGTATGTGGGACACTACTAGCAGACACTTAAAGTGGCCCGTTTATATGAAAAAAAAAAAAAAAAACATGCAAAAAATGACCCTTGTACAGTTGCCATGAAGGAGGAAACTAGCTACAGAGACCAAAACAGTTTATTTTGTAACTGGCTGTAAACATGTTTATTTCTGTAGTAAAGTTGGGCATTTTTAACATAGGGGTCTATGCACCACATGGCCATTTACAGAATTGCAGTTTTTGGCACTTCATTGTTGGCTTTATTTTTCAGTTCTGGAGGTTGCCGCTCAGTGAAAACACACTTTTTCTATAGAGATTTTTTTAGATAGTGTACAAAAATTTAACTGCTTAATGATTAGATTGATTGACTCATTATATTTTGTGCATTGATGATTCAAATATTTCCTGTACAAGTCATTTTTTCTGTAAGAGTAACAAAGAGACATTCTCATACAGGTGGTTTTCCTTGTGTGAGTGTGAGTGTGTGTGTCAGTGAGTGTATATTTGGCTAAGGAGTGGAAATTTGAGGCTCAAGTGGTAAATGCTGGTATTAGGAAGGGAAATGACCACTGAGCCGTTCAATAACGCCCTCCGTTGTTAATGACCACTGCCCGGGCTCAGACAGGGACGTAGCCTGACACACATACACACATGCACCTGAGGAAAAGAAACAGGAAGAGGAAATGAGCAAGTGATCCACTCCACCTTCTACTGTACATTCCCACAAAGATGTAAAGACTTTTCCAAACTTTTCTGTGGGCTGGATTTAGGCAAGTGTAAAGCTTGAGCACGTTGCTTTGGACCCAAGACAATCTTTTTCAACCCCATGGTTCTTTTTTTTGGGCATATGGGGAAGCCCCTACCTTGGCCAGCTATATGAAAAAACATATCACTCATGTGTGTTTTAATATCATTAATGGATGGGTTTGTGTAAGTGTTGAAATACAACCCAATTAACAAGTGCTGCAGTTTTGTTATTATTTCTCCCTGAATTAATCTTATGGAAATAGGAGCTGTAAGGTAGATATTTCCCATGGTGTGGCTCTGTGAAATGGGTTACACATGTATACTCAGCCCCAGTGCTGCCCTCGCACATCGGCGATCCCTTTCTCCATTAGCTCCCACTCCTTTCTCATGTGGCTCCACGCTCGGTGCACAGAGAGTTGGTCACGGGCTAAACAAACAGTATTGCCTTTCTTCCTCGAATTTGTCGATTCAGTCTGGCAATAATTTTAGGTGAGAGGACTGAGGAAACAGCGAGCCTGTATGAGCGTTACAGATGGTATTATCACATGAAAATAGGTATAATTGCACTGTGCTTATAGTGCTGGTTAAGTAAACCTACAGTGGGGATCGGGTTGCGCTGCATTGCCCTCCCTTGTGCATCACTGAGTGGTAAGATGCTGTTTTAACTGAGATATAGGAGACTGTATAAATGTCTGTCATACTACTGTTAGTGGCTCACAATACAGACAGAAATTAGCTGTAGGACTTCGTGAAATTGGTTGTTAAGGATGGGAAAAAAAAGGTAACTATATTTTTCAATAGAAAAATCATCAGATTAGGTACAATACTATAATGAAGAAAAACAAATATAACAGGAAACTAAAATCTTACCTAGAAAGCAGTTATTTACAATAACAGCTTGTAATGTGAAACTTTAAGAATACACATGGGAGAAAACAGCAGGTCTTCCCTATAAGTGGATACGGTAAGTGCACAGTATTCAAAGAAACAATAACTGTAATGGCCAATTGTTTGGCCTTTTGAAAGATCTATTGCTGCTATGAATCACAACAAGATGGCTAATGTATTAGAAGTGCAAAAGAAATAGGCAAACAGCCCTGAGCTGCAAATACCAGACACATTAAAGCCTGGAGCACTTCCAGGGAAATCTTTCAATTACACAGAGTGAATGCCACTCTGTTTCGAGGGCGAGATGTATAACTTAGAGAATGGGCTGTCAAAGAAGAAAACTACACTATAGATTTAATTAAAATAACACATCTGGGATCTTATAGTTGCTTGAACAAGGCTGCGTTGTAACAGACAGGCGGATGGCAAATCAATCCTTTGACCAGAAGATAGAGCTGGTTTCTATAAAAGCACTGAGAGACAAAGTGAGACGGAGGGATGAGGAGAGAGAGGTGGATTTATTGAAAATGCTCAAATAGTGTGAGTCAGGGTTTCACTTAAAAGAGCTCTATCTAAAATCATTGCGCCACACCCAGTGGACGATTTGTTAATCCTTAACACAAGGCACAGACACCAGTTTAATGTCTATATTGCATTATGATTCAGTTACATTTCATTGGAGTTGTACCTTGTATGATTTCATGTGACATATAGATTGATTCATTGATATTTATATATTTTTATTGTGCCCTCATTTTGGATTTTAGTGGGTATGTTTGCTCAAGGTATGGTCTGTGATTTGTCTCGTAGTGGTGCTTTTCTTTGCTGCTTGTAATAACTGCCACAGCCTCAAAACAAATGATAAGCCATAAGGGCGTTGGAAGAATGAACATGTCCTTCCTTGATTAAAGACTCTGTTTTCACTGTCAGATTTCCTCTCTTTAGAATATGCCATAAAACATTACTTTTCTCTGACTCACTTGCCTGGGTCCAGACCTTTGAATGCGCTCACTCCATTGAGTTCCAGTTGACTGATACATCTGGCATTGTGCAATAAAACAGCCGTTTTTATCAGTTAACATAACAAAAGAAAAAACAAAACAATGATCACCCTGGGGGGACTCGATTACCCCAAACAGCACCACGGGTGGGACTAATGCTGATGGTAAGGGATGTGCCAGAGCCAATGACAAGTAATAACAATGGCAAGTGCTGTCGACGAGATAGTTTGTTTTACTTTGCTTTTCTACATTCTTAAAAACCTGGCCTAATAGGTGTGTCAGCATGGCTATAGATCAATGTGGACTTAAAATGACATAAGATTCACGTGATTACTTGAGTCACCAGTGATTGGTTTCGGGAAAACCCAAATTTCTCCCCCACGGAAATTAGTTGCACAATGTCAGACTGAAGATGGCCACAGAGTGTAATAAGTTGATAATTCTGTCTGATATCAGGCAACTGACTAACTTATGTCTGTCTCACTAACTCGAGTCGCAATGCTCATTAGAATGCACAAATTCGACTTGGCTGAGTAACATCATGTGAGACGATTTAACACATGCAGATGGTCTATGAGTTTTCTGGATGGTATACCAGTACCTCCAATGCTGCAAAAACAGAAACAATCTGTCAAAATTATTCTTAATAATTAATTGGTTGTCAGTCTGCGTATGGGTAGGACAACATCAGTATGCAGATCTGGGGGATGGAGAGTGATGGCAAGTTTAAAAGGGGGGATGCATCCTGGACATTCTGCCAACAAGGGGGATGATGGCCCCTTGTTCCCCCTTCAAATTGCCTATTGACTACACCCAAATGTCGAAATCAGTACATTTCTGTGACACAACGACTGTCAATAATCACACATTGGGTTCACCTGATAAAATATATAACTGATATCTTACTAAATTGCAGAGGGAACATTGATTTAGAACAAGTGTGGCAGTGTAGATCTATGGTCTAGCATGGTCCAAACTTAAATATCTCAACAACTACTTGACCACAGCTGATGTTTTTTTACTTAAAATCATGGTCCTCAGAGGAATAATCCTACTGACTTTGGTGATCCCATGAGTCTTTTCCTGGTGCCACAATGGGGTTGACATTATTAATTCAGGGTATAATGTCTTGACATCAATTTGATGGTTTGCCATGAAATCCTGGAAACATTTGTGCTCCCTCCAGGATGAAGTGCAGTCATTTTGGTGATTATTTTTTGCCCAGATCATTCTATTAGTTTGCTCAATAATTTGGTTTACGTCCAAATGCCTGCAGAAACAATCACCCTCCGATCAGCTTCAGTTTTGGCCTGATTATAGAGTCAGTTTGGACATTAAATGTGTATCAAATCAAAGATTAGATGTGTTACTTTTGATTTACTAGAACGCCATGAGGGCAGAGTTTGAGGGAGATGTCTGTGTAGGTGTGTGCAAGGTAGCGCTCTGTGAGTTTTCACAGATTTTCTTTGATCTCTACAAGGTTGGCGTCCGTCTTAAACAAGATTGCCAAATGTCAAGTTTATTAAATAACCATATCTTTCAGTATCTTGGAAGATAAGTCGTACTAAGATTGTCTGCCTCAGCCTTTCACTCTGATGGTGTCCCTGCCAGGTTCTACAGCATCCACTCTATGAAAGACCAGTCTGTCAGTGCACTCAGAAGCACTTTCTGCCAGACATGTGGTTCTTATTTTGCAGCTAGAGGAGCAGATTAACATAAAAGAGGGTGTGTAACAGTTCTCGCATTCAAAACCCTGCCTAGGGCAAGAGGAGGAGAGGCCGCTTTTGGATTACCTCATTTAGGATCCTTTAAAATGCTGTTTACCTTGCAAAGTGTGCATCTCAATGAGTTATTGCAGTGGCAGAAAGCATAACAGGGTCAGCAGCATTAACAAACAATCTTCTTGGGTAGATAGCTTTACAAGAAGACATGCTGATGCTCACATATGGGGCATATATGGGAGTCAATGAATAAGTCATAGTACCATGAAAACATTTTGTTCATGACCTTACAGGCAATGCCAAAACACACAATATATTTCAAGGACAGCATCTATGATATATCACAATATATTTACTTGGAGAGATACTCAGAGGCCTGAAAGACACAGCGAGTTGACCAAACAGTTCTTAGGCAGGATTGAGAATGGGGAAAACAACTTTGTAAATGCAGTAACTAGATACTTCTCTTGCTGCATTCATGCAACTTTGTTTTCTCACTGGTGACTGTGTTGGCCAGGTCTCTCTTGGAAAAAAGATTCTTTATCTCAGTTGGACTAACCTGGTTAATAAAGATTAAATCAAATAAAAATAAAATGAAAAATAGTGACAGGAACCATTGAGATCAAGTGTAAATCAAAAGAAGTGAGTCAATCTTTCCAAGGAAACCAACATTAGTCATTTCAGAAAATTTCCCAAACCAGTATAGTGACAAAACTCTCTGGTGGGTGTTATATAACAGCAAAGTCCGGACGAAGGAGGTCAGGGTGAAGGGATGGGACAACAGCATGGGTCCCATCACAGAAAAGTGCTCTTGATTTCGTTAAGCTGGGTTTCTTTTAGCCATGACCGTCGTAATTTCTCAACCATAATCAAGTGGCTTTACATCTTATTCCAATTGTTACATACTGAAAGCTTTGTCATGCCCATGGTGCTATACTTGACGCCATAGACTGCATGTAAAGATGGACGATGAGCCCCCACTTACTCCTGCTATGCTTAAGTGAGGCTAAAATATCCAGAATACAAGCGATGCCATCTTGCGCTGGTGATGTCACTGAGAGCCAGAGTCTGCGCAGTAGTGATATCCATGGTGGGGGAGTTCCCGTCAAAACACCCATTTGATCAATCACAGTGCATGAATCTGAATGCATGGATTGGCTGTCACAGCTGTCAATCAAGGCATAAAATCCCCTTTTTGTAGAACTGAATAACTCATTAAAACAAAACTAATCATAAAAATGATCACTTGAACAAACTACTACCTTCAGTGTCAGTAACCATCTTTGGGAAAAATTTATTGAGCGTGTACTTTGATTTTTTAGTTTGGCCCATGTCCCATTCATTAATATGGAGGGGCTGACTTTATAACCCATACTGCAGACAGACAGCAGGGGGAGATTGAGATTGAAAAGCCACACTTCAGGTAAACTGTAATGTTGTCCATCTTTATATACAGTCTATGCCTGATGGTGAGAGCGACTGAAGTAGTTAAAAAAGCATTTTTTTTTCCTAAGCCTAACCACGTAGTTGTATTGCCTGAACCTAACTGTGACTGTTTCACAACATTAACCACAAAATGAGAACACGTTGTATAATAGCAATTAGATGACACATGTGAATTAACCTTAACAAGCCTTTATTTTGATCTTACCCTAGTTGTTTTTGTGCCCAGACTTCAAAACCTTTACCATAGCACTGTATGATCAAACAGATTTTTTAAAACTTTTGTGGAAGATACAGACCATCAATGTTGTCCTGTTAATAAGGATGTCAGAGCAGAAAATGTCAATTAACTGTTATTATCAGGCTAATTCTTATCTACTTCTTGTCATTTCTATCTTCTAAGTACAAATAAAACAAGTAAAAGGAAACAGTCACAGAATCTCCTCTGGCACCAGAATGAAATCCTTAGGCACAGGTGAGACCAATTTCCTAGCTATTTCCCTCTGTTTGCCCCACTGACCTGTGCAAGGAGCTACTGGCTAGCCAAGTTCATGTTCATGTCCATACATATCTAATGCATGTCTGTGTAAATGATTTAAAACAAAGCAGACGTGGCTTACACAATGTAGGCTGAGAAACAGCAGATCTTTGACCAATGCTGAGTTTTGACCGTCGGTTAATAGTGGTAGGTAGAGGAGTCTTTCTTTCCAACATGCTTGTGTGGAATCTGATGGAAATGGAGGTAGAGGTCTCTCGTTATCCCATTTTTTATTCATTCAATATTCAGATGTTGTAGATTCAATCATGTAAAGCTGCAGGTTGGTGGTATTAGATAACTGGTGTCTGATTTGTAACATAAGGCTAACCTGGCGATTAGGCACCAAACTAATGTTGGTGAAACACTTTGGATGGTAAAATTCAATACTCTTTTTTTTTTTTTTACCTCCAATTTCAATAAAAGATCGCCCTCCTTCTTACCACAGACCTTTAGCCATAACCTTTAGCAGCCTCAAGGGGGTAAAGGCCAGATAAGAAGGAGCCCTTTGTCTGGAAAAAATTAATATGATTTTGTGCAGTTTGATTAAATCATAATGTGGCAGGTAATGAATCTCCACCTTCGCTATTTCATTACTCAGTGCACTCATGTTATCAAGCCCTAAATATAGCCTCATTATATATTCCATTTCTACCAGCTGGATTCAAAAAAGAAATGGTCCTTTCTGAACGTCAGGTGTATATTTCACTATGCTCCTCATACAAGGGCCGGGGCCCCTCTCCGTTCCTTTTCTTCTCCCTCTCACTTCATCTCCTTGAGTTATAGCCACGTCTTACATCTAGCACCTCCAAATGAAGGAGGCCTTTGCAGCTGGAATTGGAAATAGATGGGAGGACCACGGTGAAGCACTTGGCTGAAAGGTTCAATTATTTTGTTGATTGGTCTCAGGAAATGTTTCACAATGGCACTCATTTAGTCCCCATAGTGCTCTGTGGAGACTTACGTGTTGCAAGCTGAAATGTCATTTCTCATTCAAAACATCTCTAGTATCAGCAATGCTATACTGACCTGTATGATGTCTTTTTTATTATTTTTGAAAATTAATTTCCCTTAATTTGTTGAGATTTGGTTTGCTTTTTTGAATCTGTAATCTCTCTTTAGATGACCCTTGTTAGCTCAACCAAAC
This sequence comes from Plectropomus leopardus, assembly GCF_008729295.1. Classification (NCBI taxonomy): domain Eukaryota; kingdom Metazoa; phylum Chordata; class Actinopteri; order Perciformes; family Serranidae; genus Plectropomus; species Plectropomus leopardus. The sequence continues at coordinate 12,647,339 of NC_056472.1, read as the reverse complement.
GTATCCAATTAAAGGTAAATATACAATTAGGATGGCGCATAATGAACTTGACCCCTGAGGTGGGGCAGATGATGTCCTAATCAGTCAATGAGCTAATCTATCTCGACAGAGGAGTCAAAGGTCACAGATGAAGCTGCGATAAGAGATAGACCTAATGAATAACAATAGGTGGATTAACTGGAAGCCAGTCCCTGACAGGGAGGAGATTTGCCCAATAATGTCCCACTGATTTTCATGGTGAGAATGGAAGCCATTGTGCCCTGCAGACTAGAGTCTTATTTTGGGGTTTATGTCACAAAATACTCTCAAAGCTGATATGTCCACTTACACTGTACTTTCTGGAGACTTTCAGTTGTATTTCACAGTTGAAAGTTATTTTGGAAACATGAAATAATGTAAGTAGGGCTTTTTGGCGTCGGGATCTTAAAAGCAAAATCATCAGCATTTGACAACTACGGAATGAGACCAGGCTGTGACTTACGTTCCTAAAAGGGTTGGGGTTAGGTTTGATGAGACTAGGAAGAGGTATATCCCTGTTTACGCGCCATTCTTTGGACTTTTGCTGGAGGGCGGCAAACGTTAATGCGAACCTTAATGTTACCTTCTGTTAGGTCCACTCCGTGAACTGGATGGTCTCTGTTGGAGTACCAAAATATTGGCATTGTGCTATTGTGGTAACCTTATTTTGTTTCAAAATGGACACACTGACCAGAGTTTTGATTTGGTTTCTTTTATCTTCAAATTATCCCAAACATTGGCCACATTCTGTAATTTCTTCTGGCCTATCTTATCTCTTTTCCAATCAGCACCATCAAATCCATTATCTATTTGGATCATGGATGTGTGGTTTTGGGGTGTTGTCTTCATGTCACTTTTCCCCAACGCAAGCTGAGACACTGAGCTGCACACCTGATTGAACAAGTACTGTATGAGCATACAGTATTTGTTTAAGATGAGTATCTGTGTGTGGCTATGTTCATAATCACTCCCCTTTCTCCCATTTCTGTGTAGTGATGCTATAGTGTCTATAGCACATACACTGCAAATTTGATATATTTTAAATTTACAGTTATGCAACACTGAGCCTGTCATAATGACGGAAAACAGAAAGTGATGATTTATAAGTCTAAATTTACTGCTGACTACTGAATAGAGTAAACCATCAAGTGTTTCTTATGTAGGCAATAGGAAATGATTAAATGAGGGAGTGTTTTGGTGTTGTCCACTTACAGAGTGACATTCAATTTTGACAGTGGAACACCTGTTTGGTTACCTAGGTAACAGCGGGGGTGTCAGCCACTGGGACAGCTGTTTGTGTATTGTTGTTAAACATACTGCTCTGTAATAAACGGAATTTATATCTTAGCATCATGACACAGCCTGGTGATGTATATGACGATGCAGTTTGATAATGTTTAGCTATTAAAGGGTGATTCAGTGTTATAGGATGCAGGTACTCAACGTGACAAAATAATAAATATGATAGTCAGCCATCACCAGAAAATCACTCCCTAATCACAAACTAACAACAACAAGCAGTCAACTGTATGTCCCTTTTTGGTAGTTGTTGTGTTAATAAACATCACCAAAAATAAGTATTTAGGCAATTATAGGTACGCATACACATCAATTGCACTGTAGTCACTTAAGTTATTTACAGCTAGGGTTGACCCGTTTATTTATATATATTTATGTCAGAGTTGGCTGAGTGTTGTGCATTTGCGTGTGTCCCTTCTGGAGATCCTCCCTGGAGGTCTCCCCTGCTAACCTTAACAAAGGTCATTGTGGGGGAGGACGCACACATACCATTGACCCCCGGGGTCACAGGAGGCCTGTGTGATGGAGATAGCCAGAGAAAGTGAGATAATAGAATAACAATCTATATGCTGTGTGCTATGTGCCTGTGTGCCGGCCTGCACACACATGCATGAATCCCCCCATTCAACATGTTTGCACACTCAGAGCATGTGAGCAAGCATTTTGTGCATGCATGCATGTGCTGGTGTGTTTACGCTGTCTGTTGGCCCGTGTGCATCATGGGTAATGGTAAGTCCAGCATTAAAAGCAGAGCAGTTTGCCCACGGCGAGCTGCATGTGCAGCAGATAACTGTGTTTGCCTCTCTGTCTCCACAAATATGAGAGGAAATCCTTGTGTCCACAGCCCGAATATTACTTTCTATTTACCGCATGGATTACATACTATAGATAATTGGAGATAACAGTGTTGCTTAGAAGGCCTGTCAGTGTTGCCTCCACCTGGCCTTTATTCCATTATCCATCCCATTTCAAATGTCAACATTTGCTTTTTGTCTTAAACAAAAAGACCTCATGAAAGACTCAGCACATTTGAAAGTGACTAACCAAATTGTAAACAGTTGATTTTAAATATTAATTTCCATTTTTATGTGCAGTGTTTGGGTTAAAGAAAATCTAATGTTAATGTATTCAGTAAAAATAAAACACTTTTACTCATTTATAAAGTCTGATGTAAAAGGAAACACATTTACTCATTTATATATTATGTTTTTGAGATTTCTCTTTGGTTTGACCTACTCCAGATTCCTGATGTGATACATAATTTATGTACTGAAAAGTGAGATAAATGTATGTTATGTCCATAGTGGTGGACAGTGAGGGAAATGGGATAGTCATGTTTCTATTAGGAAGTCAAGTTTGATAAATACAGTGCATTTTTATTAATGAATGACTGTAAATACACAGTTTCATTTTGTCAGGTTGGAGAGCCTCACTCTGTTGTTCCCTATTAGTGTCGATGCATAGATAGCACACATTGCTGTATTATTTTTTAAGAAACATACATTCAGTACCTATTTTTTTTAAATGTCCCATTTAAAGAAAAAAACAAAAAGGCAATACAAAGGCAAGCTAATTTTTCAAGAATTATATTTTTATTTTTCCCCCATTAAACTAAGTTAAATGTGTTTTTTCGGTACAGTAAGATCGGTAGTACAAAGTAAATCAATTCACACCTAAAATGTATAATTATAATGATGTTTATTTATTTATTTTTTATTTCATGTGCATATGTTTTCCTCCGCTCTTCAGATGCTAGTGAGCCCAGGAAGATGTTTACTGCAACAGCTGCAGAAGTAGGCCAAATTCTAAGGATGTAATTGTCTCAGAAGTCTTCAGGTTGCTTATGAAACACAGAGGAAAGACCGGGCCTGGAGCTCAAGCTCCTCTCAGGTCTGCAGGGCTCACAGTTGGCCTCATGACCTAGAACGTCTTTTGTCTTTACTGCACTGTAGTTGGACAGAAGGGAAACCTAGAGTCATGACATTCCATGTCTCTAGTGTTCTGTCTCTAGTGTTCAAGTTTGCACTTTGACAAATTGTGCACACTTGTAATAATACTGTGTGTTAACCCACAACACAAAGTGCCTAATACAGCAATACCATTACACAGTGGAAAGCTCAAAAATGCTCTCCCTACCCAGTGGCTTATTAAGCGGTGCAATTAGAAATTTAGTCCCAGTTATATTCCAAACACATATAAAAAATATATATTGTAATTATGTATTTCTACTCTAAATGCACTCATAAATCATTAGCATTTTTTTTCATGATACCTTTTTGTGTGTGTTTTTTTTTTCTTCTGTCCATTCCAATTGTTGAAGAATCTTCATGCAGAAATTGCCCAAAAGTGAAAATGACAAAAGTCTTAACCGGGGTTGCAAATTGTAAGTGCTTTCCTTAATCAATTATTTGTGAAATTAATGATTGATTAATCAATTGATCTGTTGGAAAAACCCACAAAAAATTTGCCAATTTCAGAAATAATAAATGTATTTTTCTTCTTTTCTTCTTTTCTTCAATCAAAGCTCATAGCAACATATTACATATACTTTGACAGCATTGCATATCGTTCAATATCTGTCAATCGATCAATTAAATCTCATGTTTAATTAAATTCTTAAGGACCGATTAATCAATTGTAGATTAATTTTTATCACTGAGCAAAAAATGTGAGAATATTTATTATTCGTGAATAAGTAACTCATATCAATGAGTAAAGTGATGCTTTAACAAACATTACACACACACACACACACACACACACACACACATAAATATATAAATTTATCTTTGTCATTTTTATCATTGTGACTCAAAATATCCCTAACTATTGAAATATCTCCATAAAATAGTATATGTAAAACCTCCAGAGATTAAAATTCTGTGAGCATAATCAATAAAATGCATCATAAGATAATTGTACCAAAAGAAAATCAAATCAGGGAAGTATTTCCCTATTTAAACAGTATTTTCCCTATTCATTAATTTGTGATATTCAGATACACCATTCATTCCAAAGGGCAGATAGTAAAAAAAAAAAAATCAATCTTGAATAAAAGCTGTAAGTCTTTTATATTATTTTTGACCTGTATAAGTAAGATAGCATCCAAGGCTTAATCTAAAGCCTGTTTTAACACAAATCATGTACTTTGGCAATATGACTGAAACATGCCTCGCACCTCCTCCTTTCATAACAGTCGGCATTTTTTGTTGAAAAAGGAAGTGAAGCTCTGATGAAGTCCACTTCAGATGATGTGGGACATTGTGATTGGCTTATAGACGTCCTATCGCATAGGTTTGTGCACTTGGGTGGAGTCAGATGAGAGTTATCATAGATCTAGAAATCCCAGAAAAGTTGTGTATATTTGCTGCTTGTAATATTGGCATGAAATCACAGAATTATGTCTAATTTCAACAGTATTTATATATTGTAAAATATCTTAAATGAGAGCAGAAGCTGACAGAAATTTTTAAGTGGCAGAAGTTTGTCACAGGATTTTATTTTTGTCTGCTTACCACTTGCTTCTCAAAAACAGATACACATAGAGGCACAAATGCTGGACTAATGTTGTAATTGCAGCACTGGAGCCCTGAATCATCCCTTAGACTGTTTTTTTTTTTCTTCAAAAAACTTAATCGTGTGGACAGGCAGAGTGAACTAATTATCTGCACGCTGTTTTCCCAGCCAAAGCTGGTAATTTAGCAGCAATTGACCTCCTGCAGTTTGCCAGCAAATGAAAACATGTAGGCCAGTCTGCTAACAAGGGGCCTGAAGACCCCAGGGTTCGTCTGGGCCCTGCTCTGCACAGTGGACACAGAGCCCCTCACTTCAGCTCCAATTTACCTCTTGACCATCTCCAGGGGAGACATCATCGTCCTCACACTGTGTAATGACTTAAGCTAGCTGCAGTAGAGGAAAGGCCTGTTGGGAGAACAACTCAATACTGTGATTGTCTGGAAAACAGGATGTACTCCTTTCCAAGGTGGTTCACTGACGGTATGTGGCCTCAATGACTCCGGCTGCGCTGTGCCTTTAAAACCTAAGGGTATAGCTCTACCATTCATTATATTTCATGTAACATTTTTCTGGTTTGGATTTTTCAGTTATACAAATACGGATTTTTTAAAAATAATTTTCACTGTCTTTGAGAATTATACTCTTGGCAGGCTGAGAAAACCTCTGACAGCATTTATAACATCATGGGACACAACCTCTCATGTGAAACCCAGAGGGATAATTTTTCTTTGTTTTTTTTCTGTAGCTCAGGATGTAACTATGGAATTCTTTAGTCCTATATTTTGAAAGTTGACCTCCGACCTTCTATTTGCAGCTATCTGATTTTATGCTTACCAGCCAGTAATTTATATTGCACAGTAGTAGTAAAGTAAAGTAGTTAAGTAGTATGTATATCATTATTATTGCTTTTAAAATATCCCTGTGTTTGTAAAGTTTTGGACACAATAATGAAGACATGAACCTGAAACATCATTAGAATTTCATACATCAATTGTGTGTAGAGATAGACCACATGTCACTTTATTCCACTGTACAAAAATAAAGCCAAAATATCCCGGATATGGTCACTGCTACCTTGCTCTGGTGACGCTATTTGGAGACAGTCTGCGCAGCAGTGATTTCCGCTGTATGGTGTTCCTGCTGTCTGACCAATTGGGAGCAGCGCCACTTAACACGAGCACACCGATGTCAGCACACAGCTGTCAAAACCCCTTATAGCGTTAAATAACTGATTAAAACCAAACTTGTAAGAAAGGAACACTTTAAAAAAAACTACTAAAAATAACAGAAACAATCTTTGGGAAAAAGTGCATTTGATCTGTAGATTGAGTTTTTAGTTTGATCCAGATTCCACTCATTACCATGGAGGGTGCAGGGTTTATGATCTGCACTGCAGCCAGGGGGCGTTCAAGATGTTATGGCTTCACTTTTGGGGAGCTTTCATGTTGCCCATCTTTATACAGAGTCTATGATGTGACCACATAACACCTCATTGTCCAACTTGTTAAAAAGCATGCCCAATATTATTCTAGAAAATAGCCCTTTGGTGTTATGTCCCTGTCAGCCCAGATGACATTTGATTGTTTTTGGGAGCTTCCAGATCCTAGTGGGTGTCATTTTTGGCTTGCCTGCTCTTGCAATAACTTCACAAGTAATGTTGTAGAAAGCAATAATAATAATGCCAGGCAGTAAATATTTAACTGAATCAGTTTGCCCATGGTGGAGCTCTGGATTTGATCTTGTGCATTTTAAACTGTAGCATTATGCTAGTTCTGTTTTCTTTGCCAGAGCTGGGGTTTGTAGTTCGTGTTCTTCTGAGATGTGTATCAACATGGCCATACCAACACAGGTGTTGCATTTTATTGAGACAGTGCAATGTTAGTTGAAACATGTCCAAGATAGTTATCAGGTTAGACAAATTGTACCATTGCCACTGTAGCCTGTTGTTTCCACAATGTTTCCATGTTGTCGTCACATTGCAGCCACATATCACTTTGTTGTTAATCTGTTTTTGCCACATTGTCAGCACGTTGTTGCCATGACATCGCAATATTGTCATCACATTGTGGGCATGTTTTTGTCAAATTTGTTTTACCAAATTGTAACCATGTTGTTGTCACTTTATTGCCACGTTTTCTAATGATAAAATGCCAAAATACCTGGAGTGGAACACAAGCACAACACACTTCTGCTGTAAAGTCGTCACACCTTCACTCACATATTTGATCATGATGCAAAGTCTTAAATGAAAATAGCTACTTCATCATTCCACAATACTAACTTGTATTATAAAATCCACAGTAAAAAAATCCTGCACTAGCTAGTAATGTTGTAAAGGTGTACGTTTAATACTTGTTCTGTCTGGTTGTTAGAATCTAAAAAATTCTCGCTGTCCGAACTCCATAAGTGAACTGAACATTTGTGGTAATAAGTGTCTTTTAGCCTCATTTAAACCTGCTGACCATGAGATATCGTCTCCCTAAATCTTGTTTTTATTAGTTCTCTTTAGGATGCTTATTTAAATTTTAGAAAACAAAACAAGACGTCTCTCTCTGACAATATTCCCAGAATAATTCTTGTTTTTTTGCATTATGTGCATGTATGTGAATGTGTGTGAAACACACAAAGACTTACAGTCAATTTCCCTTGTGCGGTTGCTTAAGAAAACATTGCTGCTTTATGACGAGTGAGTAACTGGGACACCATGATGTGTTAATGTGTTGTATGCGTGTGTGTGTGTGTGTGTGTGTGTGTTGCGTGGGGTGAGTAAGTTCACCGCAGAGATATGGTTAATTGTACAGTTACTGTGACTTTATTTTATTACCGACAGTTTGTGATGCCAGTAACTGGCTGAGACATCTGTTGTCAACATGTTTGGAGCACACTAACAATGAAAAAGGCTTAATGAATGACCTTCAGATTGGAGAAAGTTATTCATACTGCTGCAATTAACTGTTTAACCAACGCCCCATGCTCAGCATGATACAGCAGGCCGCAGCGTATCTGGGATCATCAGAAGACAGTGTACACCAATACTGTAATTTAGCCAACACTTAATTACTATATTGTGCTAAATACTTTCAAACCATTTATACATTCCCACACTGTTTTATTTCTAACTTCCTAAACCTCTGAACTTTAAGGCCAATACTGTTTTAGAAGTGTTCGGACAGACTTTATCTGCTTTTAAATTTTCAGAAACAGACAGCCACATCTGCTTTATAAAAATGAAAAAAGAGAGAAAAAGAAGAAAAAAAAACTTACTTCTACAGTAAAGTCTGTTGTTGCTCTTTGCCAGGCGTATTTCGTCTGACCACATAAAGTCATTGCAACATTATTTTAATCAATTCACCTGCAAGTAATTAGGAAAAGTCACCTATAAATGTGATGACTGCCAGGCGAGTTTTCAAACTGAGAAATGCTGCTAAAGTAATTGACCTTTTGCTAAATTCTCTTTCCTGAAGTGTTGTTTTGTCAATCCCTGTACAATTATAACTCACAGCTCAACGCAACAAACTCACGCCTGTTTTCTGGGAAGCCTGCTTTTTTCCAACAAAAGTTTTATCGTTCTGTCGTGCAATCTTTGTGCGTGTGTGTGTTATTAGAAAGCTTTTTTTTTTTGTCCAAAAATTCCTTGGAGCCCGAGAAAAAAATGTCATCCCACAAATAACTGACCAATAAATCTTTGTTCGATACTGTTATTTTCTTCACTCATGCATAGAAGTTACAGTAGGCTAAATTACAGAAACACCTTTCGTTATCATACAAAACAGTTACAGCAAAACAAACGGCATCCTTCAAAATGTTTATAACATTGATCAAATCAGTACCTCTCTATAAGAGTTTTAACAAAAATGGAACATTAAAACTGTCATGAAGGGAAGACTTTATTGCAGATCTGTTATATTAGACTGCATATCACTGCGAAAACAAATTAATATCTAAAATTTAAGATTATCTAAATTTAACAGCTATGATACACTGAAAACTATAACCATGACTAATTAACCAGGTAAGCTAATTTAATTAGCTGAAATTAACTAAAAAAATTTCTTACACAGGAGACAAAACCTGACCTGACTTCATTAATTTTCTGTTGCCGCTTATCCTGATATAGGGTTGCGCAGGGTGCTGGAGTCTATTCCAGCTCACATTTTGTGAGAGGTGGGGTACACCCTGGCAACCACAGGGTAGACACATACTGTAGATACAAGCATGCTAACATGGGTTGGGCCCACCTGTGGGTTCGAACTCTGTACCCTCTTTGTGTGAGGCAAAAGTGCTACCCACTGCATCACCTTGCTACTCAGAGACAGTACTGATCATGCCATTTTGTTTTAATTGACCACAGCATGCTCAACTGATCAGATTGTGTGTTCTGACAAATAGCGATCCAAGAGAAGTATGCATTGTTTGAATGTAGCTCAACACTCTCCAGTTCCAGAAATTAAACTGACTTTAGCCCTACTCCATCAACACTGACACATGCACACGATGCAGTGCAAGGATTACCTAATATCTCAGAGTATATTTCATTATATTTTTATTGTCGCAGTTGATACTTTTAACAAATAGGTAGAATTGGTATATATAATCCATTATCATTGATTTATTTTGCTGACTAATAATAGGGATACTGGATATTTTATTTTTTTTGGCCGATGTCCAATATGCTGATATATAACAACTCATTTGACCAATGACTGATACTAACACCAGTATATCCCCTTTTTTTCCCCACCTAATTTTAATGATCATCAAGTCTTTTCTGTAGTGAAATTAACATCATATTATGAATTCTCTTATTGTGATCGCCAACCAGCAGATGGAGACCTAAAATACAATGCTTTTCAGTGGATGTAATATTCATTCAATGTACAAAATTAAAAGAAAAGTATGTCAACTTAGGGATGGTGCGTTTTGTCAATTAAATAAATAAATAGATAGATAGATAGATAGATAGATAGATAGATAGATAGATAGAAATAGTGGTTTGTGATATCAGCAGAAATCACCATGTTGGCCGATATCGATATTTCATTTTAAAGCCAATTTGTGCTGATATAATCATACATCCCTAATATACTTAATTGAAATAAAAAACGATATGCATTGGTTTTATTTACCCCTCAGGATCGTGTATACCTAATAAACTGGCAACTGAGTGAATGCTTTTGGCCAGTGACTGAAATGCATAAACATGTTGCTCTTACAATGAAATCATCTTCAGAGCTTCTAAACCGTTGATATCCACATTTTTCAGTTTGGGCATGCTTGATGTACTTTACACTGTGAGGGAAAAATGATGAGAAGCTGGATGCTTCTGCTGTATCTCCAGCCAAAACACTGTGTAAATGTTCCCGGTGAATGTTTTCAATGTCAGTAAACCATTGTTCATCTATTTCCCATGAAAGTCATTGTTCATCATCCTGCTGCTCAAGGTAAACATTTGTACACTGAACTGAGACTAACAGCGAAACAGATTGTATACAGTATGGCAGGCCGCTATTGTAATCAGAGGATGTAGCCGCATCCTTGTCAACCCGCGGACATATTCCTTATGTTTGCCCAGCCTCCGTTGTATTGAGCTGCCATCCCTGATTAGTTTTGATTGGTTTCATTTGTTCCTCTGTCTGTTTAGACATCAATCATAACATCTTTTAACTGGATCTGTTCTGGTTGCCAGCTGGTTGTATTTCATGTGTGTCTGCGCTTGGTTTGCAAGTCTCGCAGGTGGTCTGCAGTAAATCTTTAGGTGATCAGAGAGACAAGTAAACAGAACATAAATGGTCATGAGGTGTGAAGGTGGGAGTCTGGAGGTATCTTGCAGAAAGCTGTCTAACTTTTGGCTCACTGTTCTGGCAGTCTGCCTGCATTTTTGTTTGCCAAAGCATTTTAAGCAAACATATCATTTTTCCAATACATCAAGCATCAATACATATCTGGGAGTTTTTAACTGATAGATTTCACTGTGGCTTTCAGACAAGCCTGTCCTGAACTGATTTTAATCAGATTCAATGTGCATACGCCTGTTGTACCTTGACTTTCAAATTCAGATGTTTCTCTCCTGCAAAATAACAACAATGACATCAGTATCACCTTCGAAAAAGCCCCCCCTAAACTTCAGTATGTAAGCGTGTTTGTGCACAGAAATGCACGTGATTGTTTACTCAGGACTGATTGACCCTGTATTTGTTTGAGGCCAATTGAGGATAGCAAAGTAAATCAGTATCCTCTGAATCCTTGAGCAGCATCCCAGCTGTCAAACTGCCCTGATTGCTGTTACTTATAACACTCAAATGAACTGTGCTGTCGCACCCTGGATGGTCCAACGTATGATGTATTGCTTTAGTAAAGAGTAAAATAATCCATCTTGAATACCTCTGCTGCCTCTGTTTGGTATGATTGAGAGCAAGAGGGATGGAGGAGTGTTGAGATGCAGCTTCTGGCACAACAAAAGAGGGCAACTTTCCATGAAAGCCTATGGGAGGATGAGATTGGGGGGTGGGGTTGGCAGAGAAGGAAGAAAAGGAGGGATAGTGTGTCAGAGTGAGATGTCTGACATGCGGCTGAGTTCTCCGACCTGGCAGGGCCTGGGATGGCCTTGGCTCTGAAGTGTAGACAGCAGTGAGGGAGGGATGGAAAGGCAGACAGAATAGATCATGTGTGGAAAAAAAGAAGGCGGTATTGCCCTTTTTCATTTAACCAGACAGGTCAATTGAGCACATTTTTTTATTCAGTCAATGCAATTACAATTCTGTTCTCTCTGGAATGGCCCATGTGGTTCTGCTCCAGGCAAATACTCCTCTATGGTTGGATAGATGGATGAAGAAGAGTAGAGGAGAGATGAGAGGATGGTGGAAGTGTACGCCGGGTAGGTTGGCAAAGTGAGCAGAATCTAAGTGGTGCCGGAGTACCCTGGCAGACAGTATGGCACCTCTAATCACATTCAATCAATCCTGTGTAGAAGACCCAAGCCAACCTCACTGCTGAACTCCACCAGTCTCTCACCTTCCATCCGTTTCTCCAGTTCATTGGATCATTAGTTGTACCATACGATGGGCTGTACCAGTTCTTCTTAAATCCAAACTTAGCCTTGTTGTAACATAAAGGTTTGAGCATTGGGGTGCCTGGTGGCTCAGTGGAAAGACCAGTGCCCCTTATACAGAGATTGTGCCCTCGCCGCAGCAGTGGGTTCAATTCCGGCCTTGGCCCTTTGCTGCATGTTGCCCCCTCTCTCTCTCCCCCTTTCATGCTCAGACTGTCCTATCCATTAAAGGAAATAAAAAAGCCCCCAAAAATAATCTTTAAAAAAAAGGTTTGAGCATGATTAACGCCACCTTACGAGGAAGCTAGCATGACATGGTTGGTACCTCTGGATTTCTTAGGTCTTATTTCATCTGATAGCATCACTCAAGCTTAAAAACTCAGTTTGGTAGAGCCTCTTAAAGACAGGAATGTCAGCTAGATTAATGCAATAACATTTAAAAAAAAATGTATATACATTGTATAGATTACATGCATCGTGATTAATATGTTAATCCTGAAAGCTCTATTCTGAACCAATTGGCTGTTTGACTTCAATTTAGCTTTTTTGTCATTTTCTGATTTTTCTGCATTCATTTGCAGATACCAGTTTATGGAGATTCAGAATGGTTCGGCTGACCCATCTCAAGTTGCTAATCAAACTGTAAACAATGACTGGAGGAAGTCTTGGCAAGCAGATATATGCCTAACAAACCAAATCTCTTGAAATACTGGCCGTTGACCCCAGAGGCTATAGATAGATAGATAGATAGATAGATAGATAGATAGATAGATAGATAGATAGATATACTTTATTGATCTCAAAACTGAGAAATTGGGGTGTAGCAGCGCCATGCAGTAAGAACAAGAGAATAAAGAGCAAACAATATTAATAGAATATAAAGGAATATGCTTAAAAAAACTAAAAACTAAGAGACTGTACATATATACATGTGTAAAGTGCGGAACAGTATCTGAATAAATAAAAATAAAGTCAGCAGTGTAGAGTGACATGGAGCTAAGACCAGAGTTTAAAGGGCAGACAGAGGTGAGTTATTGTACAGGTGGATGGCTTGAGGCAGGCTATATTGTCTGTTATATCATATTGGGGTAGTCAATGGGTTCTGACATTGGCTTGCTTATATATAACTGAATTGGACTAAAAATTAAAACAGGAATTGTCTGACATATCTGACCTGATACTTAATCATAATGCTGTTTAATTATCATGCAAACGCAAAACCAAAAAACACAATATACCTCAAATTAGTATCAAATGAAAAAAAAGATGATCCAAGGGTAAAATTCTCAGCACCCACAAATGAAACGGGACGATATATCCACCACAACCTCCATCACTCACCCAGAACAGACAAGCAATATTTACTTTTTAAATGTTTCTTAAATGTTTTCAATTTTCGTAGAATATTTACAATTTCTTAAATGCAACTCTAGGAGCTCAGTTTGTCGGCTTGTAATTGCTTTTTCTCATTTAATTTTCTACATTTAAAACAAGTATCATTTCCTCCTGAAAAGCATGTGACTAGAAATACTTAACTAGGTCTGCTTTGGTGTTTTGCATTGGTGTCTGAAGCCTCTTCTCAAGATGGATCCTCAAAGAGAAGGCATTCACAACAAAATATTAGTTGCAGACAAACTTTTGTAAGCATGTCTCAGAAATGACAGGACCATGAAAGCAGGTATTCTACACTCTATTTGTCAGTCTAGGTCAGAGGAAAAATGGATGAGGAGACTTATCCCGTGCTAAAAAACTGCTGTGGCAACTTTGTAACACAGCATCTTTTTCTGCTGTGACAGATATGCTGAAACGAGCGAAACTGAGTGTCTTTATGTGTGAATGCCATCCCTGGTTAGACACTCCACTGACCTGAGATAATCACTAGAGAAAGGCAGTAGATATGTGCATTGTTATACAGACTGTGAAAAAGAATGAACATGCTCAAGGCCGGCCTCAATTGGTGAAAGCAGGACTTAAAATAAATGTGTTTTTTTTTCCCAAGTTGTGAATCACACTGTGCCTCTGAAAGCAAAGGCGACATGAGGTTTCTCTGCTGCACAGTATACTGCTGTCTGCAGTAACAGTAAGGTTTGAAGAAGAATGGTCATTTGAAGGTAAGAGATGGCGTGATGCTAAGTGTGTGTGTCAGTGAAATTGTGCCACCGGGCCTGTGTCACAACGCTTTAGACTGTCAAACAAGCATGCGTGTGTATGTTGGTAGGATTCCGCACGCAAGCCAAGTAACCCCAGGTCAAATTATCGTAGTGGGTGCTTACATATGCATAATAATTGCACAGCGTTATGTGTGCTTCTATGTTTGTACTTGCTTTTCTTTTCTATTACCCTCTTTGTCAACAATGATTTAATGTCGCTCTTTGAGATTGCAGTAGGATTCATAATGCATGTGGACTAATGTGAACAATATACGAAGGCAAGGTTTTTCTGCCATTGTGGTTTTCCTATCCTTGTTCTTCTCCAAACAATAATGAGAGAACTGGACAAAAGAAAGCATGCTACTAACTGTAAGCAGACAGTATTTTATAAAACTCTTACAAAGGGTTATCGTCAGCTTTCACTTAAAGGTATACCATGCAGGAATTTACAGTATTTAAACTTGGCCCCTCTTTCCTACAAAGCATGTACTGTACATACAATGCAAGCTGCTGTTCTAATGTAGGAATGTTATATTTGTTGTTATCAAAAAGCCCATTCTTTAGCAAGCTAATTATCCAGCACCTGTCCAACCGAAAACAGGCCACCCCTCATTGCTCTTCATCCTGTCCTTCAGTGTTCGGCAGTGTAAGTGAAAGCCAACCCCAGATTCACTCTCTGTTTGGAATGAGCTTTGTCTGCTTGGCATCTTGCCTTGCTACAATTGCATCTAGTGTCCTCGATTTTGTAGCCTCCTCTTGGATGGTGCTACTATGTGTTTGCTACTTTTTTAATTAAGTCCTGACCTCACCTGTTTTTGGCTGAATGTCTTGACAGTAGCAAAAAAGAAAAAATAAGATAATACAGGTGGCAGGCAGGGTCTCCACAGATAAATACACGCCACAAATTTCTAGTGGGTCATAAGTCATGATTGAGAGGGATTACTTTAGTATGATTCTCCCCAGGTAGCCTAAATCAGCCGAACTCGTAATGCAGGAAGATATCAGTCAGGCTGCGTTTTGTTGCCCGACTTGGTTGAGACTCAGCATAATTGATGCCCCAGAATCAGGCCAAATAAGCTAGCCCTATTCTGGCTGCAGACACTGCAATCACTGTCCCTTCATCAAAAAATGACCTGGCCCAGCATCGGCTCAAACTTGGCACACCAGAAAAAATAAGTCCGCCCAGTTCGGATTGCCCAACTTGGCTGAGACTCAGCTTGAATGATGATCAAGAATTAAGCCAAACAAGCAAGCCTGATCCTGGCAGCTGATTCTGTTATCACTGGCCATTTATCAAAAATGATCTGGCCCAGCCTTAGCCCAAACTTCGTGCACCAAAAGAATTAAGTTGGTCCATGTCTTGTTGCCTTACCTGTCTAAGACTATATGGATAAATGATCGCCCAGAATCTGGCTTAACTCCTGGTCTGACTCCGGCTGCAGACACTGCCATCACTTAGCCCTAAACCAATAAATAACCTGGCCCAGCATTGACCCGAACCTGGCACAGTGGAAGAAATAAGTTGGTTATGTCTGGTTGCACAGCTTGGCTGAGAGATAAATGATGCCCTAGAATCAGGCCAGATTTGCTGGCCCTATTCTGGCTACATACATTGTCAACATTTGATACAGTTTTTTTTTTTTTTTTTTTTTTTTAGAAAGTCCTGCGTAGTATACCTGAAGCTATCGAATTCATATAATCAACACACACAAGGCAACATGTGTATATTTATACAACTCTTAGACACAAATCCCATTTAGTTCACAGCACATTTTGGAACCACACTATTGATCTGAACTCTGCGAACTTTAGATGTACTCAATGATAACTGCTTACCTGAACAGGCAGCTAATCAACCATAGAACCAGAGAAAGCAATGCAAAAATATCCCCTAATTGGGCACAGTTGCTGTAATTTTCGTGTTTGTTTGTGCCTTGCAATTAGGAGCATTTCAGCTGCCAGTTGGACTGTATGGGGTGTTTTTTGAGGATGAGTGCACGCTTCATAATTTGAATCACAGTGTATTGCAATCATCCATATATTAGAATGGATCAAACAACCTCTCCTCCCTAGTAGTTCACATATGCAAGGGTAATTCATTTCTGCATTCATTCGAATGAATTGGAAACTCAAAAATACCCCTCATAAGCAGCTAGCTCTCATAAGTGAGGATGGGAAAGTCGTGTGATGATTCTTTTCATGGAAACGTTCGCATCGCCATAGGAGGCTGGTGCCAGAATTATGCTTGTTGATAAATTCCTATGATGAGATTCAGAAACAGCTGGCTGCTCGGAGTAATTTTCTGGGCTGTTGTTTTCCTTGCAGCTTTTCCGTGCTCGCTCACATACAGTGTGCACATGCAGAGATATTCGACAGAAGAGAGGAACATGAGAGTCAAGGTGAAGTTCATCTCTGAAATCCCTCCATTACTGGAGTGTGTGCACACACAGCTCTACAGATTCCTTCAGTGGTTTAGTCTACAGCTATCTTAGCAATTACAGCAATTTCCCACGGGCTCCGGCAAAGGGCCTGTTCGCTAATATGCTAATGAAGACAAATGGAGGTAATCTCTCTGTTCTCAGGATGAGTCTTGGTAGCAGAGAAAGAGACTTTGAGAGACAGAAAGAAAGATAGCGAGAATAAAAGACAGACGGATGATGATATAAGTTTACTCAAATGTCTCTACTTTTTTTAGACATGTCCCCACCTTCCCCATCTACCCGAATAGATAAAAGCTCAACACAAAAGCACCAAGGCTTGCAGTGTTCAGACCATGTGCCTACTTGTCGGTAAAAGCCTGTTAAGCCCCCTTCCAGAATGCTTTTAAAACATCTAAAACAAGACAGGAAGAGTATCAGACACTATTCATATGAAAGACAGCCGCTGTGACGGCTGATGAGGGTTTTGCCATTCAGTATTACAGTGTTTCAGGGTTGGATGCGGTACAAACACACACTCATCGCTGTGCCGATTTGAGGGCCGTGTGTGTCATAAAGCGAAGCAACATAATGACACGGGGGCCATTATACACGGTATTTAGAGATTAGACTAACACTGTGGTTTTGTGGTGAGAGTTGTGCTGATGGTAACCATGTGTGCTGAGGGATGTACATACTTAGACTGCACTGACAAATAATGGGATAATGAATGCCAACATACCTGATCCATGATGAAGTGCCGGTTAGTTTTTTTTTTTACGGGAACAAGGTTGGTTATGATGAGTAATGATAGAGTCATTGGCTTGTTTTGACCTTTACCGTTCATTAATTTATAAACAGTGAAGTAGAACACCATTTATCTACATGGATGGATCACTGAACAGGCCTACCAGTCACAAGCCCAGGGCCCCCTCTGGCCTTAACCTGCAAAATGTCACTTTAAGAGAAATATACCGAACAAGAGGAAACTCAAAATGACCACAAGGAGACATAAAACAACTTAAACGAGACACAAAAAGGCCAGAAAGAGGCACAAAATGACTACAGATAGATGACAATTATCTACAGACACAAAAAGAGTTTCACAATGACTACAAGAAGGGGATAAACAATCACAAAGACACACAAAATGACTAAAAAGAGACACAAAGGAACTCCAAAAGACACAAAGCAACTATAAAGACATGCAAAACAACCAGAAAGAGAAACAAAATAACTACAAAGACATGCAAAACAGCTGCAAAGACACAAAAAGAGACTCACAATGACTATGAGAGGGGGATAAAAAACCACAGAGGCACACAAAATGACTACAAATAGACACAAAATTACAACAAAAAAACACATATCATTACAAAGAGATGCGAAACAACCACAAAGACAAACAAAATGTCTACAACGAGAAGCAGAACAACCACAAAGAGAAACAAAACAACTACAAAGAGATGCAAAACAGCAGCAAAAAGACAAAAGGAGACTTATGAAGAGTACGAGAAGGGGATAAGCAATCACAAAGCCACACAAAATGACCACAAAGAAACACATAATGAGTCAAAAGAGACACAAAGCAACTACAAAGAGATGTAAAACACACAAATTAACTACAAAAATGGTCAAAACAACAACAGAGAGAGAGAGATACAAAAAAAAACAGGAGACACTAAACAATTACAAAGCAATACAAAACAATCACAAAGAGACATAAAATGACTACAAAGAACTGCAAAACAGCTGCAAAGAGATGCAAAGAGACTGACACAATTACCAAAGAATTTTAAAAACATGTTCTCACTCATCACAAGGTGCCGCTGTGTCAGGACCTTCTGCATTTACCTATGACATTTTAGGTATCCTTCTGTGTAAGCTGTTAACGCTCAGGGATGCGTTACGGTGGTGTCAACAAATGCACATGGTGGGATGACGCAGCCGTTACCGTGATGTCAAAGCATGCAGAAAGCAGCATGGTCCTAATGTTTACACGACAGCATGGACTGGTTAGGATAAGCAAAAAAGTCATGGATGGCTAGGTTTAGGCAAAAGAGGCACATGGCAAGGTTTAGAAGAACACACACACACACACACACATAGGAAGCAAACTTCAAACTCCGTTATTACCTGACAGTGTCCTCAGTGTTTCATGCGCACATGACTGGCTCTGTCTGGCCACGTTTTTTAGCGTTGCGTGGGGACGTGCCCGGTTCCATCCGGCTGTCCACCAGCATTCGGTAACATGCCACCGGTTCTGTCCGACCGCATTCTCATTTGATGACATCCAGCTACATTCAGGTTGGACCCAGAAGGTGGGTTTTGGCATCACACCCCTATGCCAGGTGCTTTTCGATGAATTTGGACTAAGAAGGGGCTGAAAATAACCACAAAGACACATAAAATGACTACAAAGACACACAAAGCACCTACAAAAAGATGAAAAAAAAACAAAAGATTCAACTATAAGGAGAGACAGTATGACTTTGAAAAGGGGAAAAACAATAACAGGCACAGAACAACTATAAAGATTCAGAACAACCATAAAGAGAACCAAATCAGGGAGAGATGTGTAGCAACTACAAAGAGACACAAAACAGCAACAACAAAGGCTAAACAACTATAAAGTCTGTCTGTCTTACTCTTTTGTTGGAGAGGTAGCTTTGGGCAAATTCTATCAGGTGTTACTGCATAGTGCAGCTGGAAAAAAAAGAAACACAGCCAACAGACTTACTTTAAGTGATAAAAAGTTGAAACACCGTCTTAGTTGTCATACATGGTGGTTTTTGTCTAAGTGTGGAAATTTGAAGAGCAAGCAATTTGAGCATCGTCAGCAATGTATAATCACTAATGTGACAACCTCTTATTATGAGTGGATGCGATTATTTTCAACTGAGCAAATATAATGATTCCCAGTCCAAGAAGCACATAATTGTTCGCTTGCTCACATCAGCAACTCAGCTTCACTTTCCTGTGACATTTTACTTGAGTTCTTTGACAGAGTGTAGTTTGCTTATCCAGTAACAGTCAGTTTCTATAAAGCTTTTTAATGATCTATAAGCTCCTTGTAAATGCGCGTTTATTCCTGCACTCAAAACAGCACCCAGCATATAAAAAGTATAGAGTTAATACTTTTTTGGCAGACTGTGAAGATGATAATAAATGAAAAGTGTAGTTCTTTGATGATTATAAAAATGCTTCTAATGGGATTCTTCTTTTGAACGCATTACACATGAAGGAAAGCATTTCTTGGCGCTGCTTTCATTTCACAGTAGTTAAAATGCCTTGCGGTCGAAAGGTTTGTCTCGTGATGTTTGACTAATGAATGGCAATATTGTAAGAAATGTTTAGCTATTTTTCCAGTGGGATTGTAATCTGCATATTATGCATCATAGCACGGCTGAGAGCATTGCCACAAACATATCTCAGTGAGGCTTCCAGGGAGGACTTAGCCAGGACACTCTGATGTTTCAACACGAGGTCGTACTAAGGCATTTGGGATTACATGTGTAGATGTGCACCACACCCATAACCTTGGTTTTCACCATGCTTGCCAACTGTTCATAGCTCCACAGGCGAGACTAGGAGCAGATGACAGAAACACAGAAATTCACATAAGGGTGGTAACAAAGACATTACTATTAAGACATTTGCATTACACCCAGTTCTGTTTTACATTTAGATTACGGTTAAACGTGACCACTCTCAAAGCTTGTTTTACATCTATGAAACACATTAATCCTTGTATTTCAGTGCCTACAGAACATGCTTCTGTGTCAAAGTCCTATACCTTCACAAATAAATAAAACATGCCCTTAATAAAAATGCTCTGTGGAGGCTGAGAGAGTGTAATTTAATGAGTAGGTGTTGAAATAATCACATTAATGTAATATAATTAGTGTGTATGAGGCTGTTCAGTGTCACTCAGTGCTCCTGCTGCCTTTTTTTCACCCTAACTGCTTGACTGTGTGTCGCTCAGGTAACCTGAACAACAGCCATGATTAATGAAAGAGGAACACCTCATTTAGTTGCCTAGCTTTGGCAGGAAGCAGGCAACAAGTGTGTGTGTGTGTGTGTGTGTGTGTGTGTGTGTGTGTGTGTGTGTGTGTGTGTGTGTGTGTGTGTGCTTCCTGACTCCACAGTGTCTTCCATTTTGTCTCGTCTTCCTCTCCCGCTGCACCAGAGGTAAACACTAAAGTCTGTCACAATAAACCACACTTCGTGTTTACGTGCATAGTTTGTGCACACTTGTTTGTGTGTGTTTGCGTGTGTACATGTTGCATATGTATAACACAGACATAAATATATATGTATATGTGCATCTGCACATATAAATATGTCTCTTCAAGAAAAAAAAAATAAGTAGAACAGTCTCGACAACACAGATGCACCCAATGAGAGTGAGAGATCTGCGGAGCCATAGGCCAATTAGACGCTATTATGGAAAATGTGTGATACTGACACACACACACACACACACACACACACACACACACATACACACAAACACACACGACTTCAGGGCCTGCACTCCATCATCTGTATAATTAAGGTGCTTTTCTCCTGAATATTTTAGTTAAATGTCTTTGCAACAACGTAGCAACAGACCTGACTGTCTTCCCGATGATGACTGCAGCTCCAAAGCCTTTAGAAAGCAGACAGGCAGGCACACACACATTATCAAAGCCACTGACATCAGCTTAATGACATTTGATTGATGTGAAGAACTTCTTGTTCTCACGTTTTGAACTATTATTATAGATGCTGTCTTTTAGGGTTTAATAGTACATAAAAAACGTTATGTTCTAATCCCAGCTCGTCAAAGACCGCCACATCGTCAGGGGATCTGCACATCTAAATAAGATGATCTATGTACCCTTTTGCATTTGTTTTGGATGTTTCAGGGTTTGGACATTGCTGTTTTTGATTTTTGCCCATTGCTGCTAAAACTGAAATGCCTCTTGCATAGCATTCTGCTGCAAAAGGTGCCTTGTGCATCCGTGTCTGAAACCGATGTCAACAGACAAAGAGGTGGTATGTGATGAGCTGATGTCCTTGGTGCCTATTATACCACTGCAAAGGGTGCTTCGTTGCTTCCATCTCTGCTGCCAGCTCTCATTCCGAAGTTGTCAAATAACAATGCTTTGACAATGCTTTCGGCGTACGGTCCCGACAGCAAAAGCCACCTTTAGTGTCACCTTCATGTTATGCCCCTGGACAGGATCATCTGAGAACATTGCTAGATAGTAGTGGTTGTGGTGTTATTATATGCTGCTAGATGGCTGTGCCTTGGCACGGTGGATGGACAGCATCACTTGTGAATGCGTGTGTCCAGATGGAACCTGTCATCTCCACATGATACACCACAAGAACAGCGTAATGTTGAAACACTGCCATGCCGGTAACAACGAAATATAAGGAGTGCAAAGGTGTCTATACTGCAGGCAGGAGGGGCAGCGGATGGGTCCAACAAACCCCAGACTTTAATGCAGAAGTCCGGTGTTCACTTTCCGTCTGAATCTGTATTTTTTTTTTTTTTTTAAACCTTGTCACGTGCCTTCTTCCCCTAATCCATACCATCTGTGCCAGCATGTCCATTTGTTGATGCCTCAGCATTGGTTGTCATGTGCTTTTGTTGCCTAAACATAACCACATGCAGCATAATCGTACCATGTGCTTGTGTGACATCACAGTAACAGCAGCCCGGAATATAAACAGAAGACGCAGAAGGATACCTGGAGCGTAATATGTAGACGCAGAAGTCCACTGACACCTTAAGATGAGAACGTGATAAGCTGGATGTTTAACCACAGCTGAATGAACTTCAAACAAAATCATCTATTAAATATGAACTTAAACTGTGAGCTTTTTAGCATTGATTACTTACATATATGTTGTGTTAACTGAATAGTTGAGATGTCGCATTCCCCCCTCTTTGTTTTTGAGCTGAATTTTGTGACTAAAAGTGCAAAACTGCATTTGTGTCACTTTGGAGTTCGTGTAGAAGTCAAGTGCATTGCTGCCAAGGTCTTATTTGGCAGACATTGTTCTAAAACCTGACTTACTGTATGTGTGTGTGTGTGTGTGTGTGTGTGTGTGAATCTAATCCTATGGCAGATGGAGGAGGAATAATATCCAAGACAATACTGGCAGAGGGAGCAGCAGAGGGAGTGAGATGGGGGTTAAGACACTGTCCTTCAAAGATTGATGAGAGCTGATTCTATGACGAATGTATTCTTGTATTAGAACACAACTACTTCCCAGAAAACACAATACTTCCATTCACTTTAGCTAATTATCTCAGGCAGTACTTGTCGGTGACTGTTATGTTGCAATACCATGAAATGAGTTTATTATCACAGTCAGATTAGTGATGAAGTATTCTCCTTCTAACAATTGTTCTTTTTACTCAATTAAAATGATTCATTTTTTCACATTTTATGATCAGAACTGCCATCGGTTTAGCTGATTTGGGGGACAACACACAGTTTTGTATATTAACAATAAGGAATCAAAGTTATATATTTAGAAAACTTAAGTTGATTTGATCATTAGGTGGGTCTTTATGATTTACAATTAACCAAATCTCCAAGTTTTACTCTACAGAGGACCAGTTGTATTATGTGTGTTGGACAGAGAGAGAAAGAGAGCTCCTGTCTGCTTGTTTGCATTTTTTTGTGTCTCCCTGCGACAAAACCTCAATGCCATCAAGGAGACCAAATGTTGTTTCCTCCCTCTCTAATTACCAGCTCTTATGGTTTAGCCTTGTTTAGCTGTCCTCTAGTAAATAAACCCTCATGTCAGACTGTTTTGTTTCAGGGCAGTTCTCATTCGCATCTAGTTAAACGTCTGTTAGGCTGCTCTCTATCTCTAGCATAAACAGTAGATATAAGTAAGAAGTGACAAACCTTATGGCTGGTTTGTGAAAGCTTTGCTTCTCTGGTCAGTCTTTCCCAGGGGAAAAAAAAATCCTCTGGAATGTGTGGAGTTAAACGTGTCCAACGTTTCACTGGTTAATCAGTTTGAAGTGGTTAGTTTGCATGAGCAACAATATCCACCCTGAGCATGCAAAGAAAACAGCACCATCAACAGAAATCCCAACAAAAAAGTCAGTGTTCTCCGCACTGTTTATTGTAGCACAAAAACAATACATCAATAGATGCACTGCACTGAGATGCAGGAGGTTTGCCACTTTCTGGCAAATATGTATAATCTAAGCAAAACAAGGAATCCTTTTTGTTGGACGTTTTTGTTGGCAGATATTTTGGTTGTGGAAATGTATTAAGAGAGATCAATAAAGTGAGACAGCACAAAAATGTTTTTGGATTTTATTAAGCAGGCTTTTGCGAGAGAACGTGTTGGATCATTGGAGGCAAAGAGGGAGCAAATACACAGAGTATTTATACAGTTTGTACAACGTGCGGTTGGAGAAAGGTTGAACAAAGGGTTAGGAAAGTTGAAACAAAGGGTGTGTCCTGCCTAACTTAGCAGACAGTTGCCAACTAGCCACCTTACACTTTAACATTTCCAAGTTATCATATCTATGTCTGACGCATCTCATAAAAGTGGATGTGTCTGGCATGCGAAGTCACATGCAAAGTTCAAAAGGTTAAGAGATTCAATTTTACATTTTTTTTGTCTCAGATCCTCTGCATTTTCTAGGATCTCTAGAGCTGTGATTATTGTCATCTGACTCCACCCAAATACACTGACTCATTTGATGGGGTGTCTATAAGCCAATCACAGCGTTCCACTTCATCTAAAGTTGACTGCAGTAGAGCCACACCCCCATCCTTTCCGACCATGAGGAAAGGAGGAAGTGCAAGGCACATTTTAGTCTATAATTTATATTGTTACAAGTGCATAATAAACTACATAATTTGTTTTTAAACGGTTGTTTGTGTAAAGTGAGATATTATATTACCCATACAGTGCAAATTATCCTCTGAAAGATTTATAGCTTTTACTCAGGATTTTTTTCAAAATCGTCAATCCATTGTAAAGGGCGGTGGATCTGAGTGTCACCGAAAAATGAATAGAAAAAAAAAACACGGTTTTAACAGGGAAATACTGCTGTGATTTGATTTTCTAATCATACAATCAGAACAGAATATTAATCTCTGGAGGTTTTCATCATGCTGCTTTTAGATTTTTAAATATAATTGAGTTCTGAATGGGTTCAAATGCTTTGGTACTTTGCCAGTTCATCAGAGCATAATGAAAGCAGCTGGAAAGTAACTGAACAATTGCTCAGTTAGTACGTATGACCCGTTTTGGGGTTTTGTACTTGAGAATTTCCTATTTTGAAGATTTTTTACCTTTTCAATCTTGTCTTGTGTTTTTTTTCCTTCATTACTTTTTTCTGGTAGCTGTAATTTAGTTTCACATTTAGTTTTTATTTCAGCTATCACATCTTTATTTCTATCCTTCATTCTTTCTTTCATCAGTTTCTAGCTGACCCTTTGTTTCTGTTTTTCTTTCTATGCTACTCCTGAGCTGATTTGAAACACAGACAAAAAAAAACATATTTGTCAGCAAAAACAAACTCTATTCTTCTTTTCATTAATACTTTTATACACTGATATCTGCAAGACAATTAAAGACATAATGTAGTTTAATATTTTACAGTGATATTACTACTTTTACTGAAGTTAAAAAAACAACAAAAAATCCAACTTTAGTAGGCTATGTTTACCATTCTGTAGTTTGTTTTAGGGAACAACGCAGCTGCTTATACTGCTGTCACTCACACACTCACTGTTCTTACCCTTAGAGGTGTGAGCCTGTGAAAAAAACATTTCAGACCATAAATCATGAAAAATTAGACTTCACAGAAGGGCCTGCTTAAACTTTTTCCCCCAGATTTTACAAAATGATGTTTCTTATTAAGAAAATGATTTTAAAAAAGGTCCAAATAGCATATCTTCTTTTATTTGAAAAACAAACACATAAATCTACCTCCATCATGCTTTATACTCTCCCCTCCCTGTCAGCCTCGGCTCACTGCACTGTAGCAGTCTGAGTGGACGTTATTGTGGCTGGATGTGGAGAGAGAGTTGTTGGTAGTGGGAAGGAGGCCCAGCTGTGTCTCACAGCAGCCTGTTATGGCAGGTCGGTCAGTCCTCTCAGAGCCGTCTCTCTGAGGGTGACGAGGAGAATTTGCCACATGAACCATGACCCAATTAATCATGGGTGCAAATGCAGGAAATAGGAGGGGGCACTTGATTGCTTTGTGTAAACATGCAGACACACTCAACTAGACACATTCATCATATGATAAGACTGCGATGCTGATAGTAACATGATTTCAGTCAAAATGCCTGAAAATGAAATCAGAGGCACCGATTTTCACTGTTTTTTAGCTACATCACTGAATTCCCGAAGGGAGAGAAATAGTATTGTCTCTACTAAATGCTATGAAGTACATGTTGCCTGGAAGTTTTTTTGTAATCTTTCGAATAACATGGTTCATTTTGTTGACATGCAAATCAAATGGTGTTGTCTGACAAAAATATTGTTGTTTATTGTTATTATAATTCCTGTTGAATGGGCACATGAATAATGTTATAGTTGTATTGTTAGAATGCACATGGGGATAATACACATAACAAAAGCTATAATTGTGTTTTATTTAGAACAATAACCAGGCTGTTGCAGTTTTCTTCACTTTGAGAATCCCCTGTAGGGCTGCAACAAAATAAAAGGATGAGGGAAAAGGGTGAGGAGTGGTGGTGCTGGCACTGGTAAGAAAGCGTCCCTGGTATGATGTTTGGTGTTGGGGGATAGTGTTACATGCCAGCAGCCCGCTGGCTTCTCCTCCTTCTCTACGCTGTAAGTATGGAGGAATGTGCCGCCTGAGAACTGCAGGGAGGAAGAGGGTACTGACAGCGAGCAGTAAACACAGTCAGCCTATCTGTTGTGTTTGTTTGTATGTTACTGTGCAAGGAGGCCAGGCCTTGGCAGCAAAAAAGCTACGCCTAAACAACATCTGTTCTGTGAGTTTGGAGCCCTATACAGCCATGTCAGGACACATCATGACTTACAATTGCGGCCTCTAAATCAATATTTTCCTCCATCTCATACCGGATTGTTCCACTGGCAAAGGTTCAAGAATGGACAAGCGCTCATTGAGAGGAGGGAAAAATACTGGAGTGGATAGACGGGAGGGACCCATCGCATTTTTCCAATTCACCACAATCAGAAACAGATTTTCAACAATTAGTCTGAACTAAGTTGCAGGTTTATTGACTAAAAACACAGTGACAGCGCCCTCCAGACAACCAAGTGAAAACGACTGATTAAGTTTGACTGTCACATGAAGTTTTTTGATATGCCGTTAATATCCATTTTTACTGCATCATCGAGAATTATCACTTTTTTTCATTTTCTTTTTTTTCTGCATCAGTGCAAATATTTCAATTTTCATCTGTTTTGTTATCAGCATTCATTTTATGCTAATTTGCTACTTTTTTGAGTACTTTGTTATAGGAAAATTCCATGTAAAATGTAGTATTATTTAAATTAGGAATTAATCCAGACCATAATTCCTGTTTGCTTTATTTTCCAACTTTGAGTATATTAATAATCCTGCCAGTTTTCCATGAATATGTAGTATTTGAAAAGAAGTTATCTCAGAAAGTTCCCCATTGAAACTACCTCCTCATACCTACAAACTACGAGCCTGGAACGACCAGCCTTTGAATTGATTGTGAGCTGTAAGGCCCCGCGTATTAATCTCTTTCAGTGTGTAATAAGTGAATTAGTGGGATGTAGAAGATGATGTATGACGAAGGCTGGCACGTCTAAAACCTGCTGTAAATCCACATGCCACTGCCTCTTGATAATGCGGCCAGAGACCTACTGGCATCATTCCTCACTGTATCCATCGACAACCTAAGACTATAAATCTTTCCCAGGAAAAAGGTGCTTTGAGTTTGCTGTTAAGTCATTTGTTCTAAAATATCTACATACATTGTAAAATGCCCCGGTTAATTTTACAGGGCTTTTGATCACATTGCCAGCCACCTAATACTGAGCAAGACAAACAATACAATACAAAAGGTTTTCCTGCTGAAAATGCAGCTGCGTGTGAATGCTACACATGTGCTTCCATTTTTCAAAATGCTGTGTGTCATTTGCATACGTTTTAACACATTTCCACAAATTTAGCAATGTGTGTGGCAATGATTTATACAATAATTCCTTCGAAATAAAAGTTCATTAAATTAATTCATAACATTAGCATTAGTTAAATTGTGACATTTGGCATTTTTTTCAGCTTTGGAAAAAAACCCAACCATTGAAATGTGCTCAATAAATTAGGTCTTCATCACGGAAAATATGTTGAGGAACTTCTTTAGACTTTTTTTTTTTTTTGAGTGAGACCTCCTGCTGCAGCCCACAGTGCTATAAATTACGCTCAGGAAATTATGAAGTAATCAGAATTTTGCAACAGCTTCTACAAATCCAAGTGGAGCAGTGTCGATGGTGTGTGCATGTGCTGCGTCCTTTAACTTTTCCCATACGTCAGATGCCTCCCCAACCTCCAGCCTCCAACCCCCCACCACAACAGCTGGCGTCTCAGCGAGGGCCCTGACGTTACACCACCACCCCAGCCTTTCAGTGCAGATCAAGTATTGTGGTGTCAGGGGCCCCTAATGGCCCTCACAGAAAAATGCACACAGCAGACCCAATTAAGCACATAATAAACAATGATAAATAAAACTCTGGAAACATAGGGACAGTAGATAAACATTATTTTTTGTTTCATATGTAGGTTATTAGCTATATGTTAAAATTATACATACACTGAAAAATAAATTATTTCTTTTAACTCAAAAAAGTTAGTGTCCACGCTGCCTTGGATTTTTAAGCATTTTGAATTTGAGAAGATAATTGGAATCATAACAAATTTACCTAAACTTGTCACTTCAAATTCAGTCAAACTACATTTTGAAGGCAGCCGAGACACAAGCTTTTTTTAAATTTAAAATATTTTTAAACAGATATCACAGATATCGGTTGTCATAAAAACTGTATTTAAACACAAAACAAGTTAATTATGGCGAGAATTTCTGATTTTTGTAAGGCATAACAGCCTCAATAATATGAACAAAAATCTTACATGCACACACTTTGCCTTTCAAAAAACTCGCTGTTCGTATAATCTGCAACACTTTCCTTGTGACAGAATAAAACAAACATCTGGGTTCTATTTGTCCCCAAATAAGGTTAAAGAACATGTCCCTCTTGGCCATGTCAGAGTCTGGAATGATTAAAAATGACAGGATTCTGTTGGCTGCTCCAAAATCTTGATATAAAACAAGTGTTCAATATTGGTTTGCTCTCCAGTTTAAATTAAAACCAATACATTCCTTGTGTAAAATTCAAAATCACGGGCCACCTTTGGCTGTTTTATTAAAAACATCAGGTTCCCATTGACTGTCCCACAGTCTTGTTTAAAAAAGAAATTCTTATTGGCTGTTAAGTGCATTTCATTCACACTCACTTGTTCTAATAAAGGCTTGTGGCTCCTGAATTGAGCAGATGTAATTGTAATTGGCCCAATAAAGTCTAAATGATACTCTGATGTGATAATAGGTGGCATATTTTCTCCTGGTCTAAGTGAAAATGTATTTGTATTTTCTTTGGAAAACAAACTCTGCTTGAATAAGGTAATACATGTGATTGAATTATATGTCTCAGCACCATATGGTGTTTCCCTTTTGTTCCCAGATAGATTTTTCTTATTTCTCGTCACAGTTTTAGTGTGTGAAATTACAGCTTTGCACCGACTCCGGCTGTAAAATATGCTGAATTTGTCATTCACGTCAAGTAACGGATCTAAAGTGACCTGTAGTGAACTTGGTGTTTTTCTGCTGTCTGTCAGACTCTGTAGGACCCAGCGGAAAACTGCTCCCAACCGGAGGGAGACGGAGCGAAGAGAGGAGAGAAAGCTGAGTGGAGAGAAGACGCTCTCAGATCAGTCAGTGGCTTCATGGAGTTATGTACCTCTGATCCGCCGCCATGGATTGCAATCCGCGATCACTCCTTTCCATTTTACCTCTTTTGTTGTCCTGCGTTGTTCCTGCGTTTTCCATCATCTACCCCCCTAATGAAGGTAAGTCAACTCTCAGTCTGCGGACGTGTGTGTGTGCGTGTGTTCATGCGTGTGTGTTTGTGTGCGCGCGCGTGAGAATGGTGCGCTATACGGCACAGTGCTGTGCGCACACCGCGGACTTGCCACTGTCCAAATTATGGTGATAACAATAACAAGATGATCTAAAGCGCGCGGAGGTGACACCGAGGATCACGAGGAGCCGGGATATGAACATTTACAGACAATAATCAGGCAGTCAACTTGAAAGTAAAGCCAAACAAGGGAGACTGTGTAGCCTAATTTCGGATAATCACGCGAACGGGGGGTTAATAGTTGATTAAATGGGGATGAATGGAGTGAGCGATCGCGAGACAGCTCCCAAAGCGCCCTGTGCGGAGTTAGCACGGGGCGAGGAGAAACTCCGGTGCCTGGGTTGCCATGAGAGGTTCGGGTTGATCTTTTTTTTTCAAGAATCCGTTTGGGGTGGACGCCCCAGTTAGGCAAACAGTCACGCTGATTTAAAGGCAATAAGTAGAAGATGAGCACAATCGCATTGTGCGTAAAGACGCGGATGTCTGGTTTTATGGCTCTGACCTGAATAAATCCGAAACAGTTGACTTGTATGCTACCATAGAGATCGTTTAGCTATATCTCTCCGAGATCTTACGGAGTCATGTAAGGTTAATAACTGTTTAAAATTTGTTTTTTTTCTCCCCCGACGTGTCGTTAAACCAGTGGAATATAATGAAGGTGCAGTAATTTCACTTATTTACATTGCGAGTTTGAGCCACTTCTTTTGCGACTGTGAGCATGTGGCATTATTTTGAAAGCCGGCAGAACGAGACAGCCCCGTTCACTTTCAGCAGTCGCTTCTTCAAACCAGTGGAACTGCGGTGGAAACACGCGAATCAGTCTGCTTTTTCATTTTCACATTTGCTCAACTTAAAAAATAAATAAATAAAAATATATATAAAGCATCGTCACTTTTACGCCCTGAGCTTGTCATGGTTAAAGTGTTTAGCGGCGGGGTTAAAGTTAAAAGGAAAGGCGCACGCGTACTGAAGGTGCTTTGACTTCTTTGAAGGTTAAAACTGCCCACAGGGAGGAAAACAACACATTTGGGTGAAGATTTGGGTCAATAGTCTAAAGGGACTGAGCTCAAATTAAGTTAATTGCCGTAAAATAAATATAACAAGTAAATGAAATATAGCCCCTTATTCTGAAACTGTGCTACTCGTGAATTAGTGAGGGACATATTTACATTGGAGTGATTTAAACCTGAAGACCAATAAAGTGATTAAATGCATCCGAAAGAGCCTCAATAGGTGTAATCTACTCTGCAGTAATTAAATGTTCAGACAGACAAGTGAAGTGATAAAGGCATCGAGACATGGTTCTGATCCCTCTGCCGCCCGTGTCAGAAATTAAACAAGAAAGAAACAAACTCTTCCTGATGTTGTGGGATGAGTTTGGGAAGTTTTGGTCTATGGGTCAAAAGAGCAGTCATTATCCAATAGAAACATCCTAAAGGAAAAGTTGTCCAGGATATGCACACAGCCCAAATAAACCATCGATTGTGTTGTTTCCGTTGAGTTTATGTAGCCCATAATTCACACTGATGAGAACTCCAGTTGAGACTAAAGTTTAAATTTTCATCTAGGTTGTGATTTACTCCTAAATTTATATATGTTTCTTTGTCAAACACTTCATTAAGAAATATACGCATGATTTTTGTCCACTGAACGATTTAAAAATGTTTTATTTATTTATTTTTCTGAGTGTGTGTATGTGTGTGTGTCCAATATCAAAATTGTTTACAATTAGTCGTTCTAAGCCCCTTTATGTCAGGCAAAGATCGCAGTCCAAGCTCTGCTTATAGTTGGTAAAGCAGGGGCCTTAATGAGTTTCATTTATGATTATTGACAGAGGAGCATGAGTGTAAAAAAAAAAAAAAAAAAAAAAAGTCAGGTCAGCTAGGCCTACAGCACATGTGCTCTGTGAATCTGAAACTTTAGGATAATTTTAACAGTTATTTTATAATAGACAAGATTTAAGTAGTTTAATGGGGTATAAAGCTGATGGATATTATAGGAGCAGCGACCTCAGCAGTAAAAAAAGAAACAAAACCACTTAAAATACACAGCACCCCTGAAAAAATATACAGCAGTCTGCTGGGAAGAGAGACTGTGTGAGTGTGTGTGTGTGTGTGTGTGTGTGTGTGTGAGAGAGAGAGAGAGAGAGAGAGAGAGAGAGTGAGTGAGTGAGAGAGAGAAAGAGAGAGAGAGAGAGAGAGAGAGACGTTATAAGTATCAGGAAGGAGGGAGATAAATACTCTAAAAAGTTAGAACAGAAAAAGTGCGATGTTTCAACATGAAAAATAAATCGGCCAATTAAACTCACCTTTCCAAGACATAAATCTGCCAGAGAGTGTCAGTATCGAGCCGCTGCGTTTACATATTGTAGCCTATAGAAATTCATATAGAAGCTATACCGCAAACATGACCCGACACTAACAGGACAAAACACACTTTCGATCAGGAGCTTCTCTCGGCCGTCTGACAGGCGTTGGTGCAAATGGACCGTCCTGCTTTATGAATCTGACGATGCTCCAGCTTACAGCTTTGATCACAGGTCATATCACCAGTAGATATCTTATACAGCGTCGCGAGCAGATGAAACCAACATGAACTAAAACTCACTGACCTGAGCCACTTTTTCCCTCATGGAATAAAGTAAAGAGGACACTAACTTTCACCAGACTATCGGACAGAACCAGATTTGACACTGGTTTACTGTCTGCTGCGTAAAAGTCACCTCAAAAGTCACCAAATGCGCTGTCTTCATTTTAATCATTTGCATTTTTTAATTAGACAAAATGACAAACCTAACAAGTCACAAAACTTAGGTCAGAGTGAAGAATAAAGTTACGTTGGCTTTTAATTTTTTATTTTTTTCCGTTGACAGGCTGCAGCTGATTAAAGGCTGTGAATGCGCAGCAGATTGTGAAAGAGCTCTCGGAGTAAACAAAGGATGCCTGTTTGTAAACTTGAAAATCGATAGTCATAGAAAAGCTCTGCTGTAAATTCGTTGACAGAGTTCTCACGCATATATGAAAGCTCTAATAGTAAATTAGTAAATTCATTATTAGTCCTTATTTTTCCAATTTGGATATCCAACTTTTATAGACATACTGTAATAAATAAATTATTTACATAATACTGAAAGAAATATATTTTCATTGAAAACAAATATCAACTTTGAACAGGATGATGGAAAACTTGCGTAATATTAATTTATTTTTCTAAGGAACCCAGAGTTAGCTTTTTCTTGTAATCTTTACCCCATCTCAGCACCGTGCTTCCATTTAAAAAAATATATATATTTTATTTATTTATTACATTAAAAAAATATAATTTACTGCGTGACTTTCATTTGGTTGGAAATATCTTGAAAAACAAACAAAACAAGTTGGGGAAACAGGACGAAATCCTTCAGAATATCATTTGGTGGCGCGAACACTTGAACTTTGGGCGGACGTGACATATAATACTTTGCTTGAAAATATATATTTCTCCCCATATTTAATTTAATAAATAAAATAAAGTCGTTGGTTATTTTTGCTGGGGTGCACAGTGTCCCCTTTGCGTGGCTGCGTGGTGTGATGTTGGCCCGCTGCGGGGCGTCGGGAGGCCTCTGGTATTTTTAGCCGGCGGTGGGGAGGCTTGGCCCGGAGAGCCAGGCGCAGCAGTCCCGCTGGGACGGATGGGCGTTTGTGAGCGATGGTACCTTTCAGAGGTGCTGGAAATGTGCTTACATATGCCCCTCCTTTAAAAATAAACCCTCTTTTTCGACATATACTATGGGCCTATATTTATATGTGTTGGCCAAGCGGTGAGCTGAAGATGGACAGAGCCATCTTCAATTTAACAACATGTGTTTTAGTCTTCAGAGTGAGATAAAATCACAAGGTTTGTGTGTGTGTGTTTCTCTGTGTGTAGGTTTATGTGTAGAGATATAAGATTATACAGTAAGTGTGCAAGAGTGCTGTATGCCTTTATGTGGGAGTCTTAATGTGTATGTAAGGCATATAAGTGTAAGGGAGAAGGTGTAAGAATAGAAGAAAGAAGAGAAAGAAAGAAAGAAAGAAAGAAAGAAAGAAGAAAAGAAAGAAAAAGAAAGAAAGAGGAATGGGGGCAGAGGGGTTGGGCAAGCAGCAGCAACATCAGACAGAGCGACTCTGCACTTGAATAATTCATAATGGGAGGTGAACACTTCACCCTTTAACACAGACACAAGTCGCCTCGCTTTGCCTGCACTGCGGCCTGCCAACCTTCACATGCACAGAGCCAGGCTGCACAGACAAAGCCCCTCTCCACCTTGTTCGCAACGAGATGGGAGATATTACACGAACACGCAACTTTTCTATCCTGTTCTCCTCTGAGTCCAGATGGAGGGGTCTCTGCTTTACTGATGGAGCCATGTGTTGATTCTGGAGCAGCGTCTTTGAATGACAGCTCCTTCGTCCAACATTTTAATTGTGCCTGTGCAGGCTGAGGATTACATTTCCATGTGCATCTGCTGTTTTCATATGATCATATTTTACTGGAAGTGAGAGGGCTATTGAATTCGAGTTTGTTCCAGGCATTAATGGTTAACTTAGCTGTTAAATTATGAGAACGTAGACATCAAAATAGGCCCCCTGTAGATCTTTGCTCCAATGTTTCATGTTAATATTTCAGCATATGCTATGCCAAGCGATAGTAGGTCACTAGCATGTAAAAAAAAAAAAAAAAAAGACATTGCTACATGAAGTGGTTTCAAGTTGTATTTGCAAGGAGCTCATTGGGTTCAGTGGTTGGATGATACAGTATATACCCCCCGGACACCCCCACACTCCAATCATGCATTCCCAACAGTTTCAGCAGGGTTCTGCTTGCCTGTGGCGTGTATAGAGTCTCCTCATACCTCCAATTTGTCAGAGTCAGTTTATGTGTGTTTGATGGTGGCCTATAGGTATGTGTTTATATATTGATTCACCTGTTCCTACCTCTGTGATGTTTTGCTCCCTCCCAGACAGGCTGGCTCAGTTTGCTATTAATACTCTGAGTTCCCGTTCAGAGGCACTCCCTGATGGGGCAGGGGCTATATGCTTGGCTGACGCTAGCTTGCTAACCGACTGTGTGTGTGTATGTGTATGTGTGTGTGTGTGCGAGGGAGCGAGGAAGACTGTCAGCAAATGTTTGCTCTTATTTTGTGCCCGCTTTGAGTACGCATGCGCGGGGGTATGTGGTGAGAAGGAGTGTATGCATACAGTACATGCAAGTGTGTGTGTTTGTAAATGCTTTTATTTTGAGAGTGTTTATGTATTTGTTGCCTTTTCGTACAAATACATGTGTTTTCCTGTGTGTTTTAGCTTCTTGGATGGGGCGCATCTTTTGGTGTGATCTTGTTTTTTTTTGGGGGGGGTAACACAGTGTGTTTATGCATGCATTTGTGTGTGTGTGTATGTGGGTGTGGGTGCTGATTTCCCCAGCCAAGTGCAGCTGGAGGGGGCTTTTTTCCTCCTGCGATATGAGAGCCGTCTAATTTTCTGCTCTCAAATTCCCCCGCTCGGCTCAATTTGAGTGGTGGGCTCGGCTCGTTGAGAAATGTAAATTGGAAGCAATGGCCCTGGATGCTGAGCTGCTATTATCTGACATGAACAGATAGCTTCATTAGACTCTAATAGGAATGTGTCTACTGCCACTCAACTGGCTGAGTGGCTAAGCACGGCTACAGCTCAGGTGAGCCTCAATTCAGTAGCTTTTTGAGCCTGGATTTTGATAATAAGTCTCCTTGTGTGTCTCTTTCCTTCTTCGCTTTTCCCTTTCAGGCTCTTTTTTTTGCCACACTGGCTGATAGTTATCAGACTTGCCTGAAGAAAATGATGATTTCCAAATCAACCTTTATTCCAGTGTGAAACAACAATTAATTCTTGGAGCGGCAAAATTACTTTTCTCTGCAAATTTACTTTTTGCTACTTGTGAGAGAACAGTCCGTCATGACCAACGAATACTCTTTTTTGGCTGTCTTTGGAGATGTGTACACTGTTGCTTACTGAAGCTTTGAATGGGAGAGTACAGGGAGATTGTATTGCTCATATTTTCACAGTGAATAGAGTTACAGCTGCAGGGCCTGACTGCACTGCTGCTTCACTTTGTTGTGTATGTGTGTGTAAGAGTACACTTGTTTGTGTGTGTTGAGCTGCGGACTGACTTGCTCTGTGGATGAGGAAGAGGCTGAGTCAGTTTCAGGTTCAAATTTAAAAGAGGAGACTGTTTTAACAATGCTCCTTTATTGTTTTACCATCTGTTTACATTAGCTGATTATTTATGCTTCATTTTTCAGGCTGTTCAGTTGCAACAGCATGTAAATTCATGTGTATTTTTTGGATGGTTATTAAGTCATAGTAAAGGCATAGTAAAATGTAAATAACTACTTAAGTATAGTTTTTAATGTTACAGGCTTGAAAAAAGACAATTTTAAAAAGTGAAGCCAGTTTGAACACCTTCCTCAAAATGTGCATAGATAAGAGTCTTGTTAACCATGGCTGTATCACCGTTTGTCACACTTCAGCCCACTATCGGTTTGTTTCTTCTTCACACTAAAATGAGGCACCATATTCATTTTCTCTGGTCTCTGTTTGTGAGAAAGAGTGAAAAGGAATAAAAACTCAAAATGCAATTAATCAAAATAAGTAGTGCCAACTTATTTACACTAGTTTTATTGTAGCTTCAGTAAACAGTGCTTCCTGTTATTTATTTTGAAGTGGAAGTACTCACAAGCTGTATTTAGCTGTTATTTCTTGACTTGACTGTAAACACAATCGGGTGCCAAAACACAGTGACAGTTCGCCTTCTGAAGTGGTGAATCCAAAGAGCATAAGGCTGACTTCACATTCCCCACTTCATATGTCACGGTCCATTCTGACAGTTGTATTCACTGACAATAATTCACACCATAGACGTGTACATACTAAGAATAGAAAATGTTGTAGCTTATTTGTCATGTGCTTGAGAAAGATACTGTATTTTAGAGTCAGTTTGGCCAAAATATAAAAGATTACTACGCAGAATTTGTTTATGTGTGCACAAAAGTCATCCCTCCATCCACCTTAATTGGAAAGTTCGAATCTTTTGAAATTCGGTTGTACGTGATACTTACCCATAGTCAGTGTATTACCAACAGTGGATGTCAGTCACCAAGTCCCTAGTTTGGAGAAGCAGACAGAAGTACTGACATGGACATTAAGCAATGCACTGCTGTGGACAGGGATCAGGGTCAAAACATACTCTAGCCACCTAAAAAATCTGTATCAGTTAAAGTGTATGCTATATTTAGAATATTTTTTGCACTTTACATTGCAGCCCGACAATGATTTTTGTTGGGTAGCTGAAGCCGTTATATTGCTCTCTTCAAAGTCGGACTGCTTTTAGCAAAACAGTAATTTAACACTGCGGAACACAGGAGTTGCTTGTCTACTGCTGCCTTGATCAGTGAGTTTGTGTCATTGAGTGATCTTGGCATAGAAAAGGATTAGTTTTGACTGACCAAAGTCACACAATAATACAAACTGCCCAATGAAGGCAGTGGTAGACCAGAAGCTCCCATGTTCCATGCAAGCTAAAATTAGAGTTTTTCTCAATGGAGTCTGGTGGCTTTGACGAGGGGCACTGATGGAAAACTGACGCCATTAACAGCTTTCCTGTTGAAAAAGGCAAAGGTAAAGCAGTGAAAATATTCAAAATATAGTGTGCATTTAAACTGTGATTATTATTCTATTTTGACACACACACACACACACACGTTTTTTTTGTTAGCTTTTTTGTAGCTAAAATATGTTTTGCTGCTGCCCCCTGTCAACAACAGTATATTGCTTAGCTTCCATGGTGGAACGTCTGTGTGCTTCTCCAAACTGGGGGCTAATCGACCGCCATCTACTGAATGTAAGATCCGAACTATTCCTTTAAGTACTGACATGGCAGCTAATTTGGCACATATCGACCAATGAAACCCACATGTAAACTCAAAGTCTGAACTTGCACCATCACGCTAACAGAGCTCCTTGTCTGATTTGTCCTCTGTCATATTCCATCCATTAGACACGGATTTCCCTCTCTGCATCTTTGTTTCTGTTTGATATGAATGAATATGTTGGCAGGACACATGCATAAAATTGTATTTCCATTCATTATAAATGGATTTATATTTTGTTTTCAGTGTGGCCAATCGGATTTCTGACCACCTTTGAAAATGGTGATTGCATCTGAATTTAGATTTGATGCAGTTTTGCCTCACCTGATGACAGTCCAATCACCGTAGGGGAGTGTGTGGCTAAGTAGAACCAGGGGTTACATGGGTCAAAAGCATGAGACTTGGAAAATAAATATGTCTTTTGAAATGTTGGCTCTACTTTAGTTCAATATCTCTTCAGGATATTTGTGTTGTAGCCAGTTTGTCCGGCCAACTTCTGCTTTGATGCTTTACACAGTGAGACAAAAAAGCCTGCTCTCACATAGGATACGTGTAAGCGTGTGTGTGTGTGTGTGTGTGTGTGTGTGTGTGTGTGTGTGTGTGTGTGTGTGTGTGTGGCAGCTGAGTAAATAAAGTCATGATCGGTGCATGAGGTTGGTGATCTCTCTTGCAGGATTAGATGAAGGCTAATTGGGGCTAACAAGGACTAGACACTCATATGTTCTCTTTGTTTTCTCTCTCTCTTCCTCTTCCTCTTCCTCGCTACAGTCAACCTGTTAGACTCTAAAGCAAGCCAAGGGGAGTTAGGATGGATTTCCTACCCATCGCATGGGGTGAGTATCCTTTATCTCTGCATTATCCACATCATGTTTGAATATGCTTACATTTTGGGGGAGGGGGGTGCACATCCACCAACATGAACTGGGTGTTGGATTCAACCCCACACCACACGAAATCAGGATTTTCCAAACTCCTGTGGTTCTCACTATGTCATGCTGACCCACGAGCCAAGTGCAGATTAACCCACTTTTTCTATAGACTTTTTTTTTTGTCTATTCTCCGTCTCGCAGGTTAGAGGTTAAGCGTTCGGAGCTTGCCATATGGTCAAGATACTTAAGGGAAAATAATGTACTGTGTGGGGTGTTTGGGTACTTGAGTGTGCATGTGTTTAAAGAAAGATTAAGGCATTAAAGGATTTTAGGTTGTAGACACTAAAGCATCCACGCAAGAATGTTGATAGGCTTACCCCTTTTTAGTAAACACACATCAACAACAGAGATAACAATTTCCTGCTGTTGCATGTAAACATTGTAATTCCATTGCTGAGACTTCCATTGTTGTTAATCCATTTGTTCTTAACTGAAAATACACATCACCTCATTCTGTCTGTCACGCGTGCTTTAATACCATATTTTAACACACATTTTCAGGTTTGTGCGCGATATGCATTAAAGGTCTAGTGAGTAGGATTTAGTGGCATCTAGCGGTGAGGTTTCAAAAGTTAAACTTCTTCAGTGTGCAAAGCATGCGAGAGAAATATGGTGGCCAATGCAAGAAATGCGTCATAAGGAATGGCTTTATATAGAACCGGTGTTAGATTTGTTTGTGCTTGGCTACTGACAACATGGCGGACTCTCTGTTTAGGACCCACTCCGTATGTAAATAAAAATGGCTCATTCCAAGGTAACACATCACAACAATCCTTATTTTCAGGTGATTATACACTAATGAAAATATTTAGGAATATTATATTCCAGATATGGAATATATCATCTTTACGTATATAGACATATGCCCCCAGATCCTAAACACTGCACCTTTAGAAAAAGAAAAAAAAAAGAAATAGAAAAAAGTCCTTTTTTATTTACTATAAAAAACAGTAAATTATGAAACTGGTGCTTCTGGATTTGGTTTCTGTTTTGTTACTTTTATCCAAGACCCACTGTGTAATAGGGCTGCAACTAAGATTATTTTATGTTGATCAGTCTGTCAATTATTTTCTCAATTAATCCATTATTTGTTTGGCTTATTAAATGCCAGAAAAAGGGTGGCATCAAAAGCCTAATATGATATCATGAAATGTCTTGTTATGTCGACAGTCAGCAGATACTCACTGAGTGTCATGAAAATATTCACATTTAAGAATCTGGAAGCAGGTGTTGTTTTCAACCTTTTTTTTAATTACTCAGACTGATTTATCAATTATCAAATTAATTTGCAAGTAATTTAACAACTGACAACCAACCAATCAATTAATTGATTGCTTTTTTCATCAAAATTCTATAACTCTTTAGTATAAAAATAGCAAAACAATACTATTACATGTGAGACATATACAGCGTTCATTAAAAAAAAAAAAAAAAAACAGGAATGTTGCAGCAACATAGTTTCATTCTTATGGAGAAAAAAGAAATCCCTGCAGCCTCATCTATCAGCTTCTCTCTGCTACCAAAGTCCCTCCAGTGCGGCTCTCGCTCAGTGTTTATTTGTCTAGCTAGTTAGACTACCGTGCCTCGGGGCAAGCCCACTGACACACACACACACACCCACACACACCGCTTCCTCGTTTTTCCTTTATTAAGTGTTAGAATTACTCCTTGGCAGTGGCTTAAGGTAATCCAGTCATTTGTTCCGTGGAGCTGCCAAACCTTGTTTCCTTCGGCCATATACAGCGCTGGCACCGTCAAAAACGCTCCGAGTTTCTTCATGAGGTTCAACCACAATGAAAAAATGATCCAAAGGAAAAACTGCACAAGTCTGGTTAAAATGCATTTAGTCCAAAGACAATTGCAGGCTACAGGACAATTGCGTGACCAATTCAAGGGAGAGATTGATTTTGTGCTGATAGAAGTTATTCACGTGTAGGAAAATGCATTCCGATATCGGGGGCTTGATCCAGCACTGGACATTGGAATGTGTGGCGGAGGTTATGCAGTGTGCAGCAGCGAGCTCTGCTTTATTTCAAGTTATTTGCTTTGAACGAGTTCTGAAGAAAAGCGCGTGGTTATACAGTTCATAAAAATGCTGCAGGAATGGAAGCCAATGTCATTCTTAAATGAGAATGACTCCAGAGAGAGAAAGAGAGGGGATAGGGGAGGATCAAAAAGAGGAAGAGAGGAGGGGAGAGAGGCAAAAAGAGATGAAGAGACAGGAAGAAAGGGGGAGAAGAGAGGAGAGGGAAGGACAGGAAAGGATGAGAGAGAGAGACAGAGAGAGAGAGAGAGATATTGCTGATGATCAGGTCCTCAAGGTGAATCATCTGTAATTACTCACGTCATCCACTGACTGCGCTCCGATAAGCAGCCTGCCCTGGGAGACTGCTGCTCACAAATGATTTCTCATAATGTGGCAGTGGCACTGAGCCCTCACACACACACACAAACACACACAAACACTCATTCACATTGATGGAGAGGCCGTGGCTATTGGCCTACCGAGACACACCGTGCTCCGGTCAGAACAAATTAAGAGCTTAGCCTCCCCAGGATGTTCACTCCGGAGCCACCGACTAGACTGACAACTGTGTGTGTGTGTGTGTGTGTGTGTGTGATCCAGATATACTGTTATCTGTCTGGGAGGCAGGCTGATTGCTGAGCAGTGTCCAGGGGGCTTAGCCCTTCACAAGACTAAAGAGTGTTAAAGATTACATTCTTGCGTGCTTTGAAAGCATTCTTCAGCAACAAACCAACACCCCAGACACTGGCTGTGCATACAAAATAGAATTAATGGGCACATACAAAGTGAAGTCCATTTTTCATAGGAACCAACAGGGGGATACAAATGTATCACTTTTTTTTCTTTCTTTCTTCCTTTTAAGCCAGGACTGTTGTATTGACTTGTTGCCAAGCCAGTTAATATATACAGTGTGCAATTTGATATGTTCATCTCAAATGGTGAAATATTAAAAATATTTTGAGTAATGGAAGTTTTTAAAAAAGTAACTGAACCCACATATGGGCTTCAGTTTGAGTCTCATCTTAGTTTATTTTGCAACATTTTTAACAATAATATATTTTTTTATGCTTGAAGTTATGTGAGGTTTACTAGATTCCTCACAGGAAAATCAGCATCCCTGTAAAATTACAGATGGGATTAGTATAGTATGTGCAGTGAAATATCCTGCTAATCAGTGTTTTTACATGTCTAAGCTCCACGACTGTGTAACTAACAATGGCATTGGCTGAGACTGTTGCAGTGAAAACGCTTGACATCTTTAGAAAAACGCCAGCAGTCACAGTGAGTGAACTCCGCATATACTGTCAAGAATAATGAGAAATATTTAACACACATGGACTCAGACTCATTCTCATCTCACATTCCAATTATCAGGTCTGGAAGAGGAGGGTGGGGGTGGTGGGGCAGGCACAGAATAATAGCACAGCTTTTTATATTTTGGACTTGGTCCACCTCTTCAGTCTGCCAGTTTTCTTTTTTTTCTTCTTTTTTGCTGTCAGAGACTGCTGTTTCAACTTCTTTAGTCACCCAAAGGCTCTTAAACCCCCCCATGCACTGCTGCCACCCCATCTGCGAAATCAGCCTGACCAGCATGAAACACTCCCCCTGCCCTCGAGAAAGAGAGAGAGTACAGAGAAAAGCCCGTCCATAAACAAGGATTAGCAGAGAGGGCAAGGAACCAGTGAGGAGGAGGAAGAGGAGGAAGTATAAAGTGTGGTAGTTACTTTCTTCCTGGTAAAACCAGCTGACACAAAACATCTCACTGACAGCAAGAATACAGCATCAAACATGTTCAAAAGTATATCGAATACACCCATCACCCAGTGCAAGACATGCATAGTATTCCCTTAAACCAAGGAAAAGAAATAGACCTCAGTTTAATTAAAAAATAAACAAAACATAACAAAAAATAAAACATGAATAACAAATTAATAAGCAAAACAAATTAGCAGGTGACCTTTGACCTTTCCTAAGTCTGGCGTCTTTTTGCTCCGTGCAGTAACAGTGAGCAAGCTTGAAACCCGACAGAACCTCGACCAGTTTTCTCTTTTCCTGTTATAGCCTACTCTGTTTATTATGATATGATATGATATGATTATGATTACGATACTATGCTATGAAAGATACGGTTGGGGGTCCTGTAAAAGCAACATTAGATTGGTAAAATGTACACACATAAAGTGTGTATAGTCACAGGTGAGTATCGTCACATCTAGAGTTAGCTAGTGTCACCACAACGCAACATATAGCTACATCAAGAGGATATAGCCTTATGTCAGAATAGCAACATCAGACAGATTTACTTTGTCCTTATTTCTGTGGCAACACGAAACAGATTTGTAAAAGGACAGATAGGTTGGCGGCTGACATATTTTTAGATGACAGGAATAAATGCTAGCCCGAAAAGATCATGCTCTTTTGTTTTTATTATCTTTGTAAGGCTATGTGCCACCCAAAAGTAACGTTTGGGGTTAATTATCTGGATATGCACAAAATCTAGCATGCCATGTGAATGTAGGCTATCCTTCCATCACATGTGTAGTAGTCCGTGTAGACAGCTTCTTGAATGACCAGCTAAATATCTAATTAGAGTCGTACACCCGGGGCGCCATGTTTGTTTTTGTCAACCTTGCCCAGCCAAAGAACAGTAACTAAGGGGGGCGGGGCTATATATGGGTCAATTGCATCCCAAAGTATTATGAATATGCTGCAGAGTGGCTCTTTGGAATCGACTGAAAATGTATAGTTTCCAGCCTGATTCGGGAATTGCTGCTGATGTGTCCTTAAGCAAGGCATAAACATGGATTAGCATGACTATTCAAAAACAGGAGGGGAGGAGGAAGACGAGAAGGTATGAAGGCTTTCCTCTGGAAAGTCCAACTGATGAAATGTCCCCTGACTGATATGTCGCAGTTGTCGTGTCTGTGACCCCTCTGACCTCCACGAAGCCCAAGAGCTCCGCACTTGTTGCGGACGCTCTGGTTTTTAGAATGAACCCTCTCCAGCTGTACCCGTATAATGGACAGTTGTAAATACACTATTTATAAACTCAACTTTTTACAAGATTTTTATTATAAAATCCCATTTAATAATTCCATGCCCAGAAAAATGCAACTATTTTATGTCATACAACACACTATGTAGTACAACTCAATTAAATTAAATTAAATTAAATTAAATTAAATTAAATTAAATTACCTCTAATAAATTATATCCTTTATTTTCATCTGCACTTAATTACTGTAATAATTGCTGTTTCATTGTTTATTTGGCCATGATTCCTATCTAAAAGTAATGACCAACAGAGCGACCTTGCTAAAAATCAAATCAAATCAATAGAATAAAAGAAAAGAAAATAATAAAGAAATAAAAAAGGATTATCAGATTGTTATGAAAAACTCATCAGTGACAATGTCTACTAGAATAAAATAAAATAAAATAAATAAAGGCATTATTGTTAAAGCTTGGCATAGATTATGCTCATTCTCAGTCTTATTTCCGTAAACACAAATAGTATAAACACATTGTTACCCTACACTGATCCATATGCTGCTCCATTAACTCCCACTGACCTGCGTATCTTTGATGTCGGTGAACTGGTGTGCTGACTCAGTGACTCTGAGACGTGCCTGTTGCCGTAGTTGTAATGTCAAGACCGGGTCAAGTTACCGGGTCAAGTTACCACACTTCATTTTACTGTCCCTTTAGCTGCTTTACCTACCTACAGCAAAGATCAGAGAAACCAGGGACGCGATCACACCAAACTGTGCCCCAACTGTGACCATCAGGGGTCGGAGTCAGAGGTCACAAGGACTGGTGTCAGGTCTCAGTGTTGTTATATATCAATTAGAGGGCAGGGAGAGAGAAGTCATGCCCCCCTGGAGAGAAACAAGGGGGTGGCTGCTCACTTTAGACCTTTATTTATCCTGGTTGACATACAAACAGTACACATTCACAGTGGGAGCTGCCTCTGGTGGTGCCAGAGCTTCCTGCTGGCGAGAAGTGGTAGTTGTATAATTATTGGATGAAAAACAAGGGATTTTTATTAAATATAATATTAATTTTTGTCAAATCATCCAACAAGTTTTGCTGAATTTCCCAACATTTTTTTCTGGCAATAGCTCATTAAATAACTTGTTCAGAACATAGTGCAACTCCGATCTTTTTGGTTATTTCGTCATACTGGGTGCAATGAACCAGGGATGC
Organism: Plectropomus leopardus; assembly: GCF_008729295.1. Lineage (NCBI taxonomy): Eukaryota > Metazoa > Chordata > Actinopteri > Perciformes > Serranidae > Plectropomus > Plectropomus leopardus. Next base: position 12,602,612 of record NC_056472.1, on the reverse strand, counting down.
CTCCACTAGTCCATAGAGCCCTCTACTCTCTGAATTTTGGATAATAATGTTGAGACATTCCTTATTTATTTCCTCACTCCCTCTCCCTCCTTGTCAAGTGAAGGACAGGAAACAAGCCTCAGCTAACAAACCCCAATAGTGATTCAAGGTTCTTCAATCTTATGATGTAATGTTTGGGGATGGGGAAGGGGATAGCTCCATGTAATAGATGCTATCCTCCAGAGTGGGATCCTCACATCGTAGCGGAGGTCTCATTTACTTTGGCAGAGACTTGCTCACATCAAGTCATCTTCTCTGGAATAGGATATAGCACGCCTAACACACATACATATTCAGATGCATACCCACACCTGGGTTTGATTTTGAGCCCCTGTGAGTGTGTTTGTGTTCGGACCTTTCCCAAAGACGGCTTAAAAGCGGAGAGCAATCACTCACAGTCGCTTTAGATCTATCCCCGTTTGCATCATATTGGTGGACATGAAAGTACATAAAGGGATAAGACATAAATCCTGCAGCTCTCACAGACATCTGCTTACAAAGACTGAGTATTAGTCACATTCGTGCAGAAACACATATGCACAGACACACACAACATGCACAGGGCAGCAAGTGGAAAATTGTTCATGTTCATACAAACACGTTCATGTTTTTGCTCAGTTTATGTGGGGTTACGTGCAGCAATGCACACACACTGTGCCATCCACCCTCAGGCCAGTTGTTCTGTTAGAAGCCAATTTTGCCAGAGCAGCATACTTTTCAGGTTTATGGAAAATCAAACGTGGCACAGTGAAATGCAACAATAATTTTCCCAATAAGTGAGCTCTTGAAGAAATGAGAAAGGGTAGGTGCAATCCAGAGTATGTACTTGAGTCTGCTCAGTTTACATTTGCTTGAGTCTTAGATGGCAGATCAAGAAGTGGTAGGAAGAAAGGCACAGCTGTCCAATATATGTGCGCTTTATATTTGATTAAACAAATATATTTCCAGCTCCCAATTTTACGTTCTTACATGGCAACAAAGCTGTTTGTTACTATTGTGTTAGAGCTATAACTTGTAATCTTATTGTACAGTTTCTCAAAGAGGGAAGACAAACAACTCCGTCTTCTAGAAATTGCATTTCAATTTGTTTGGCCAAATGCATTTTGGAGGAAATTTAATTATTGCCTAGATTATGTTCACTTAAGATGTTTTTTTTCCTCTTTAAAGTACTATGGTCTGGTACAAAGTGCAGAACTTTGGCACCGGAGCCCAGGGTTTGCATCCTGACTTCCACATTTAGTTTAGAGTACTAAAACACTTTGGTTATGGTTAGGAAAAGATTGTGGCTTGGGGCAAACATAGACAGAAATAAACAAATCCACTGCTTCAAGTCAGTATTAAGTTTTTAAACCAAGACCAAAATCTTTCTCTAGTCATAGCCAAGTGCTTTGATTACCTAAATATAACCATAAGATGTCAATCATGCTTTATGCTACGATGCCACAAACAGATGAATAAGGAAAACAATTATTTTGTGACTTTACAGACACTTAAAATGTTACCAAACATTTCTCTTCAAACTTATTACACGTAAATCAAAAATACATATTTTTTCCTCTTGCCTGTAACGCCATTTACCAGTCTAGATTGTTTTGGTGTGAGTTGCAGAATGTTAGAGATGTTGGCTAAAATATATTAAAAGTAATGGTACTAGATGGCACTCAGCTTGTGGTGCACAGTGCACTAAAAAGTACATTCGAGAAAATCAGCATCAGTGTCTTTCTCCAGACATCATGACCTTGTTACTCAAGATAATCCACAGACCTTGCTGTGAGCAGTTAAATATAGGAACTGTTTTCTTTCCACCAAACTACACCCACCAACCATATCACCGCACAGACAAAGAAAGCATAAATTAAAAGTGATCTCCTCTGCTGAGCTGTAATGTTCGCTAGCTCAGTGGTGCTAGGTGAGCTAGCAGTAGATGCACTCTTCCTTCAGCACAGTGATATGGTTGGCGGGCATAGTTTGGTAGCACAAAATGGAGCTTCTGTAGATTATCCTTAGTGACTGGGCCATAATTTCTGGAAAGAAACATTGCTGTAAAGTTTTTCAATTTTTCAATTTATTTATTTATTTATTTGCGCTTTGAGCACCACAAATCAAGTGCCATCCTGTTCCAATTTATTCAAGAGAAGGCAGACATCTTTACGGCCGATGTATCCAAAACTCAGCAACTCAGGTCAAAAGCCATGATAAATAGCACAACAGAGAAAAGGAAAAGAAATGTGGTTTTAATTTTTGTAGGGAACTGCCCCTTTAATTATTACTGTATAAATGACATTTCTAGGAGGAAAAAGTTGTACCAACATATAGTGTATTCTGTTATATACTGACATCATGGTCCTGTATATACAGAACAAGGTTGGAGTATCAACAACTTTCATTGACACATGGCCTTTTTGCATGTATTTTCATACCAAATGCAAATCTGTATATTTTTGTACTGAGTATTTTTAACCAGCAGCAGAGCAATTTACATCTGCACAAACCTGGCAGAAACACACTGCTTAATATGACAGACAGAATATATAAAGCTCAAACAGCTTCCTTTTCATTACGCCCATGTAAGTACATTGTCTTATCAAACATGATGTCAACAGGATCACTAATCACAGTGGCAGCTTTTGTCTTCTCTCTGCTTTCTGTTGTGTCAAGGTCTATCATCAAATCCTCCTTGCATGTCATCACATCATTACTTCTGCATCACGTTTACGTCAAACTGTTAAACTCAAGAGTAAAGCGAGGTGAAATGTTAAGTTTAGCTTCACCTCTTTATATTTAGTCCCACTCAATTCTGACTACTTTCCCCTGTTATTGTTAGACCTATAGAGAGCTGGGACTACACTCTGATGAATGAGGTGACGCCAAGGAAAGCATGACGGGAGAGACTAAACACCAATGGAATCTCTCCTTTCAATTTCCCTCTTTGTCTCTCCCCCTTTCTTCCTGTTGCTTTTTATCAGCTCTATCTCTTTTACTTTCTCTACCTCCCCTCCTCTCTCCTCTCTCTCTCTCTCTCTCAGGGGTGTTTCATTAACTTTACTGTGAGATGAAAAGCAAGTGGCTATACTTCAGCCCTGAGAGCTCCTTGAACACTACACACTCATAGATATGCTTTACACTCCCACACGGGCACACACGGGCGCGCACACACACACACACACACACACACATACACACACGCACACACAAAAACATGTAATAGAGAACCTAGACTTTCTTAGCTCGTCATTAATTTCTGTGTTGAGCCTGAAAGCACCTGCTGTGTCCGCCTGCTTTGGGGCTTTAAACACTTCACATGAGCCTTATGTGAATGCATATGTGTGTGTGGGTTTATGTTTCCATTAATGCTTGTGTGAAAGGAGCGATAATTCAGTTTCCACTTACCCAGAAAAGCGTTTTCTCTTTTTCTGTCTCTCTCTCTCTGAAGAAAGCTCACTCAGGCATCCATTCTGAATTTTCACAGAATTAAAAAAAAAAAAAAAGGAAAGAAAGAAAAAGAAAAAGCATCCATTTACGCACTTAGGCCCATTCGTTCTAATGACTGTCATTTTAACCACAATGAGCCCAGTGTTTCAGGTGTTTGCCCATTCATCATCGCTCCGATTCAGTGTTGATTTGCCTGGACAGCGAAGCTAAAGCGCATGATCAATGAGTCTTCCCGCTGTTTTGAATTCAAAAGGAATGACGCCGCTTTCTTTTTTCTCCTCTCCTCTCATTGCTTTCTCCCAGTGGAGGGAAAATGTAAGATAGACACGAACGTTCCTGGTATACACTCACATCTGTCTATACTTCGTAGCTTTCTTTTGTTTCATAGTGGATTCAGCACGTTTCCTTTAGTAGCAGTAGTACTGTGATGCAAATAACCAAGACTTGCAGCTTGAAAGTCCTCACTTGTAGAGAAAAAATAAACATGTTAGTAAAAGGGTGGAAAAAAACACTATAAGATTTTTGCTAATATTTAACAGTAATTAAGCATCTTCACGCAATTTTAGTGGGATTGAGAACGGAAATCACACTTTGTGTTTTTTTTCTCTGAGATATTTTTACAGAGCTCTAATCGAGAAAATTTGGCTAAGGCAGCAAGTTTGCTTTTAATTAATTTGAGTAATTTACAAGAGATCTGGTAGTGTGATTTTTTTCACCCTTAAGTGTTTATTAGATGCTTAGTATTCAGCAAGAGTGTATCTGAATCTAAATAATTCATCTGTAAATGCTTACAGGGTGGAGATAACTTTATTTTTTTCTCTGCTATCTACCCCTCCTTTTCTCTTTCTTCCTCCTTCCCTGATTCCAAATTCCCTCGTTCCTACCCCTGCTTCAACTTTCCTCCTGTCTTTACTCCTTTTTTCTTCTCTTTTGACCCCTGTTTTCCCTCAATCCCCTTGCTCTCCCTTCTTTTTCCTCCTCACATCTTCTTACCCAAAAATCACTTCATTTTACCCCACTCTCTCCCTCTCTTTTTTACCTTAAATTTGCCCTATTTTTTCTCTTTGCATGTGGTTCTCTCTCTCGTTTGTTGCTCCTTCTTGTCTCCCTCTGTTTCTCTCCTCCACCTTTCCTTCTCTCCATCTCTTTCAGTGGGAGGAGATCAGCGGGGTGGATGAGCACTACACTCCCATTCGCACCTTCCAGGTCTGCAACGTGATGGAGTACAGCCAGAACAACTGGCTCCGCACCAACTGGATCCCACGCCAGTCGGCCCAGAAAATCTACGTGGAGCTGAAGTTCACCCTGAGGGACTGCAACTCCATCCCGCTGGTGTTGGGCACCTGCAAGGAAACCTTCAACCTCCTCTACCTGGAGACGGACGACGACCAGGGCAGCCACTTCAGAGAACACCAGTTCACAAAGATCGACACCATCGCCGCTGATGAGAGTTTCACCCAAATGGACCTTGGAGATCGCATCCTCAAGCTTAACACTGAGGTGCGTGAGGTGGGTCCCATGACCAAGAAGGGCTTCTACCTGGCGTTCCAGGACGTGGGCGCCTGCGTAGCTTTAGTTTCAGTGAGGGTTTACTTCAAGAAGTGCCCGCACATTGTGAGGAATCTGGCCTCCTTCCCTGATACGGTGCCCATGGACTCCCAGTCGCTGGTGGAGGTCAAAGGCTCGTGTGTCAATCACTCCAAAGAGGAGGAGCCGCCGCGAATGTACTGCAGCACAGAGGGGGAGTGGCTCGTGCCTATTGGGAAGTGTCTATGTAACCCGGGGTACGAGGAGAGAAGCAACACCTGCCAAAGTAAGACAGCTCTTTTTTTCCCAGTCTTTCATTTCATTTCTCCAATCCTTTCTTTGTCATGTTTGCAAAAGCTACAAAACGTGTTTGATCAGAAGACTGTCACACTTCATATCTGTCAGCCCGGAGCCTTTCATGCCTGATGCCCAACCTTTGTGTATACATGTGCATGTGTGAATTACCTTCAAAAGAACCCCAGGACTACCACAGTGTTGCTGGATAGTTGTGTGTTTTCATGCATGTGTGTGATGTGTTCTCCAGGTCTTTGAGCTCCATGCTGCAGTAGCTCAATAGTAATCTTCCGTGTGACACATCATTAGCTATGGGAAGATCTTATCCAGAGAAGCAGGGAAGGGACTGATAACCTAGAAGAAAGGAGTGGGCTGGAGTGGATGGTGAATAATGGAAGAGTTGCGGTGATGGTTGCGGGTGTTGGTGGAGTCATGAGTGGGTAGACACTGGAGTCTGGAGATACTCAATCTCACCCCAAAGTCTGTTGTCTCCTTGGAGGTGGTTGCAAAAAGCCAAAAAGTACATGTCTGGTTGCTTGGATTTGCCTTGCATTTTCATACTGTCTGCAACATCATCATAACACATGCTTTGCAAGGGGACTTATTTAAGTTGTTGCCAGCTGCTTATTGGAAAGAAATGCCAAAAGTGAAAAGCCGTTTTTACACAAACTCTGCACTGTTGGGGCACTAGGAGGTCCCCTCTTGATGTCTCCTTTGCACTTTTACACATAATTAAACAACATCATGTTGCCCTATTATAGACTGCATCGTGTTATTGCAGAATCAAAAGAGGCATGACGGGCGTGACATGTAACAGCTGGGGACTTTAGCGTGACATAAAACATATGTGTAGGCAGCACTTTATATATAACAGCAATGGCATGATGTGTAAATAATCATTTATCATCCCTGTTAAATGGCGACTGATCTCATCCTCTGCTCTGAAGGTAAGGAGCTTCTGAATCTCATTTTTTTCCTAATTCGTGGACAATTACAGCGTCTTTGTCTTTGAGTTAGCTGCTATCTGCTTACAGCTACTTTTTAAGTCTTCTGTGGTGGATCTCACGTATAACATGTCATCAAAACATCACACAGGACCATCCTGTCCTGCCAGATGTTTTGTTTAATGCCGTAAATCTGTAATCATACCTTTTATACAGAGCAGTGACGTGGCAACAGCACAATACTCTCATCCTGAACGGCAGTGTAAAAGGGTCTAAAATGTATCAATGCCAAAAGTTAGTTATTTTTTTCTTTTTAAAGGAACTGGACTGACACATTTCTATATGAAAAACCCATTACTCAAGGGTTTTACTTGCAGACACAGCTGTTTTCTAACTTGCTTATTGATTAATTGTCCTTTGACTGTCCTTTCCTCTCTTCATTTGACTTTACTCCACCTCATCTACTTAAACATTAAGTAAATGATCCCCCGTGGAACCTTTTACACTCCCTTTGGGATCAAGCAACCAGTAGGTTCAAAGGTTAAGTGTCTCAATGAGCCTTTCATCTCGGCACATAACAAAATTCAAAGTTTAATGAAGTCTGAACTTACCAAAAGCGCATTTAGTTTTGCATTTTCTTTATAAAGGGCTGCATGTATCCCCACAGACATAACATAGCTAGATAATTTTGCAAAATTTAATTTCCTGTATGTGGCTTCTGTGGCCAGTGTAACAGCTTTCATCAATTACAGATGCAGTACTTCATCAGTGTTTCTCTGCAGCAAGATGCTTTGCATCTGGACAGTAACTCATCCACTGCAGCAGCTCCAAAAAAAAAGTGTTTTGGTGAATGTAATGCTTCATATAATGCTTTTATATGCGAGAGGACATGATATATTTGAATACTATGTTATATAATTAGTCCCCTCTGGATTTTGCGGGCAGTTTTGTGATTGTTTCGGCCTGAAATGCTGGATTTTAAGGCAGCTTTAAAAACAGAAAAACGTGCATATTGTAATATTTTTAGGCATTTTTTGCAATAAAATTGAGGGGGTAAGTGAAAATTGCATAAAAAACAGTTGACATGCTGTTTCAGATACGGACCTCGTTATTATGAACATTCTGTGTTTCCCACAGAGTTAAAATCTGTTGTCATTCATCATTATGAAGCAGTGTTGAAGGAGCGCCTCCGTGAGCTTCTCTTTTCCTGCTCTCTCTGCCCGGCATGAGCTAACACAACAGCAATGGTGAGCATTGGACAGTGAGCTGTTAAACGTTCCCAAAAATCTCACACTGACAGCAAATACGTCTGTCATTAAACCCAAAGATAAATGTTGGGTAATGTTAGCAGTATGATGCTAACGGTTATTACTGTCTGTGTATTTGAAAATGTCCCAAGTGCAGCTGTAGTCTACTGATAAACAGAGAAAGAACGGAGCAAAGGGGGGCTGAGTGAATCAATACGCTGCATGCAGCTCTACAATGACATTAGGTTAAACCCATTTTAAACTGCTAAATTTGCCATGATTGAACTAACTTGCATAGTCGCACAGAATTCACAGAGATTGGCTGAATGTGCATTAATTGCAGGGAATGTTTAATGCGAAATAACAGTAGAACTGGTCTTTGCTTACTTCATGCTCCACTGGCTTATGTGTCTGTATATTATGGTTGACCATGCCAAAGAAAAAAAACACTGCTGAGACAGAGGCTCCAGCTGCATGTGCCATCCTAACACCCCGCCTTGCCTTTGTTGTGTCTGGTTTCTGTTGTCCATATCACACTAGACGTGCTCCTCTTTTCTCAGTTTCAGCGAGCTCCTCACTCTGCTTAAGAAGCCAGACACAGATCATCTATTTGAAAGCAGCCACCTCTGCACTGCGGCTGTTCCACAATGGCTTTAAAGTTTTACAAAAGAAAAAAAAGTGTTAGAAGTTGGAAGAAAACATAGTTTGTCTTTAGCTCTCTTAGTTCTATTGTTATTGTGGTTGGCCCTAAATGCTCCCATGTTCATCAGCTCACTCCTCCCCAGGGCCATGCCCAGTGTTAATTAAAGATCAAAGGCAGTCTCCCAGGTCAAGCCCCTGCTGTCAGGGCCAAGGGAAGCTCTTTTTCTGGGAGCTGTACTGCAGACGAGCATGTCTCACTGTCCAGATGCGAGGAGAAAGTTTGTTGCAGCTGTCAGATGAAAACCTTGTACAAGCCAAATGTAAACAGACAGGGGGAATTGTAAAATTGCAGGCAAAAGTATGACAACAAAAACAAGGGTTAACATGAGCCAGAGGGAATGAAAATTCAATCTATTTAACCTAGACATAACTGAGCTCAATTTAACATCAATATGAGGTTTTGACCATTTTCTCGTATTACTTGAATTCAGCTCCTGAGAAATAGCCTTTCCTTCGTCTCAGCCTGGTCTTAATTTAAGATCTTAAAGTGCTCTTTTTTCTCTCTTTCACTGCACTGATCTTTATTTGCCTGAAAAAACTCAGCTCTTAAGATAACTGTATGATCCAAAAGAAAACCAGATTGGCTTATAATAAGCTGCATACTTTTAAAGATTTGTCTCAGCAATCAAATTCAATTCTCAACTCTGTGTATTTTATCTGTTCTCAGAGCTGAGAAACATTTGACATCCCTATAAGCATAGAAAAAGAAGTGTTGATTATTTGGCTCCTTATTTCAATTTCTGGTCTTTAGAAAAAAGACGAAGAATAAGAATAAGCTTTAACGTGGAAGTTTCCCGTGTCTAAATACCATTAAATCTAACTGATATGAATAAATTAAAAAATAATCTTGTTATAATATTCTGAACAAAATATTTGCAGCTTCCATCCACAAAGTCTGGTCTTCCTTGTCAATTTGAATGGAAAAAAAAAGATACACGAATGGAACATTATGTCAACAAATGGCAGACCCCTGTCCCCCTCCGTACTACCTTCCTTCAACTTCCTGTCACTCTGTGAATTGTGTGAATGTTTGGATGTATTTGACAATCTCTTATTAGTTTCAGAGAGGTCTAATGGACTCTAATAAGGTCTTATGTTACTCTGGAGTGGGACAGCTGCACCAACAGGGCCCCACAGCCCCTGCGTGCAGCCGTCGGGGGCCTCCAGCGCAAAGCTCGCTCTTCAGGCCCTCTGTGTTAACAGATAGATGAGCGCGTGGTGTTAGGTCACAGTACAGACAGATAGCGAACAACATGAAAACATATTTACAGTGCTACAGATAAAACAGAATGAAACAGATGTCAAAAGCACTTGGTCATATTTTACCGCATGACTCTATGGAGGTGGTTGTTGATTTTTATGAAATTGGCCGTAAATGGGAAGAAAACACACTTTCTATAATTAGATACCCTTCCTTACGTGGTTGTTTGTCTAAAACAACAAACAAAATTCAGGACCACAGATGAATAATCTTGTAATTAAACACACAGGCTGTCCGACAGTAGCAGTGAGATCGATTCAAAGTGTTTGGATTGTTGACTTTGACTGTTAGCTCTGAGTCAGACGTGGATGGAGCACCTTCACTGAATATTTCATGCTTTGTTTTCTTTGACCGAACACCTTGAAGCAGCATCTTCCGTTTACCCAAGTCTCTGTTCCAGGAGTGTGTGTGTGTGTGTGTGTGTGTGTGTGTGTGTGTGTGTGTGTGTGCGCGTGTGTGTGTGTGTGAGAGAGAGAGAGAGAGAGAGAGAGGAAGCCAGAGAGAGTGTGAGAGCAGTTGCCTTTGTTTACACTGACTCCAAAGTGTGTTTAAGGGCTTTAATAGAATACACTCGAGTATTAGACTGTCATTATCTTGCTTGGCTGTGTGTGCGTGTTTGTGTTTGTGTGTAGAGCCAGAAATGTTTGTGAAAGCGAGGATGTTTTTTCAGTGGCGCCTTCAAAAGAACACATGGATTCTGTCTGGCCTTGGCATTGGGACGCCGTGTGCGAGCCGCTGTTATCAGAGTGCGTGTGTGTGGCTGCATTACACATTTCACAGGGTGCTGTGTATATTGCTGTGAGCATATTTTGATATTTCATCATCCCTATCAGAGCAGATGTCATCGGATCTTTTGTCAGAGAGTGACGCGGTGAGTGGATGTGGCGTTCTTCAGACTGTACGAGGTGGAATGGACGCGTCAGTCATCGTGTGGATTACTGTATGTTTTTGTGAGCCGGCTTCGGCCTTTCCGCGGAGAATGTGAGGCCAGATCTAATCTTGCTAAGTCGGTCTTTCATCTGTCATTAGAACAGACTGGAGCAGGTGAACTAACTCCTATCTACCATCAGTGCGAAATTCCTGCAACCCCTAATTTGATCCTAAAACAGCAAACGGATGTCTGTCTGTCGAGTTTCAGTCTGGTGTGTGTGTGTGTATGTGCAAGCTGCAAATGCAAGCAGCTGTTCTGCTGTACGTTGTGGGGAGACCCAGGTTTACATTCTTAGTGGATTTATCAAGACACACAATCCTCAAACTTGCCAGTACCGTAATGCTTATTATAAATACACATATACGGTAAATCCATATACACAGACACAACGACACATATACTCAAGCCTACTTGAGCCTGAGTTTCTGGTTTTGCCTGGATTGGTTACTATATCTTATTATAAGTGGAGGAAGTGAGAAAAGTTTTAGGGCACTATAATGCGAAGATTTCTAGCATTACTGATTTATAATTTTGCGGCGATTATTCGAATATGATTCGATTCTGATGACTGTAATGAATGATCTCAACATTCCCTGATGACGAGGCTTTTCACTCCTTGTTTACTTCCTCTCCTTCTTCCCTCCCTCTCTCTCTCCGCTCACCCTTTGTGGCTGATGGTCTTGGCTGCTGGTTCAAAGCCCGCCGTCCATCTGATGTCAAATGTTTTATATCACTCTCCACTCTCGCGCTTAAGTGATTTAGCTGCTGCCGTCATGCGTAGACATGCTTGGCTTTCAAACAGACACATTATACATCTTTTGTTGGCTTTGTCACGCAAACCTGCATCAACCTGACCAAAGAAATGCTCACACTCATGTCTCCGAAGTGATTCAGCGTCCATTCTATCATTTGATATGAAGAAAAAAAACTGTATTCCGCGTCAACGATGAATCAAATGACTTTGTGTAATGTTGTTGGGGTTGCTGGAACTGCCAATGAGTCTATCTCTATTTCATCTTATTATTTTGGTTTGTGGGTCGCGAGGGTTGATGTGAGATGATGGAGATTCAGTGCGGCTGGTGAAAAAACTAATTTTGCATTTAGCTTGCACAAAGGAACCCACAGACTTTCAGCAGTGGTTAGACCACACCAGAGCTACAATACCAGTAAATATTAAACCTAAAAGTCATCAAGACCCCAATGAGAAGCCAGTGTTTCTCTGTTTCGGCTGTAGGAGTGTTTTGGAGTCTCCCTGCCCCCTATTGATCAGAAATCCTTTAATGCAACCTACCATATGTCATGAAAGACACTGCTGCTATCCAAACAAACCTTTGATTCTGGAAATTCAGCAATGGTGTTTTTACCCAACTCTTCTTTCTTGAGAAGAAAAAAAAACTCCATGCAAAACATGTTACATTTTAGTTTCTGCTTCAAATAGTTATCGATCAAACGCCCATTCAGGCCAATTAATAAAAGACGAGGAGATCCAGCAGCATAGTAGAAGTCCCACGGTTATGCTTGCATTTCCTTTCTTATTTTTCTCATCACCCATACTGTGTTATTTTGTATATTTTTCTGCCAGACTGTTGAGGCTGAGTGCTGTGAATTCATGGAGCTATTGGCTCTACTCGGGTCCCTTGGAAGGGCTCTGTTTGTTTGTGTTGGCCATTATATAACTGCCCGGCTCTCCACAAGACCATGTTAGTTCTGCACACACACACACACACACACACACACACACACACACACACACACACAAACACACACACACACACACACACACACACCACCACCACCACCACCAACACATACCCTAAATAACAATTATCGTATTCCTACTTCAGCAACAGGCTAATATGTTTTTACATTATTACATTTTTTTCTCAGTGTTTTAGCCTTTATTTATCCACTTCACTGAGTCCTCTGGGCCATTGTTCCTGATCCCAGCAACCCCCGCTACACATCATATACCAAAGCTGCACACATTCACAATGGTAGCTGCACAGTCTAGCAGAGTATAACAATAGCCTGTTACTGTTGGGCGTTCAGTTCCTTGTTGTGGGGCACCTCCATTGTTATCGTTAAGAGCGGGTGTTACTCATATACTTCCGCCACACACATTTTCAAAGCCATTCCAGGCAATCACATCATGCAGTCCTGTGTGTGTGTTTGTCTTTGGGTGAATGAAGTGTTATACTGTACATGGCTGTGCTCTAACACTAGTGTTCCATTGCATCAGTCTCCTCCTCTCTTGTCAGTTTAGCTTAGTGTGGAGGCTTTCTCTGCTGCAGCCTTTTTGGCTGTGCGCTGCCTGGCACTTGGCCTTTTTGGAGCTGAAAAGGAGAGGAGAGGCTGGAAGAAAAGACAAGGCCTGGATTGAGTGCTCCAGTGAGAAAGGTCTTGAATCATGATGTTAACACTACACCATACAACATTTGCTGAATGTAAAAGTACAGCCATCTTTTTTTTTAATATTCCCAAAATCACAGTGTGCCCTCCCAAATAGTACTGATACTTTTGCAGTTGCATTTGAGTGCTCTCTACGGAGAGAGTTGATGGCTAAAACTTTTCGGAAATATATTTGGGATTTTGTGAAAGTCCAATCTTATGACATTGACGTTATAATCTCACATACATATGTATCAAGTTGATCAGATCTTGCTCTGTTTACTCTCTTTAATTCACTTGTAAGTAAGCGTGTGGTGTCTGAACACAGGGCAAAATGTGCTAATGTGTGACAGTTTAGAAGTGCATCCTCAGTTCAAGATGATCTATTTATGTTCATTTTTTATTTCCATCGCTGCCCAAATTTTCAGTCCCTCCAGTACTGTTTGACTTTTTGAGGATCTTCCATAACCTTGATGATGTGCAAAAAAAAAAAAAAAAAAAGACCTGAGCTAATTAAAGCATGCAGAGAAGCCTGCAGCAATCACACTGACTCCCACTCCACAACACAGCAGCCGGGAGGGGAATCTGACTGGAGGGAGGGAAAGAGAGGAAGAGAGGAAGAGAGGGAGAGAGAGAGAGAGAGAGAGAGAGAGACAGAGAGAGACAGAGAGAGAGATAATGAGCATAGCGTTAATTAGAGACGCCATTCAGCTGGCAAGAAAACGCAGGAATTACTCGCTAAGCAAGGAAACTCAGCAATAATGTTGTATATGCTCATATACTGTATGGTAGATACACATCTGTGTGTGAGAGAGAGTGCCCTCATGCACGAGAGAGATAGAGATAGATAGATAGAGAGAGAGAGAGAGAGAGCACACACATCCATATGCCCATTCATTGCTGTATACAGATTGAACAACTGCAGGAGCATCTCAGTCCTAAATCAGTGTCTTTATCTCTGTGTGCACATATATAAATAAAGTTGATATAAATTAAGTTATTATTACCATGTATAGCATGCTGATGCAATGTCAGTGTGTGTGTTTGTGTGTGCCTATGCAAGTGTGTCTCTAGCACACAGGGCCAAGGAGGAAGCTGTAGCCAAAGATGCAGGAAAGGTTTGTTCATTCAGGGTATTATTGCCTGTTTGCTTTTCTCTTTATGGGCCTTCCAGCGCAGGCTGGGGGTTGGCGGGTGAGCCCGTCACCCCGGGGCCCTGGTGCTGTTAGGACTTCAAAGCTGTTGGTAACCACAGGCTCAGGAATTCAACTTAACACACACGGACAAATACACTAGCATGCACACACACACAGATGCACAACCGGGCCTGAAACAAAAATGGAGGGGATGGATAGATGGGGTGTTTATTTGTCAGAGAGGCCCCTGCCAGTTGACAAGACCACTTCACAGTGGTCAGTCTTTGTGTGTGTGTGTGTGTGTATGCATGTGTGGGTTTGTGTATGTACTGTACACAAAGACATGGTGTACATGCAAAAAATAAGAAAAAGAAAACATATATCTGTATGTGGATATGTGCACATTGGTGCTTCTGTGCATTTCCACACATGCAGCAGCGGGGCGTGGCTTAACTCTGATGGATTACCACTATGGGACTCCCAACTTCACTAGTGTGTGCGTACATGTATCAGCTCGTTTATGTCAGTGGACAGGCAAGGACAGAGAGATGGACACCACAGGAAACATCCTGTCTGACGGACATGGTGGATGTTTAGATACACATGTAATGTAACAGGGGAGGGAAATGGGGGTAGGGGGGAAGGACAGGGGTGTCACTCCATCATTCCTGATAGATGAGAGGGAGCAAGCTGGAGAGGGAGGAGAGGGGAGGTGAAGGCAAGAAAGAAAGAAAGCGAGCTGTCTGTGGGATATAGACCCCCGCTGTGACTTTACTGCTATCAATTCAACTTCCACAGAGGCTGACATGTCTGTTTTTTTTATTTTATAATTTTTGGCATTGCTCTATTATTCCTTTTCCTGAGTGCATTGCTCTCAAATGTTTCAGTAAGTTGGCTGATGAAAAAAGTTCTTCCACCACAACTTCAACAGGTCTCAAGATAAAATAGCCACCGGTGACATTTACAAAAGTCAACAAATAGTTAGCTTTTCTTTGCCACTGTTAAATGCAATAGTGATTTAAGTCAGCACAAGGGACTATTTCCCCCAGTTTTTTTTTTTTTATTTTGCATAAAAAACATTAAACATTACAAATCTGCTTTTGAATAATTGATTATAAAAACATTATTTGTAGGGCGAACATCATTTATTTTTTCTAATTACTTGTATGGAGTCTGGGTGATTTGCAGCATAATCATGCAGCTCATTTGCATTTAACCTTTTTTTCTCCTTACTGTCTTTTACCACTTTCTGCTGCTATCAGTGTGTCACTTCACAACTCTCTATTATGTGCATGGCTTTGATGTCCACCTTCAGCAGGGGATGGAGTTTAAATGACTAATTAGAGGACCATACAAATCAGCCAGAACCTGGTAAAGAGCCTAATCATAGTACTACTACTCTCTTGTTGTAGTCAAGACCACCTAAATGGAGACCAATACATGACCAGTAACAGAGTGTACCGAGACTAAGATTAAAAGAAAAAAAAAAAAGACTTTGATGGCCTGAGACTCGGGAAGTCGATTTTGGTTAATGTTGCTTTTTATAGGTCGCCACCCAGTAGCCATTAATTAATTGATTACTTTTTTTTAGAAAAAAAAAAACAAACTTGAAACACATGAGGCCCTTTTCTTTTAGTGTGGTGCTCTGTTGCAGTGAGATCCACATTCCCATAAAAACACCCAAAGAAAACAAATAAATAGACCTCTTCAGTTAGAAACACTGAAGAGCATAAATTGACTTAACCATCTTCATTCAACTTTATAGGCAATTCATTGATATCCCAAGTCTTATTTGTCTGAAACTGAGATAAGTCTGAGAAAAAACGTAGCAGAGTCCCAAATGAGACCTTAAAAAGTGTTTTTGAGAGACCAAGACCGATCTCGAGTACTACAACACTGATTACTACCACTTTAAGCAATAGATATTTAATGTACGCTTATATGACATTCTGTGCCTAACTTGTAAATAAAATGGGCCTTTTACTGGAAACTGAGCGTATGTGATGCCTGCTGTCCTTGGTGCTGAAAATGCCCTCAGCCATAACCCCAGACACATCTTGGGGCTGCGGCTGTCAAGTGTCTCACTTATCTAAACACGTCCTTGTATAGTGACACTGCGAATACTTGTCAGAGGCGTCATCTCATTGTACAGCTGCGATGCGTTCAGTGAAGGGAGTGTACTCTCAGTGTCATTTCAGTTTGAAAAACCCAAGCGTCGCCACATAAATGTCTGTCTTCCAGCAGCTGTGTGATCTCGCTCGGCATCACAGATGTCAGTGTAACAACCTTTCCGTTTCAACAAACACTGCACTCTTTAATGACAAGCCAAGCAAAGGCAGCAATGTCTGCTGTAACACTTTAGAGAGGAAGGGCACAGCATGGAATTCTAGTGGTAATTCTGCAGTGAGGCCTCAGCCTGTTAGCACATAGACAGTAGCCATTGATGTAGTGACACGTTAGAACTGCTGCACTCATCTGTTCAAGAACTCAGAAATCTCACTCACTGTGTTTTTGGAGATTTTTGATCTATTCACTTTCTGCATTGACAGCACCAACATTTAACATGCTGGGGTATTGACTTGGTGCTGGGAGGAGCGTAGGGGGATTTCTCATGCACATATTATACTCTATTTGAGGTATTTTATTCTTTTAGTTTTAAAATGATCAATGTAATGTTTCTGATACCACAAAACACATGGTTTTGACCATCCTGCAGCTCATTAATGCAGCCCAGATTGAAAATTGAGTCATTAATACCATTGGTAAAGTTCCATAGACTGTATGAAAATAATGGACGTAGCCATCATGGAGTTACACATTGGTTTGTTGACTTGGAGACATAGATGTATAATAATAAATAAATAGCGGATGCCAAGATGGCGCCTATTCGTTGCAGTGGAGTTGCTTGCCTGGTGCATACACAAAAAACTGTTTCTAGCTTCCATGTTTAGTTCAGTGATATGCAGCCCTCTGAATGTGCCCAGCAGTGTTTCTCCTGCTGGCCCTGCCTGCAAGTTCCTAAGTGGCCATGGATATTTGTATGTTTAACTTTGGCTTTTATGTATTTTCAATTAATGTGCTAATACACAAAATATCAGTCTTTATAGTCATAGGTCTCAGCAAGCTTCCTCAAAAGAAAAAGGCTGAAAACTAATCTTACACAACTGATCCATGGTTTACCCTCAGCTGCTTTCTATTTTTCAAGTATGTTTATTCCCTCGTACCTTTGTCTGCTTATGTGTTGTTGACCTTGCTATGGTAACCTTGGTGTTTTTATTGTTTGTGTATTCCATCTTAATCAGGTCTGCAGGAAGTGAGGCTTCAGAGGTCCTCTGAGATCTGCGTGTGCTTGTGTGTGTGAGAGAGCGAGGAAAGAGAGAATAAGTGCACAACGTAAGCGTGAGAGACATGTCTGTCAATATATACAGGTCATTAGTAAAGCAGAAGTGAGCAGAGGTGAGGAAAGGAAGACAAAGTGCTTACTGCAGCAGGAACGGCTTCTCATTGATACACACACACACACACACACACAGATGTTTTGATGCTGAATAGTGCTTTAACTTGTTCTGTGCATTCATTTACGCTTGTCAAGCCAATCTTTCTTCAACCACTCATACATTCAAATGTCACCCTGTCCACATGTATCCATTAAGACATCAATTTCCAGAGTTTCCAAACTGTATGTACATTTTTCTCTGGCACAGCCTTGGGGTGTACTGGTTGAATGTCAATAGTGTTCCCCCATTTTGACCCAGAGCAGGCTGGAGTGGATCAAAGGAACCTGGTCAGAGGCAAGTTTTAAAAAATCCTGCATTTTTAAGGATGGGAATGAAAGGCTGTGAAAAAGCTGCACTTGAGTTTTCAGGTCCAGTTACATGTCCTAAGATTGTCAAATTTCTATTGCACTCTTTTCATGCACACTATGACTGAGCTTCTCAAGGCATCCTGTAGGGAGACACTCTGGCGGTGTGGGGCACAAGGGTTGTTCCAGTCTATATAGACTTTAAGCCATCCATTAAGGCATTAAGTCGGCTTTATTTATTGTGGGAGTCAGACTGTAGCCAAGATGCACCGTGTAACCTTCTGTTAGTAATATTCTTTTAACAGATTTAGGATTTCAGAAGGTAAACATCTATGAGACTGAAGGCCATGGCTCTCAACAGGAAAGTCGTCAGACTGCTCCACCTGCTACCCTAGACATTGTAGGTTAAGTGGACATGTGAGCACCCCTTTGTTGCTATATTGGGCAGTGATAAAGAGACAGTTTAGCCACAAAAAGGTCTTTGAGTAACAGGTCACTTTTTTGTTTTGACCATCAAATACGACCTCAGCTTGAGCTTCTGCCCGGAAAAATGACGCTGTGGAGACAAGTAGCTGGCGTGACCTTTCTTTTTATGGTTGCTGGCTTCACTCTAAGTGACGGAGCTCAATGAGGAGAACTCTGGAGTAAAGATGGCTAATGGGTACAAGGCACAACTTATTAGAGACACCTACATCCACTGCAGAGACAGGAAGCATACTTTCCATAAACTATGCAGAATTGTGCCTCATTTAACTGGACAGAAGTTTAAGCAGTGTTAGAAGACTCCATTCACTCATTGCAAACACACACACACACACACACACACACACACACACGTACGTGAGCAGGCACAAAATAAAGTAACCTATCTCAAGAGAACTTATATGTCTCAGCTTGTGCCCCTGTTGAAGAGTCACTGATGTCCCAGAAAGTCCTGTCTCTCTGAAATGATCCATAGACTCAGACTACATGCATCCTTGACTCTACCCACTACCGTACTTCATAGAGATAAAGGAAAAGGTCCCTGCACTCATTTATTGCATACTCTAGCCATCCCTATCCACCCCGCAAGAAGCAGAGTGGTGACATTTTACCTCCAGCCCTGGCAGTTGACTTAGAAATGGTGTCAGATGGAATGACATGCCCTCTGGTGTGTGTAAGTGTACTTGTGTGAATGCGTGCATCTGTGGGAAAGAAGGGAGTCATTTGTGTGTGAGATATGTACCACTTTTGTGTATGCATATGAGTGCGTGTCAGTTTGTGTGTGCTGATTAAAAGCGGTCAGGCCTCAGAGATCAGGCCTTTAGCTGTCCCTGCACTCTGAATGCCAAACACAACAGAGCATGCCCAGAGCAGCCAAGCATGGCGACTGCAACGCCAGCCCACACTGGACAACCTTAACGGTCTGCAGCTGTGTGTATGTGTGTGTGTGTGTGTGTCTTTTCCCACTTCTGTGTTTGCTTTTCTGTCCCTCTTTGACCATATTATCAAGATAAGAACCATTCATATTGAATAGACTCGTTTTTTCTCCCAAACCAATTTCAATGATCTATAGAAAACACGATATTCAAACTCTTCTCATTGATTGTTTGTACTTATGTCTGCAAAGTTAATGCTCTATGATTTGTATAAAACCCATGTAATCGTGAGCCAGGAGGCCGTGATCATATAATCATATGTGCTGCTAGCTGTCCCCTCCCAGATGACGGGAACAAAGGAGGAAGTCAGGCAACGCAGTATGAAGAGCAACAAAGTCCATGTAAGGGGAAAGACTGGGTTGTTGGATGAATCAAACAAACAGGACTTAGACCCATCAGATCAGGGTTTGTGTCCCATGTGAAACCAAACTATTATTTTAAGTTATGTAAATGCTTAACGTGACATTGTCACGTCATGTAATGCTGTCAAGCTATCATGTCGTCATGTCACAGGCCTAACCATGAATCTATTCCAAAATTTAGACTATCCACAAGGGAAGCTCTTTTGTAAAAGTTCATGCTATATTGACTGTTTGTATGGATTTTTATACACTGCTTCAAGTGCTTTCTCCATCATTTGTCAGCCAAACTTCTTGAAGTCATTCACATTGTTCAGCCACAGTTTCTACAACTCAAATAATGCTATTCCCTTGCATTTGAAAAAAAAATGCAATTTATATGGGATTTACAAGATTAGAAATCATGTGTCAGGAAATCAGAAAAAAATGGGCAAAAGTTTCTGATAACAAACATCAACATCAAGCTTCAACTGCACTACACTGTCCCCAAGATATCCGTTGTTGCTGCTCTATATATGTACATTCAAAAGCTTTTAGGAAAAATGCACAAATATGGACAAACTTATCATAGACTATAGCATGGACAGAAGACTCAGTCCTTGTCTGTATACCTATCTAACACTGAGCATAAATGAGCACTACTGAAAAGTAAATGTGCAAAGAGAGACTTTTCCTTCCTTTATTTGTTGCCACTTGCTTAACAGTTTTTCAAATTTGATATCTGTCCCAGAGCTGAATGCTCACGTAAATGCGGTTTGTTTTTCTTGGGGACTGTTGGGTCTCAATGGTTAAGTTAAAGCTTATGTCTATGGAATAAAGTTATCATGTTAGTAGGGTTGAGCTGTGTTTATGATATCAATGAGCTGTTGCTGGTACAGAGACAAGCCACACAGCTCATTATTCTAAGTTAGCCCCACAATCTTAATCCCTTTGCACTGGTTTTCCCAATGCCACCACTGTGTGTCAACAAGTGTTTGCAATGCCCAAAAAGTTTAATGCCACTGCCCTTAAACTAGAGGCGTCTCTCTCTCCGTCTTTGTCTAAGTCCCTCCTCTTGAAGAAGCTGGAATAAAGTGTCACTTATACCAGGACAAAGGGTCCAACCTTTAAAGGTTGAGGGATACTGTGGAGATGAGCACTGACCTTTCTCACAAATTACTCACACTCACTCACACATTCCCTCTCTCTCTCTTTCTCTCACACACACACACACAAATATGCATGGAAGGTTAGAAGTGGCTTGAAGACGAGCAGAGAAAAATGGCAGACAGCGGTGTCCAACAAGATTACTGTACTCATCATCCACAGATTTCCCACCTCCTTCGATTCATTTCCCTTCATCTCCCCCTGTTCAAATGGATGGCACCAGGCATTTGTCAAGGTGAAGGTAGCATGGCCCACGCCTAGCGATACAACCGACCAATTTTTCCATTTCTTCCGCTCTGCTAGTCTTTTGCTATTAAGTGTTCAATTTCAGCACCTGGAGGCGATGCCAAAGTGCAGAGCCTCAAGGAATGTTTAAGAAATCTCACTGATTAATGCAAAGGCCTCTGCACTGACTCCTGCGTGATTTGCTGATTTCCTGACAGGCTTTGTGATGCTGTTACTGCAAACAGCTCTATTGATGGTGGGGGCTGATTCTGGCCTTTTATAAAGTAAGGTTTTCCACCTCTGATATATAATCTTTTATCCAATCACTACATAAATGTACACAGAAAAAGCAGTACCATGTGTTTTGAATTGTGATAAATAAATACAAAATTGTATGATGAAATAATTGAAAAAATAAGCTAATGGGCTGTCATTCCTGATCAAGAGGCCTCCTAACTGGTTCTTGTGTGGGTCGGTGTTGGCGGGTGGGCTGGGGATGACAGCTCAGTGCCATGGGGTAATTGAGGTGTGTGGTATTGATGAGACCCCAACTCTAATGAGCTTTAGCCAATTAATCCATCGATTTACATGTAAATGGCTCCTGAAAGGTTACTGGCTGTGGCTGCCATCTGCATGTACTTACCATGCTAATGTCGTGCTGAGTGACACATACACTTTCAACACACATGCAGAAATTTAGGGTTTGAGAGACGTGTGGGAGAGAGAGAGCGACATGACTGCTTGATCGCTGATAAATTGCTCTGAATCCCATTAACAGCAAAATAAGGTGTTAATTACAGTGCCATACATCGACGACGGGAGGGCACACCTTTTAATTATGAAGCAAACATCTTTCATCTAGTGTGTCAATCTTCCCCCAAAACCCGCGTCTCTGCACTTCAGTGCTCCTGGATTGCTTATTTTTCTGTATATTTTATTTTTGAACTGTTTTATTTATTATTTTAGGAAAAGCCTATTTCAATGTCATTCAATTTTGATATTAAGAAATATGATACTCACCCTCTCTTGCTTGCATTTCCTCATTGACAATAGTATATTCGTTTGGTAAATAACAAATTGTAGGATGGCAAATGTGTGCAATTTTCATCCCTAATAATTATTTTGTATGTGTGCTTATTGGCCAGTATTAGGTCTAAGAAACTAAAACTTATGAAATTATGCATTTTCACAGGTGTTTTCCTGTGTTAATTTCTCATTTTAACTCTTATTACATGCAAGACATACTTAAAAAAAATCTGTATTTTTACATCAAAATCCCTGTCTTTACTCTTCGTGTAAAAGCAGGAAAACCATTTCAAATCTCTGATGACTAATTCTGTACTCAGAGGTGTGTACAAAAGTTCATCCAATCAAAGGAGACCTTGGGCGACTAGCTAGCCACACTGGTCATATGAAAAAACTGTGTCTGTGGGTTGTAGCAGCCAGCTAACAGAGCAATAGGTAGACAGGGATGTATGTTTGGATATTAGTGAGCAAGAGTGAATGCTTTCATTACCAAAAAGATGTTGCTGAGATATAATTCATTCATCTCACCCTCCTGGCGAGGGAGGTGCGTGTGTTGAACCAACACTCGGCTGTAGCTCTGTACCTCAGTAAACTTTAAGCCCGCTGTGAGTGTGACTGATTTGTTTTAAATCTCTCTTTTTACTGCACACAGCTCAAATATTTGATTTCAGTGGGAAATACACCATAGTGCAGAAGTTAAAGAAGCCCTTACCTCCATTTCACTGGGACAGTCAGTCAGTTTCCACATATCAAATCAACAATAAACTCCTTTTAAAGCAGCATTGGAGACTTGAGGAAGAGATTGACTGACAGGTGTGATGTCTTTGAGTTTAATGGCGAGCTGGAGGGTTACTCAGTGTAGTAATCTTGACGTGCATTTTACTTTTACAGTAATAAGTTATTCTATCCATATGAATTTTAAGTTCTTCTTCTGGTGCAAAGATGCCGCAGAGAAAAATGGCTCATTGTGGTTTGCAGAAAATGGGCTCTGTAAAGTATTTCACCTAAAACAATGCAGTAATGCAGAGTTCTGTTATCATCCAGCTAACTGACTGGGGTTCAGTGTTAATTACCAGTGTGCTCAGCTTAACTGAGATACTCAGTAAATTGTCCCCAGGTGGGGAAAGAATAGGCTATCTTCATTTCATATAGCTGCAGTTGTTGAGCTAATTATGGTGGTATGTGTGTGTGTGTGTGTGTGTGTGTCTGTGTCTGTGTCTGTGTGTGTGTGTGAATTGAAAGGTTTTCTTGCTGGACACACAGTATGTGGCTTGAGCTCATTGTTCCGGCTTCCATATAGCACAGTATGTTTGTGTGTGTATACATTCATGCATATCTGTGTGTGCGTGTGAATGTGGCACATCAAAGAGCTGTGTTTGCCTTCTCTACTTTGTGTGTATGTTTGTACACTCAAGCAAGGCGAAACAAAAACTGGCACATGCTAAAACATGCAACTTCCAAAGCCAACAGTTCTGTTAAGTGAGATGTGCTGCGTTATAATGATGCCATCTATCACTCCCTTCATCTCTCCATTCCTTCATCCCCACACTCCTCCATCACCGTCTCTGTGGCCTCATTAATTTAGCCTGGACTATTTATGGGCCTATAAAAACAATAAGGAAAGAGAAGAAGGGTTTCGCTGGCACGACAGACGCTTTCAGTGCATGGGAAAGATGAAGACGCCTGTTGAGTTAGATGGAGCATACCACATCACTTTCAGTTAATTGCACTGGATTTTTAACATCTGGTGAGATGTTTTCATATATGCAGCATGTTCTTTGACATATCACAGCCAGGCTGTCAGAACAGAAGTGAACAGAAATTAAGCATATCTATCTGGACCGGATTTTAGAAATTAGAGGGACCAAATTGTGTCTGTATACCCAAATACAATGCAATGATTTGACATTAAAATTTATTGACATACAAATTAAGTAATGCTGGGAACAATCATATAGTGATGTAAATAGGTAATAAATCTGAGTCTTTTCTTTTTTTGTTAATGTGGTCATTTTTTAAAGGACAGTCATTTAAAAAAATAATCCAGGTAAAATATAGCATAGTATACAGCTGAGATCTCAGGATGTTGTCTCTACCTTTACTGTTACTTCAGACCCAATTATCGCTACCCCTGGTTACTGTTTGTAAATACGCACACCAGTGAAGGCAAAATTGAAAGTAAAAGCCAATCCCAGATTTATTTTCTTTTTGTAACGAGTTTTGCATTGCTCTTCACTATGTTTGCATTTTTCGGGGCTGTGTCCACTTTTTCTGTTTTCTCTTGGAAGTCTGCTGCTTATAGTCTGTCACTTGGTCTCTAAGTTTTTATGAAGTATCGACCTCAACTGTGTGCATGTGCCCAGAAAGCAAATTTTGTGAAATGATAGCAAAGCTATTACCCACCTCTAATTGGCTAGTACTTCTTGCCTTGGCTGGATTGGTAAGATTAAGACAAGAGTTGGATTGATTATGGTTAAGGTTATCAGAGTTAAACAATCAAAGGCAGACAAAGTTAGGTCATTCCTTCGCTATCCTGTGAACCGCAAATTTGCACCCAGGAATGTCCAGAATATTGATCAGAATATCTATCAAAAGAGTCTCTCCATACCAATACATCCCCACACACTCCTAGTTGGTCCTAAGTGATGATTGAGAGAAATTGCTTTTGTACGAGGAAAGGAAAGGAAAACCATCTGTAATACACTTTAAAATAATTCAAAAATCAAATTCAAAACATGGTTCTAACAACAAAAATAGTTAAAGGGTTATGTTGTGTATATTCCTTTGTATAGTATCTAAAAGTAAGAAAACTTTTTTCTCAATGGTTGATATTGGGGAGTGCTAGGAGAGATGAATTGAGTGAATGTACCTTTCCATCTTCTCACCTAACAAGTTGAGATCCCAAATAGCGTCTGCTGTCTCATCAGACAGGGTACGTACATGAAGTGTGTTTTTCATTTCATCTATCAGCAACCAGCATGTATCACATTTTCAGAAAAGCACTTTGAGTGTCACAAGTTGGACAAAATTCAGCTCTGAGCAGACAAACAAAGGTTATACTCGGTTATCCAATTGGAAAAGCAAAGGCATTGGTCTGCCAAACAAAACTGTTAACAACAAAAGTAAACACAAGGGTGGTGCTGTAGTATTTGTCATTGACAACCCAGAAGTGTTCGATCTAATGGACAGAATTTACAACAGCATAAGCATGAAAATATTAGTAGGTAATTTTGAGCGTTGTGTGTTTTTTATTGTAGGGCTGTAGCTTCAGTGGATAGTTATGAATTGTTGCCTACACAAGTGATTAACTACCCGTGGCCTAAGAATAGCAAGACGCCTCTCGCTAGAAAAAACGTAGTGTGATCGGAACCAGAGCTGCAGGGAGAAAACAATGTTATGGTTCACCTCACTTTTACTTTATTATCTTAATATGAGTGATATTTTTTTTGTCCTTGTCAGCTAGCTATGTTTGATCAAATGTTTCTGCACGGCTACTCATCTATTGGTCTGCATAACCTGTTATGTTTTGGCCAGTCCTTCATTTCCTACACAGTGTTTGAGGCTCAAGGACTTCAGACGGCAGGATTCTTCTCAGCCGGTGAACTATGCTAACCTGTGGCTGCTGTCAGTTAAGAGTATGTAACAGACACTATAGACGAGTCTATATGGGGTTGTAACATGCTCCTATTGGCTCCTTTGAGGCTTAAAACATGGGGCCGCATCAGGCTGCATGGAGCTCAATGGGAGGCCATTCACACTTGCTGTTGTCATATGCAGTGACGGCTGGCCAGTCTGTGATCAAGCAAAGGGTGATAGCTGCCAGTGTGTGTTTGAGCAGTCAATCTTTTCTTTTTTTCAAAATTTTCAAGGTAGACAGCATCATCATGACAAAAAAAAAGTTTATGAAATGCACATATAACAAGTCAGCCATCTAGAAAGACAGCAAAGTCAAGTGTGCACATTCATGTTTGATGGGCTCCACAGAGTCTGTAAAGATCTTGAGTTCTGTGCAGCTTTCACGTAACCATGCTGCGTTCTGCATCTGCCTGCAATGAGAACCCTTCACCAGGTTTTTTTTTAATGATGGACTGCTCTGGGTGGCTGTTATTGGGGCGAGTGGGGGTTATCACCATGCAGAGTGAAATACCATGTGTGCGCCCAGCGGGAGAACATTCCTTCTGGCCCCATGATTTCCTTAGGTCATTCATGCAGTCCTCATCCCCACTGTAATGGCATTGTCCTGGGGCTCAGCCGCCATGCCAGGCCCCCCACGCTTCAGCCTTTGGCCTCCCTGACAGCATTGCCCTTCAGCTGCCTGTCAACCAGCCCCAAGTCTGGGGTGGTTGATGGGAGAGTGGGAGGGGTCAAGCGGCTGGGGCTGGGGCTAAATCTATATTCAGGTCATTTGGAAAAGATGGCAAGAATGAAAAAAAAGCTCTATTTATACAGTAAAATATTACTTTCATCAGCATCTGATGAGGCTGAATTCCTCATGTGTGCAGTGTAATTCATTAACCTGAGCCTTATTTTCAATAGATGCTAAAGATGAAAAATGTACCCACGACCTGGTGGCAGAAAAAAGACACACTCTTTTGCATTCGACCGTGAAATGGTTATTAACTGTTGTGTTTAACAGGAACTTCACTTTTGAGTGCCATCATGCTTTTCACACCTGGAGAGCTGAGAGCTCGCTCTCGCATTCACAGTGCCTGGCACTTAGAGTCGCAGTATATTTCCATCTCAGCTTTCTGCTGGATTTCTATAGTGAGTCGCATAACAAAACAACACCTCCTTTGAGCATTTGCTGAACTAAATGAGGACATCGTCTGTTTATTTTGTTATACATAGAGATGCATGCATGTGCCAAGCAGAGGAACACAGTAGCTAGTAGCCTTTTAGAGAGTGAATCTGCTGCATTGACTGAACGGATGTATGGAATGAAAGCAGAGGAGGAGGGACGGCATCTGCCACTACTTATGAATTCAACAAAGAGTATGCATCTTTTCTCAAAGCTTCTCTCGCTCCCTTTTTCCCTCTTTCTCTCTGCATTCTGTGCGCGTAAAAGGGGCTGTTCATCATTATTCAAGGACAGAGCTGATTAAAGGTGATTAAGCCCTGCCCATCCATCACTCTCGCCTTTCAGCCTGTCACTGGCCCCAGAATTAAGGGGGACACTGGTACATGTGTGTGTGTTAGTGTGTGCGTGTGTGTGTGTGTGTGTGTGTGTGTGTGTGTGTGTGTGTGTGTGTGTGTGTGTGTGTGTGTGTGTGAGAGAGAGAAAAGAGACTGTCCATCCAATTTTGTGTTTTTCCAAAAATTAGCCATTACACTAATTGCAAATAATTCCTCAGATGGAAAGAAATAATATACTTGGCTCCTTAATAATGCTCCTTAATGCTAAAATAATACACAAAAAGCATTCGCATTGTGGTCTGAGCTTAAATGGGCCGTGGCAGTCCATTCTTTACAGGACTCTTTAGCAACCCTATGATGAATGTCCACTCCCTCCCCTGATTAATGGCGGCAGTGAGAGCCTTTCTTGCTCTCACCATTCCTCATACCATTAACCTACAGTAACGCTAACCAATGATGCTAAACAGAAAGGATAATTTTCCTAAACAAGAGTTAATTGATTGGTTGTGTTTGTGTCCTATTCTTGTTGACAGTTAGCCAAATAGACTGTTAGCCTTTCAACGAACTGCATAGACTGCAGCATAATGGGTTTAACAAGGGATGGAAAGTGTTTCTGGACATTGTGAATCTTCTGGGAGCAGGTAGTTTTCAAAGTAGCCTCCAGACAGTCATGGGACACTATAACTCTCCTGCTTTTTAAGAGGGAGTGAGGCAGGTTTCACTGCAGGTTTTACAGAGTGTTGAGTTGAGTTTCACTAGCTGTGGTTGGTGAGGAAGCTCTGGATGATAGAGACTGGCCAGTATCTAATTTCTGTTAAAAGGCCAATATCATCTGGACAATTTTATTCAGCGTTGGCTTCTGCTGTCCCAAAAAAGTGCCTCTTTAAATGAAGGTTAGATGTGTATGTTTGTGCATGAATGTGTGTTTATTTGTGTATACTTTAAGGATGCTGGTGTGACAGACAGGCACTCTGAAAACTTTTTATTGAACTCAGTTTGAAACTCCTCAAGAAAGCTCTTTCAGTATGACTAACACATAGTCTGTTTTACAAGATCCAATAATGATAATAATAGAACAAAGCAAAGTATGCAGCGAACAGTTCTCAGTGCTTGAGCTTGAGCGTGTCATTTTAGGCACTGTATGTGTATGTGTGAACAAGAATATTTGAGCATACAGTATTTGCACGTAACAGCAACTCCGGTGGTAGGAGGAGGATGACGACTACAATCTGGTTATTTAACTTTTGTTTCCCACTGCGATGAGCTGGGGTTCCACAGACTCCCACTAACGTTAGCTCTGCAGGGTGCCACACAGGAAATACACTTCTGCTGAACCTGCACTTCTCAGAATGTCTCACCTCCATCTCCACCACAAGCTCCAAACACCCTCACCACCCCACCTGCTGGGCACGAAATCGCAAAAAATGAAAGTTTAGAAAGTCATGACTAAGTCACTCATGAGCAAAGGCAGTAAATCAGTGTCATTTTTATGCCTCCACACTGGTGATGGCCATAGCCAGAGGCATTATGTTTCAGGTTGTCCGCTGTCCATGCGTTCCAAAACTCGTCCGGAACGCGATATTGCAAGAACACCTGGAGGGATTTTTTTTTTTCAAATTTGGCATGTTCACTTTGACTTAAGGTTGCACTAATTAGAATTTGGTGGTCAAATGTCACTGTGACCCCACAAAACATGTTTTTGGTCTTAACTCAAGGATTCCTTTGTTAATTGTGACACAATTTCACACAAAGGTCTAATAGGATAAATTGATGATATTTTATATCTAACAGGTCAAAAGTGAACTAAATTGTGGCATCATAATGTTCTGCAAAAACACTTTTTCAGCCAGTTTCAGGAATAGAAGAGATGACATTGTATCAGATATTGAATTGGTGAAAATAGTCTTTAAACTGTGCTGATTGTATAGATCCCTTGTGCTGCCGGAGGGATGATGTGTGTGAAGCATCCATGCTTACACAGACATGACTGTAAACTTAAACTTGACAGGTTCATGGTGGCATACAACCTCAATGCAATGTTTCTCGCTACTTTTATAGTATTTTGATGTACTGATGCCAATTTATTTTTCATGTATTTGTATCATACATTTGTATTATTATCTCAGTTTGTTCAACTTTCATTTTACACACCCTCATATGCTGTTACATTTTTTTGTGTGTTTGTTTCTGATTATCCCAGTCTCTCCTCTCGGTAAGGTGATCAGGTCCTTATAATAATTGAATTCTTAATCCTGCATTTTAAGTATACTTGTAAAGATGAAACACAACACATGGCCACTCTATGACACTACACTGGTGAATTGATGCACAGCTCCCATGGAGCTTTGATCCTGCCAATTGCTGCAACTATATTTACATTGTAGCTTTTCAGTATCTATAAGAATCCCGCAAGAGACTCTCTTATGAGAAATGGTCTTCATATATTTAATATCCCTTGTTGTAGTTATTTTTGTTATTCCTAATTGGCCTCTAGTGTGTTGTTTCACAGAGCCCTAATGGATCTCCACAGCATCTTTGGTGGTGTCTGTGTGTGTGCGTGCGCGCGTGTGTGTATGTGTGTTCTAAGATTAGTACAGAAAGTTTGCTTTGAATGGACCCATGTGAATACTATCCATACTTGTGTCATCAGTGATGACTCATCTCTGCACACACACTATGCACACAACGTGTTGTTTACACGCTCAGCGGGATTCTGTGTCCGTGGTTATGCACACTGTTTGTGTTTTTGATGTGATTGGGGCAGGTGAGCATTTCTGAGAACGTGTGGATGGTATGTAACATACAGCAACACATGCTTAGTTTGAAACAGAAAAGACTAAATATATTTTAAACTAAGTGACAACAATACCAAATATTATTTGGTTGTTTGCACCCTTCCATGTG
This sequence comes from Plectropomus leopardus, assembly GCF_008729295.1. Taxonomy (NCBI): domain Eukaryota; kingdom Metazoa; phylum Chordata; class Actinopteri; order Perciformes; family Serranidae; genus Plectropomus; species Plectropomus leopardus. The sequence goes on along the minus strand of NC_056472.1, from coordinate 12,572,698 downwards.
TGTGTTCGGCATACGCTGCAGCAGCTGAGGATGATGGGAGAGGGAGAGGAGGAGCCAGAGGAGAGTTGGGGAGGGGGTAAGGCGAGAGTCTTGATGTGTACTTGGATCGTGCCAGGATGTCTGGCCCTGTCTGTGGTTCACCTGCGCTGGTCTGTCACTCACACACATTTACACAGGCAGAAACGGGTACACACATGCATGCAGAAACACACACACCTCCAAGGTCATAGCATAAATTCGTTCTCAGTTTTTCTTTGTCTTTTGTTCTGTCACACACAGACATGCAGAACTTCTACTTAAATCAAAAGATGCTGATTTATAGAGAGGCTGATCTCTCTCTCTGTGACCCAGTAACCGCTACCCCTGGGTCTCTCCCTCTCTCCCTCTCTCCCTCTCAGCAGTAACACATGGCGGGACACCCCGTGGAGAGGTGTGTCAGTTGAGGAGTGATTTAGCGCTGCTCTCCCCCAACCACTGCTGAGACACCTGCCCCAGGAATCCTGCTGCAGACACACACACATATTTCTGTGGATACACACAGATGCATGCATGTGTACATGTGCACAAAGTGGACGCACATTCACATAGCAGTTCAGCTTACGAATACATAGATAGCCCCTATTGCCTGAGGAGACCCCATTTTTGCTATTTCCGCAAAGCATTGCATGCCAGCTCTCGGTGGATCATGAACTAAGGAGTTCAGTTATGAATTCCTGAATTTTCTCTAGCCACTTAATCCTTTCCAGAGGGACCCAATGCATGCTGGGGCTGGACACTATCCCAACATGCACTGGGTTCAGGGGAGGAAAACACCCCTGAGCGTTCACCACTGTCAGCACCACATGATCACATTCTCACTAGAGTCCAACCAAAACATAGAACTCATATTATTAGCTATTATAGACCCAATAGGTATCACATTGTAGCCAAAGCAAATCCCATAGACCCTCACAGCTATGTAAGACTTTGTAACAGGCCAGACCATGTTGTGGGTGTGTGATTTAATGCTTTTTGATATATAGAGTCATGGTATAATTGCTAAGTGAGCCACCATGACATCTTCTCAAAGTTGATTGAAGTAGAAATCTCTTACTACTGTAAGACAACAGCTCAATCCATCACCCTGAAAGATATACTTTGCCAATTTTCCACCAGCTTTTGACAATGTGGGTAGTATTTGTAAATGAACTGTAGTAAACTTCCTACCAGTGCCCAGATCTCCCTGCTCATCTCTCAGCGCAAATCAACCGGATGAGACGTTTTGCTGGCTCTAAGGCTATTGCTCAAACTACAGATTGTATGAATGTCTTTCCAGCAATGTAATACTTCTTTAGAAGTTATGTGACGGGGGCACAACTATATGATTTCAACATAATATTATAGAAAAGGCACTTTCTTATTCTATTTGATATGCAGTCAAATGAAGTCCCTTCCATGGTAACATGCTTAAATTATTTCTATCCACCAGATGTGCTTTTCCATGACAACAGTGTAAAACAATTAGTGGCCGCTGTTTCAAATCGGAGTCCAAAGAAAGTAACAAATAATTATTCACAAATGCTCATTTGGATGAATGTGTCATTCGAGCTCTTAGTCATGGATGATCTTTTTTTTTCCCAATCCTTTTTTTAGTTGTAGCTTCCAGGTTTACGGCCATTGGGTTGCTTGATTAAAAAAAGAAATATTCAGTTTTAAACAAAAAAAACAAGAAGAAATCCAAAGAAAAATTGCAAGATCATATTTGGACATACCCAGACTAAGTCTAACATCCACATCTCTGACTTTCTGTGTCTCGTTCTCGTTTCAAATTTTTCTCTTGTGTTTGCTCTCACAAAAGAATGTCACAGGTTGGGTGCGTCACCGGGGAACATAACAAGGCATCAAATAATTTGAATGCTCAACACTGCAAGTGGAGGGGGCTGCGACATTGGCATGAAGCTGTGAATGTGATTATTATTTTGTTATATGAAGCCTTTATCAAATTGCCTCTCATTTTATCCCCCACGGCATGCAGGAGAATCCTATTAGCCACCTTGGGCAGGGGCTACGCAGAGGAATTCTTAGTCCTTAACAAAATAGATTGTGACCTTCCTGCTTTTGTCAGAGATTCATAGGGTGATGCTCACTTTCAAGGTGAGAATTAATGAAATACATGTGAAATATTTGGTTTGGTGTGAGGTAATGAGATCAGGTGAGGTGTGCTATTTTTGAACACGGAATAATATGGTACTGAAATGAAGTGGTTTGAGATGAATATTTCCCTTTGTATTATATAATTCCACCTGTGCCCTTCTGATCACTGCTGCCCACAACACTATTTTCTATTGAAATTCAAATTCTGTGTGGAAATAAAATACACACACATGAGCTTTAACATGCTTTTTGGAATCGAAGAAAAGGGACCTTTAAAATGCATGGACTGAAAAGAAGTCTTTACTAAGAGTCTTTCAAAGGGAAAGTGTTTTAGCCTCAGTGGAACAGTGGAAACTAAAAATGGATAAAATTGTTATAGATCATATCCCTGTTTTTACGAAAGTTTATGTTGTCTCCCATAGCAACAGATGCAAACCACATGTTAGGATTTCAGACTGCTTAGTGCCTGTGTTTCCATTGTTTGTTTCAGTATGAAACCATCTATAGTTCACACAATATTTAGCACGAAAATCAATAATTAGGTGTGTTGATCAGAGTGAGAGTGAAAACATGAGACAAAACTGGCATTAATTATGAACGAAATTTCATCCTGAGATAATGATGATGCTCTGTAAGATCTATAAAACAACAGCCAGGTAGTTTCAGATTGAACTAAATGTGTCTATTTCCCTTTAGTTGTCAGTTTATCCCAGCATCCCTTCTCAAGTGCGGGTAGTGCAGATCCCAGTGAGAGTAACATGGTGGGCAATATAAAAACCTGAATGTCATGTTGTCTGAGGTGAGAGCAGCCTGGGGGCTCTTTAGCATATGGCAGCAGCCACGTACAGAGGCTCATGTGTAGGTGTATGCATATATACGTGTGTGTGTGTGTGTGTGTGTGTGTGCCTGGGCATGTTAATATGTATGTGTGCGTCCTTCAGCTGTCCTCAGGTGTTCCAGCAGTGAAAGTGGTCTTCCCAAGTGGGCTTTACAACAGTTCTCCACCTCAAACCTCAGCAGGCAGAGTATCTTCTCCCTGACGGGGGGCTCAGTGTCAGCAACCATATGGAGGCCATTTCATCTGAATTACAATCGAGAGGGCTGGAGTTAGAACACAGAAGTGATGTTTATGTGAGTTTATTCACAAAAGATGGAAAATAAAGATTTACTGTTTGTTAAACAGTACAATTTTTAAACGTTTTTATATTTGAAGTTAACACCCAAACAAATACACCCATCCAGTCATGTGCCAGTTTTACCGCCCCTCTCACTCCCTCTGCGTTTTCTTTTTGTACTTTCGTGGCCCTTCTTCTGTGCAGTGCACAAGCAGGAACACCCCCTTTTGCTGACTGGCTGCAATAGCGCTGTGTGGCCACTTTGTTTGTTTCCCATTTACTAAGCTAGGGATGTGTATGAACGCCAGAACTTTTTCTGCGTGCACATAGAACATAGACAGCTAGCGGGCTGTGAGGAGATTTTCACTGAAAATGACAAGAACTGTATTGTATTACAATCAGTGAATGCACCTTTAAGTGAAAATTTGTTTATGCATACAATATCTTTAAAAAACCTTTAAAAAAACAAGGTAATACATTAAAATATATAAATAAATAAAAATAAATAAATAATAATTATATATATATATATATATATATATATATATATATATATATATAGATAGATAGATAGTAGATAGATAGATAAACATCATAGTGCAAAGGCTTCTGAAACAGCATTTACATCATCACTAAAACTCACTAAAATAGTTCAAATCAATTTGCATCTCATCAAAATGTTGCTTCATACTCAGTTGCAGTGAATAGTCACCAATAGACTACCACTGTAATATTTGTCAGTTTTACAATAAAGTCTGTATGTGTTAAAACATATTTAATATTATCAGAGGTTTGCGTGTGTGCTGTCTTGCATTAGTGTGATTATAAAAGTGCCCAACATCAATTTCTTTGTTTAAGTCTTGCCGACTGAGCACATTGAGTGAAGTGGGTCACCATCATTGTGTGTGTGTGTGTGTGTGTGTGTGTGTGTCCAGCAGCATTGTTGATGGCCTATTTTCCCTTAAAGTGGAGAGCGTGTCCTCTCTGGCACAGGTCAATAAAACTGTCCTGGGGCACAAAAAAGGACCTGGCATTCACACGCACACAAGCACACACATAAATAGACACATATTTACTTGGCGTTGAAAGATGCATATGGAATTGGAATAACTATTTACGGTTCATCTACTTGTTTACTGTCTTCTCTCCATTTTTATATCCCTCTCTCTTTCCTCAACCTGGCTGTTTTTTCTTGTACTTTTTCACTCTAGCTTCACTATCTATTCATCTATACAAGCTATTCATATATTTATCTATGTATCTGTCCTTTCCTCAGCCAGATCTTCATAGATTTTGATTTAACTATAAAGAGATGATGTTATTGGGCTTGCAACAGAAATGCTGTAATTGCATTGCCGATTTACTACAAATATTGTACTTTAGAATTTCATTTCAGTAGCAGTGCTTGTGTACATAAATCCCCTGCTTGCCAATGGAAAACGGAGCAAAGGATGGAAATCTGTTTGAGTTCCACATCAGCTTTCCCATATCAGCATGGAAATGGTGACATGGTTGCCACCGGCTACTTTTGTCACACATGGGATTATGCTACAATGGTCCATCCAGCTTTAAATCACCAAGATGACGACAGCTAGTGTGTGTGTGTGCTTGGTGTACATGGCTGGTTATCAGTTGCATTCAAAGCAGCACAATAGTGCTGTAAAGGATGAGTGGAGGCAAATGGGTTTAAGGCCCGTTAGGTTGTGCGGGGTGTGTGTGTTTCCACGGTGTGTAACAGTGGAATGTGTTTGTGTGTGTCTGTGTATGTTTGGGTAAGTGAGAGGGCATTAAGAGGTCAGTGCCATCTCCAAACACAACACAGTGAATGCACATACACACACAGACACACATACATACCAGTGTGTTTGCTTTGTGTAAAAGTTGACAGTGGTAGTGGTAGTGTGTGTAATGGCTCCACACAAATAGGTTTATTGTTGTTGTGAGTGTGTGTGTGTGTGTGTGTGTGTGTGTGTGTGGTGAGTGTGGGAATGTACAAGTATGTTCTTGTTTTTTGAGTGGGATTTCCCCATTCTTTCTTACCTTCTCTGTCTTCCTGCATCTATAACGGTAGAATAACAATCACTGCAGTGTGTGTGTGCAGGTGTGTGTGCCTGGAGAGTGTGTTTGTCCTAGTGCGCTGGTTTGTCCTGGATTTTCTTACTGACCTTGCTGATCTCCGGAGTGTGGAGGGTGTAGCAAACAGTTATTACATCCTTGATGGATACAGCAGGGAGTTGATCCATGCCTCAGCGTGTGTGGGGTTTGTACAGTACTTGCCCTGTTTTGCCCCAGTTTATTGTCCTTGACACAACAGCAGCAAGGAACACACACACACACACACACATGTGCACACACATAAACATGCTATTTTAATAAAATAACATGCTCCATTTTCATGTTCCATTCATTTATTTTCATAGAGAGGTATCGTAAGTGACATCCTCCCATACTGTAATGATGAAAATTATGTATTAAAGGTCCAGTGTGTAGGGTTTAGGGGCAACCACTGGCAGAAATGCTATATTTAAGAATTGCTCACAACAGACTGTATATGTTGTGACTATATTACAGCTAAGAGGCGTTGTACAGCTTGATGCAAAGCAGACTTTTATGAGACTTTTACCCTGAATGGGAATTTCAAAGTTATAAACACATTCCAATTTAAACAGTTTTTAATAAAAGCATTCTTACCAAGTAACAGACCCTCCTGGCTACCTGCACATTGATTTCACCATTTACCTATTTATTTATATAGATTTCTATGTTGCCATTTATTGTGAAACCACTGAAAAAATGTCCAATCTGATTTAAATACTTTTGGATGACTTTTAAAACTGCTTATGAGCTTTCACTTGTTTGTTAGGTGTCGTTCTTCATTGCAAGGATGTTGGTCTGCCTCTGAGTTTTGGTCGTCTATAGCATTTTTGGGTTTTTTTGCCGTTATACACGGTTTATATATCATGGTTAACAGCCAATCAGATTGCTTAAATTGATCTGTCCATTTGATAAACTATTCCTAACTGTGTTTTCATGCGTTTATAATCAAATGAAAATAAGAATCATTGTGTTCCGTTACTTTAAAATGAGCCATTTGTATCGCATGTAGAGCGGGTCCTCTCCCATGGAGCCATGTTTTTGGCCGTAGTTCTCCTACATGCTTGCCACACATGACAAATTTTAGGTCTGCGACCTCAGTGCTAGATGACACTAAATTCTTCACACTGGACCTTTTGATAGAGACATAGTAGTCCTTTTTTTAAAAAAAATGAGTGTTGCAAGTTATTGTTTTTGTCATTTCTGAATGTTTATCTGAAATTTAAAGTATCTCGAGACATTAATAAAATGTATAGGGTGTCAGGCTAACACCACAGTGCAGCAGCTCAGAAAACAAGTTCATTCTAATAGACATCTGTTGTGTTGATTCTGCAAAGTTCTTCTTGAAGTGACCAGGGCCTTTGTGAATATAAAAGAGAGAGAGAGTGAGGAAAACAAAAGGAGTTCAGCCTTTTTAATTTTTTTTTTTAACATAAAGGTTAGACTGAAATACAATAGCCAATCTTTGTTACTATTAAAAGCTAAATAGGTTCAGGCAGCATACTGCTTGTTGGACGATTACATAATATTATATACTAGTATACTTCTAATCCACTGGAAATAATTGTGTTTGTAATGTCGAACAACAATTATGGTAAATCACTGTGTTTTTGGATAGTTAATTAGTAAAGACATATCATTTCACACACAAACACAATATCACAGGTTGCTTTAATTATAAAACTTTGATGAACACAAACTCACTTACTAACACGCACACACACACACACACACAGGCACACAGTGTTTAGTCTGTCAGTACTATAATGTGTTTATGTGGCTAGGAGTGTTTTAACTTACAAGCATGTGTTTCCTTAGTGTTTTCCTGTCTGCCACAATACATGTAATGTAGAGCCTTCCTCATGTTACTCTTCTTCCTCATCCTCCACCTCTATTTCACCTCCTCGCATCCTCTTCCTCTACTTCCCTTCATCTCCCTTTACTTCCTTTCGTCCTCCTCTTATCATCCTCATCAGGCTGCTTTATTATGCAAATCAGTGTTGGATCAGATCACTTAATTAAGCTTTACTGTGCCAGTTTGCGCGTGCGCTTGCACACGCACACTAACACACAATCACATACACATGGTAACTTTCTTTCACACAGACAGAAACTGCTGTTGGTTGTGTGCTATGATTAGTATTCTAGACTCTGAGTCTCACACACACACACACAATGCATCTAGGCAGCAGAAGCGTCTCTTTGAGTGTGTATAGATAAACAGACTTGAATAGAAGGGTCTCTCCAGGCCATTAGCCTGCAGTTAGCACCACAAACTCCAATCTGGCCCTCCACATCACTGCAGCTGATGAAGCCAACTGCTTCATTTCTATGGCTGCTGAAAACGCAGCTTATGAGGTCAATGAGGCGACGATAAACCTGAGCATCGGGTTCAGATTTTGATCTGGTGGCCCATTTTTAGATGCTCTAGGAAAGCTAGATGAGAAATGTTGCTATTTTTTTTCCTCACAGAGCTGGTTTGTTGCTAATTTTGGTGAGAAATTTGAACTGAGATTGAACTTAAAATGGGGAGCTTTAAACATCCCAGAATCGATCAGTAACAAAATATTTTGCCACATTTTGAGCCATGTCGTTATACAGATTTGGCTTTCTGGGATGGAAACAAACATTAAAAACCTCCACAGTATAAAAAGTAAACAATTTGTTTGACATTTAAAAAGTTGGTGTCTAGGCTCCCTCAAATGTTCAGACAAATTGAAAGATCACAAAATTACCTAACTTATCTTCCCAAATTTAGTCAACTTAAAATTTTAAAGCCTCCCCCGACACTAACATTAAGTCAAAACAGAGTTTCTTTCTGCAGTGCGTATACTATGTTTTATTCCCTAAAAGCATGCAAGACACTTTCTAGTCAGTTCCATTTTCAAATGTGTCTATAATGAGCTCATTCTGTGAAACACTGCAAGATTCTCTGATATTACACCTTTTTTAAATAGATTACCCCTGATCCATAGAGTGTGCCCATTTCATAATTTTCCAGCTAAGAATGATGAATTCAAGCAGTTACAGAACTGTCAACAAATCAACAATGACACCACTAAATACTGCACATTGCTGCTATTATCCCACCTGATCCTTCCTCTAACTCTGCTGTGCCAGCACAAAACTACAATGACCACAATATAAAATCATCAGCAATTACGACCTTAAGAGCTGAGAGGCCATTACAGGCCTTTGTTAAATTCTGATTAGCTTCGGTAGCTCTAATCAAAATTCCTTAAAAGGTTTAGTTTGCATAGTTGTTGTGTCCCTGGAAACTTACAGATGTACAGAATCACTTCTCTGCCCAGACAGGCAAGCAGCAGCACATCGGTTCACCATACTGACATATGAATAAACTACAATGTGTTCCCAATGTGATCATGATGGCAAATGAGACAGTAATTGAACATAAGGGAGACAGAATGCATAGCAATTTGCCTCAAGACAAAACGTATCATTTTTGATGACTGCTTTCATTTATATCTCTGACAAAAATGAGTTCATTTTTATCGGGTTAGGGACATATTAGCTTTAACAAATTGATTGTAATTCAGCGTAATGGATGTCACTTTGTCTGTTAGAGAGAACTGGAGCCTTCAGTTTATTAATGTGTCTTCTTTTTCCGTGACATATGCACGTGCTATGGCTATCTCAGGTTATTTATGTATTGCAGCTGCTTGTGTCTGATATTTTGTGCCAAAATTCAGTCTTTAAAATTCGAAAAAATAGGCCATAAATCCTTGAAACAGAATTTAACACGTAACACTTTCCACTGATATCCAGATGGATTGTAATAAGATCATTATCGCATTGTTGACAATGTAGCTTTGCTTGCAATTTTATGTACTTCCTCATTAGTCAACAATGCGTCTGTGTCATACCATGATGCACTATTTTGAAACAATGACATAATTATCTGGCAGTGAAAATTCCCCACCAAAATGCACCACAGTTTCATAAAAAGACTTTGACCTTTTCCAGATTTCTGTAGCTTGTTACTGGTTTGCCCAAAGGGGGATTTCATGGCAGGGGGTGAGATGTTTACTGTTGCCATGTTTCCAGTTACATTACAAGTGGCTCCGGATAAGACCGCCAGCCAAATGCCTAAACTGTCAAAGTAAATAACTTTTCCATTTCAAAGAGAGCTATTCCAATTAAGGGAAGAAGGATGGAGCGAAAGAAAGAGAGGGGAAAGCCACAGAAAAGAACTGGAGGAGGTTGGGCAGGATGAAGGGGGAGGTGGAGATGGAGGAAGATGGAAGAGGAGGAGAGAGGGAGTAAAAGTCATTGGAATCTTGTCAGATTAAGAAAGAAAAGAGGCGGAGGTGGTATGGAAACAGGAAATCAGTTGTTGGGTCAGCGTTCTGCTGTGAGTGAGAGAGAAAGACTGAGAGTAAGGCTTTGGGTTAGGCTGACATAAAGACACAGGTCAAGGGAAGAGGCGCTTTCCCACTTTCCCTGTGAAACACCAATCAATTTCCAAGGAATCAGTAAGGTCAAGTTCAAGAGGACAGGAGTCATGTGAGAATTAACATGTGGGGTATAATCTAGGGTCACATTTTTCTGATGATACGGTATATTCTATTAAAGAAGTATTTCTCTGCTGGAAAGACAGTCTTTTTATAAACTGATCTGTCCATGCAGTCGAAATACAAAAACTCTTCAGATAGTGGTGCAACATGGCTGTCTGGAAACAAATTATCTTGAATTACAGGCAAACAGTACACTCAAATATGTTTCTGAAAACATTTTAGGTGACAAAAAGGCAATGCAGTAATAGAAACTTGGTTCATATTTGATCAGCAGTTTACTTTTACTGTTTTGCTTTTTTTTTCTCTCTGGTTTTACAATACAGGAACAATATATAGCAACATCCTGTTCAGAAATTCTCATTTTACAGCCGGACAGTGCACTAAAGTATGTTTTAGGCAAGAAAAAGGCAACGCAGTAAAATGATTTTGGTTTATATTTTATCAGTTTGTCTTAGTTGTACTGTGAGATCCCAGTATTTTCAGCTTCTGTTTTTACGATACAGGGGAGCTGTCACTCTCTCAATCTGCTTCTATGCTCTCTGTGTCCTCAGTGGAGTGCATACAAAAATGTGAAAATCCAATATTTAGCTTGGGCAACAGACCCAGAGAAGGGAGCATCCGAGCATTGGTAAAGTATTATTTTTAAGGCTTATCTATGTTTCTAATGAGATTCGTAATTATTTGTGATTACAGAGTTGCTGTTATTTCTTCACAGAGTGACTGCAGATGAAAAACTGATTTTGTGAGACTGAGCTAAAAAGCTCTTAAAATTGTTAAATTGTATTTGCTTCATACTCAGCAGGGTAGACAATAAATTATTGTTAGTTGTCTCCAGAATGTGTCCCATTCAAAAGATGCAATGTAAAAGAAAATCGGGTCTCACCAAGGTCAGGTCAGGTTTTCAACTCACATGTAGTAAAAAAGAGAGATGTGCATGTGACCACTAGACCATCCAGCAGTCACGTTAATTATTGATGAGGGTGTCCCATGACCTAGACTATTGATTGAGCAAATTGCAGCCCCAGTTATTTCACAACCACCATATCATGTGGCTTCTGTAGCTGTATGTGTGCACATGTGTGTGTAAATGCAGTGTTCTGCTCTTTAAAAGTGAATGAAGATATTGTGTTTCAGCTGTCATTATGCAGAGAAGACATTGTGTTATACCCCTGTGAGTGTGTGAGTATTAGCAAGAATTTCAACTTGAATGCATGTTTGTGTGTGTGAGAGAGATGTCTGTGTATCACAAAGGACTACTTACAGGGATACAGTGATACAGGCCTTACATGTTGTTCCTGCTGCTGTTATTGATTTGAAAATAAATAAAAGATGATTCAGGGGGATAACCTTCATATTCCTCTCTTCGGCAAATATTTCATTTTCTCTTTATTTGTTAAGGCTGTGATGCTCCTGTGACGTGTGTCTCTGTATGTGTGCTACTTCCACATGTGCGCGCGCGCACACACACACACACACAATGTATCTAGGGATCTTTTAATTTATCACACATATTCTGTCATCTGAAGAGTTGCTGTGTTTCCTCTCCTGGCGCACATACACACACGTTACCACACATGGCATCGTACTATATCCACTCATGTCCCTGCATACACTGCTGGTGAATGTCAGTGTAACACAACTCGCTTCTCCTCTAGATGAGTAGTTAACCTCCTGCGAGCCGAATCTGATTTTACCATCAGCCTCTGTCAGAGCTGCTTTTTATCCTGGCAGACACACAGGGAAGAAACTGGGCCTTTATTATCCTTTTCCAACTGTTATAAAAATATTTTTAGGGTTTGCGGTCAAGAAAATACAACATATCACTATACTGTCATATGAAAACCTCATACCGTAAGTGCAGCCTCGGTTATTGATTTTTACATTGAAAGTTTATGGGATCCTCTCTGTGCCTAATAAGTTTCACGGCTGTGTTACGCACTGAAAAGTCCCCGTATATTTTTAACTTTCAAGTGGAAATGAGGCTGTTTTTCTTACGTTTGTGGAGTGTTGACTTGCCAGAGTCATTCGTTCAAGTCTAGTGAGATGTTAAGCTCCTCCAGCAGTTGCAGAGAGGCATGCTTAAAGGATGAATGTGGTCATATTCTATTTTTCCCTTAATATTAACAAATTGATCCTACTAGAAAGTATTTTTAGCATGGCTAAAGAATTATACAGCACATTCCTCTGTGCTATATGCCTCCATTTGTCCAGAAACTATTAAAATCAAATTTGTGAACCACATTATTGCGCAGGGTGACTTGTTCTTTCATTACAACGAGCCTGGGCTATTTAGTAGTGTTGTCACTATACTTCATTTTATACTAGAAATTTATAACTTCCATACAATACCTTGTGAAATATCAATATTCAATACAATGTTTGATACCACAAGTAAAAATTGGCATTGAGGGATGAAACTATACCTTTTTAGGGGAAAAACAAAAACAAAGGAAAACATGACAACAATGATTTTTCTTTTTTTGTTTTTCAGGAGAGAACGGCAGATGACTATAATAAACCAAGCGGCAACCTCCAATTAAAACTAAAATGATACTGAAAGTGCCAAAAACTCTAGTTCATCTCTCTACTGTTCAGGAGGCTGCCTCCAGAACAGTAGATCCTAGGGGTGTGAATCTTTCAGTATCTCACAATTCAATTCGATTTCAATTCTTGGGGTCGTGATTCGATTCAGAATTGATTCTCGATTCAAAATGATTTCCGATTCAAAATTGATTCCAGATTCAAAATATAGGAGGTGTAATTTCAGGATATGCTCAGGTCTGTTTTGCCAGTGGCATATTATGTTATGAAAGCAAAGTGTGTATGAAATTATGGAGGTTTTATTATGTACAAGCTTTTTTGTTGTAGAAAACCTTTCTGTTGGGAATCAGAAAGTGAAAAAATAAACATTGTAATTATTATAGGGGCAACCAGAGTTTATCCTAATGCACTAGGCGCTGCCAATAACACAGAGCGATAGATACAACAGGATTAGGCCAATCACAGTGCAGTTTGCTCCAGATGACATGCAGCATACGTAAGCGGGTACAAAGCGTCGGATCGTCATCCGATTGGTGGACAAGACCAAAACAAACCTCTGACCGCTCCAAAGGGACTATGGGAAATCAATATGGCATTTAGCATCCAAGCTAATGTACTTTTATCATCGAAATATGGATAAAATATGGATGGAAGACACCCAATATCAGATTTATCATTATGGATTTATTGAACAAGGTCCCGTAAAAACACCCAAATTCCCAGGCTGGATACTGAGGCTTTTAAAAGAGCTACGATGCATTGGAGTCATCCCTCTGCACAGGACAGCCAGCAGCTTTCACTGGCGAAAAAAGTAACATGATCCGACAAATGGTGTCAAAACTATTAAGACTTTTCAAAAATATAAACATTTTAGAGGGTTAAGAATATAATAATTGATGTTTAGGATTTTGGAATTGATTCTGAATCGTTAAAAACGAGAATTGAGATTCTTTTGTGAATTGATATTTTCCTCCACTCCTAATAGATCCCCAGAGACATCCATGTTAAAATACCTAACTTTAGAGCAGAAATAATATTTACAGCCTGGTGCGCATATTTAGGGGCAGCACCGATTTTCATTTGGATCCATCCCTCACTTAGCCACAACACCAGCCTCTCGCCCAAATATGGTCACTTCTGGCTAAAAAAAAAAAAATCAAGACCATGACATCCAAAATGCGGAGTTTGAGTCTTCAAAATAGCAGTCCACAAACCACTGGGTGACAACATGGTAGCTACATCCACTGTTTATTCAGTCTGTGAAATAAACATTAACAATAAAAGAGAGCGAGATTGCTGCTACTACTGATGTGCTCCTTCAGCAACAGACTGAGACATCCACCCTGCAAGAAGGAGCGCTACCGCAGGTCATTCATCCCATCTGCAATAAGACTCTATAACATCAGCATCACTGGCTGATGGGAACAAAACTGGCTTCATCCAAAATTCATCCCAGAGTAATTTGCACAACAAATTTTTTGTACTATTCTCTAATCCATCTTTTGTGTACATACTATTCTATTACTTAATTATTATTATGTGTACATACCCTATTTCCTCTATGTACATACTTATTTTATTACTTATTTATTGTTATTGTTATTGTTATTTTCTTTGTTACATTTCACTTTTCTTTTTTCATGCTGCTGTAACATTTGGAATTTCCCCCAATGGGGGATCAATAAAGGAATATTCTATTCTATTCTATTCTATTCTATACTGCAGAAAATGGTTGTTGACACAGTTTCAAATATGCAGAATCCCTAAATATCCCTATATACATATATATACAAGTATATATAAATTGATATTCATGACAACACTACTATGTCGTTTGAAATGTAACGAACTCCTATTTACATGAGTAGTCACTAAAGTCACTAATATATGTGGCCAAGAGACACAGACAGATTTGGAAAGTCTAGACACACCAAAAAAACACTCTCCACAATGATATCATGAATATGACTTGGGACATCTGAATATGAAAACTGAAAGTAATACCTTTCCCAGTGAATATGAATATTTCCAAAATTGATTAGTTAATCCGCAGTGAGGCCAGTGCCAGGATTTAGTGCGTACGGTGACTAAATGGAAACAGATCCACTTGGACTGGAGCCCAGTGGTTAAACTGTCCATGGAACACAGTGAAGGGATCTTTGTTTGGTGTTATCCAGGGGTGAACCGTTAGGGGCATGTGTGCTCTGTCAAAGGTTGTTTATGGATTGAGGGATCAAATCTCGGTCTGCCACTGTTCTGAGATGAATTCATTTCAACTTTTGTCTGTTTATCCACACTTCTGTTTTATGTTCCTCATGCATTTCTGCTGACCCAGCGGCTATCTTGCTGCTTCTGTTACCTGATTGGCTGGGGCCGCTGGCTGTCAGGTCTAATTTCCTGGTGTGTCCTCCAATCAGGGTGGTCTGTTTTGTGTGTGTCAGCAAGTGTTGTGGTTGTCATTCCATCAGTAGGATTATATTGGTCTGTTTAAACCCGCTTCACATTCTATTACTCTCTCTCCCACACACGCACACATGCACACTGTAAAGGGGAGGTAGAGGAGTGTTTGGTGCAGCATGGGACCTTGGCGTGCCAGTGTCAGTGATGGATATGGCAGTAGTATCAGCAGTGTTGGCTTTTGCAGAAGTGTGTTGTCCACCCCTGGGATCTGTCAGACCTGTTCTGCTGAGCCCACACATTCTGCTGGCTCGCTGCTATTGGTGCTAGCCATTTTTTTAATCTAGCGAGCGTGTGTATGTCTGTGTGTGTGTGTGTGTGTGTGTGTGTGTGTGTGTGTGTGTGTGTGTGAGAGAGAGAGAGAGAGAGAGAGCAGGCTTGTTTGTTTCCGTATGCTTGCAACAGTATCAGATTACTGTAAAAGTTTCATGTATGCATTTGAATAAAAATTAGATGATTGTTGAATTATTTATTGCATAATTAATCAATACAGGCTTGGTTGTCTGTGGGAAGCCTTTTGCTTTTTAAAGTACCATGCTGTTCACCAAACTAGATTTAAATGTTGTTTCAGATGATCTTTTGCAAAACACAGTCACATTTAAAGACATTGAATTCTGTCATTTTTCTAAAATAACAGATGGATGTTGTTTTAATCCTGTAACTGTTATTTAGATTTTCAGTTACTGTGTCCTAGCTGCAGAAATACCTGTAGTGTTTGGGAGTACAGCACTGTTGGCGTCAAGCCCTGCTGTCTATGGACAATATAATGGACTTTTCCTTCATGGATACAGACTTTTTTAGGGAAGGGGAGAGAATAGATTTACTCAAGTGTCGTAATTTTTCATTTGAAGTTTTTTCAAATAACTTTATATAACTTTATACTTTAATGCCTAAAATGACAAATGCAGATGCATACACATTTTTCTTGTATCCAGTTATCTTGTAGGAGATAGTTCTGTGGAAAGGAAGTCAGAGCACTTTAGGTAACACACTACTTTTAAAAAAGGTTGAACTAGTTCTGTACCGAATGCCACTTTTTAATGCTTAAAAGAGCAAGAAGGGCACTCAAAAAAGTAAGGATTAGGCAATTCCACTTTAAAATTAGGCAAGGACTTTGCAATCCTAGCTCCACATGGCTCTATGTGCAGTTTATTTAAAATCACTATTTTCACAGAACAAGATCAAAATGTGCTTCACTGAAATAAAACTGGTTTAAAAAAGATCATAAAAACATTAGTTTATTTATCATTTTTCTATGCAGCAGTGCTGCTGAAATAACAGTGGAAAGACTGACTGGGCTTAGACTGAAATGTGCATTGTTTTTGGAAATATGTCTCATGAAATCTCTAGAAGTGTATGATTTAACTTTTTCACCATGACCTCGTGTTAGAAAGTAAACAAAAATAAAAAAGAATATGATGTAGAATCACAATACTTGTAGAATTACACTTACTACTACTGTGAGCTTGAAAATAGTGTCAAATTGGGAGATAAGCATACTGTCCTAGCCCAAGCTTTTTGTAGGTTTCAGTACTTTGTATGTCATCATCAAGTTGAGAAAAGATGACAGTGGGATCAACCTGTGATAGAAGAGAAGAAAAGAGAAGAGAACACAAGAGTGTGATGGAGTTAAATTGGTAGAGAATGGAGATAAAAAACACGAGGGAAAGTTGCGTTTCATCTTTCTTCCTACACAGACTCACAAACACACTTACACATGCAGTATGCAGTACTTTGCACAGGTGGAGTGTCACCCTACTTGCACAGATTGCAACAGATTTGTGGTGAGTAGGAGTTAAAAGAGCTGCTGAGTGCACATTTAACACCACAGATATTTAAAGAGAATAGTCCTTTTATCTGAGGGGACAATTTGCATTATTCATGTTGTGCCTTCTGAGAGATGAAGAGAGCGAGAAATAGAGACAAAGACATTTCCGAGAATTATTGTTTTTTTTTCATACACAGCAGATTTACATGCAGTCCTCTTCTCACAGTTTGTTAATGTGTGTGTGTGTGTGAGTGCGTCCCTCATATTTCAGTTTTTGTTTGTTGTAGGTGCTCCGATGAAGAATGCAGCGATTAGACAGCGATTGATGTGCTGGTTCAGCTTGACACTCATGCGTCTGTCTGTGTTCTTTTGTCTCCAGTGTGCAGGGCCGGCTTCTACAAATCCACACTTGGGAATATGGAGTGTTCAAAGTGTCCCCCTCATAGTTTCTCTCACCATGAGGGGTCGCTGCACTGTGGCTGTGAGAAAAACTACTTCCGTGCTGAAGGGGACCCTGCCTCCATGGCCTGTACCCGTAAGTGTGCTTTCATACCACAGTTAGCTCAACATTTGGGGCTCTTTGATATGTTATATGAGGAGTCAGTGGCATCCTTCCTCCCTTTCCACAGCATCAGATAACTGACTGAAAACACCCTCCAATGTGGTGTGGGAGGATTTTTCTCATTAGCCCGTAAAACATGCAATGAAACCTGTCTTAACCTTGCCTTGAAGAAATGCTGAAAGCCATTAATTTGGCTGTCACCGAGTTATAACATGCTGTAAATGCTTTCAGATGCTTTACACATTAAATAATTTTTTGCAGAGTACCATGTTTGTCTATGCTTCATACTGTTGTACATGTACTTATGTGAAACACAAAAAGCTATTTGAAAAAAGAGCTTTTGTGTATACATAATGAGTATGTTTACATGCACAAAATACTCCAGTTTTTGCCTTTAATCCAAAAAAGACAATATTCCTACTAAGCTGTCATCTAATGAAAATAAATACTCCAATAATATTACTGTTTACATGCAGCCGTGCATACTCTGATTAACATGCCTTAACATGTCATTTATCGAGTCAAAATATGGAAAAGTAGAATATGGAGCCATTTGTTATTTGCTTCTTTGCAACCAAATAAGATTTTTTCACAGTTTTCACAGTTGCTTGTAACAGACTTGTTGGACTCACACCTTTATTTTTTCACCTTCATGTACATGTTGGTGTTGCAATATGTGCACATATCCAAAAACCTAACTCTCTTATAAAGTTTAGGTGTGTTTCTCCTTCTGACCAGAAATGCATCTCTACCTTACAGCCTTGCAAACTGTTGGCGAGTTGGTTTGTTTATAATGTATTCATGACAGTGTACAGAGCTGACTGTAAATGGACAACAGGAGATGTGTCACAAATGACAGTGAAAAATCAATTTGTGATGCATTTTCCAAATTGGCTATATAGATGCCCAAATAATTCTCCTAAAACTTGAATAATACCGGCATATCCCACGTCTTAATTGCAAAATATTAAATTTGGAAAACTGCGTTAATAGTAAACGGAATATGCTGTTTATATGTCCCATCTTAAATTCAATAATAGGGTAATATTGGTATGCATGTAACTGTAGCCATTGAGTAAATGCAAATTTAATCTAAAAACTTCTCATGTCAACAGTCTTAACAGTGTTTACAGTGTGTTTTTTCTGCTTAGCAGGATCTCATTTATAGGTGAATTTGTACGCATAATGCAGATGAAGATTGTTTCCCAATTCACCAGTAAAAATAGCTTGCTATAAGAGCATTAACATTCCTTATTTATTTAAAGGTCACCAAAGCCACAGTTGCCCAAGAACCCTTTATCACCTTTCCAAACATGATTCTCTTTTGTCTCCCTCTGATGCAAATGGATTGCAGATGCAGATGCAGATGCCTCCTGCGAGCTTTCCAAAATGCATCCCCCATAAAACTATAAATCACTGCATTCCCTGATGTCAGGTTATGGATACATCCGTTACTAAATGGACTAGGAAGGGGGAAAAAAAAATAATGAAAAATTCCTGCACCGTGAGGAGAACAGTAGAAAATTCATATCAACGCCCACAGCCATAGAAAGAATCCTAATTAGAAAGACAGTCACGGCAGGTCCCTGTCGTGATTATCTCAGCGCCATCTTGTCAACTAGGCAGATTTCACCTCATTGGGACAGATTGAGCGACGCAAGGGCTGCAAATGAATAGATAAGTTGTTGGATGATAATGATCATGATTATACTGTTAGCGGTGGGATAGAGGTTGTTAGAATTGGATCTGGAAATTTGAAAATGTTGGCAGGAAAATGAGAATATTAAACTCTAAAAAAAAGGAAGTACTTAAAAAAAAAGCTTTCAACAGTATGGTATTTCCTGCTGTATTCAGCATGGGACATTTATATAACAGCTGTCTTAACAGTCTATCAAGTATGTCTAGAATCAGCTCCACTAATGAAAAATGCATCAATACATACCCCTTCATCCCAAAGTGTTGCCTCCAAATTAGCACAAAAGTGCACAAAAAGTGCTGGTCTGCCCTGCTAATCACCACTATCGCTGTAACTTGCTGAAAGACACTTTGTTTCCCAAACTCTAGTAATCTCCAGTGATAAGCAGAAGGCTGAAAAGAGCCCAGAGAGAATTGCCTAAACATAAGTCTCTTTGTGAGGAATTGGAGATTACACACTCATCCTCTGTTCTTACGCACCATAATTCATGTCACATTTTAATCTTGATGTCAATGTATTATTTTGACATTTTGAATTAGTGCTTGATTGCCTGCACGTGTGCATGTGCATGTCTGTGCAGGTACTGTAATATCTTGTATGAATTACAGGTCCAAGATGTGGTCAGAGGAGTGCACTATATCAGTGAGGTAGAGGACTCAGATTTATATCAAAGAAAATACAGCCTCACTATAAAAAATTAAATAAATAAAAAAACAGAGTGGGGTGATATAAGTTCTAGAGAAGTGATAGAAGTTCTTAATAATGGATATAGTTGATGATAAGCTGTTTTCTCTGAGGGGGGTTTTGTCTCTGTTTCTGAAATGAGTTCTGAAACAGTTTTGACAGTAGATCCTGATAAATTATTTGGTGTTTATTACTAACTAGGATTGTCTGAGAGCTTCTTGAATGTTAGAGCTGATGTCAATGGTTGAGAAAGATATCAGTTTTGTTGTGAGGTATGCTGCCTGATCAAAGCAACCTAATCAAATTTAATTCTGATGATACTAGCACGATGTCTTCTCGTGGCATTATTTCTCTTAAGACTCTGACATAAAATCATACAAAACCATAAATTGAGCTTTTTTTTTTTTTTTTTTTCTTTTTTTTACCACAAGTTTGAATGGTATTGGTGATTGTAATAACCTAACGTAGTAGGCTATTGCAGGGGTCTTTAATGATTTTCAGACCAAGGACCCCTTGTGCAGGGACCCCCTATGACATACATTGTCTAAAATTGACTATCACATAAAATTGGTTCTATAATAATGTGTAGGGTGACTTACCATGTCCTGTACTAACACATCCTTGTATGTTTGGTATTTGTTATTTAAAAGGGAACATATACAGTTTAAAACATATATGTTACCATTTGATGCACCGTATCATATTACAGCTTAGAGCTAAATCGTATCTGCGTATCGTCCTTCGGCAGGTCAGAGCAAAGACACAGCACAATAACATGACAATATGAAGTTATACAAGAAGAAGACAAGAAGAAGAGACACAAACAATTAAAAAAACATACAATAGCACATGATATAAAGTGATACAAAGAAGAAGACACAAGACAGACAATACACCATAAAACTACCAAAAAAAGCTCATCGCATACAGTAACACAGTTAAAATCACAAGTCAATGCTTGTCAAGTTAAAACCAAGATATAAAGTCCAGAGTTCAAGGTCAGTGAGTACAGAGCTGAGTGGCTTTTAATGACTTTTGAAGGTGGTAAGTTTTATGGTGCATACAATAGTAATCTATTGAAATACTTATTGACAGGTTCATATATATTTATACATGTTTTTGGTTTTTTTTTCTGAGGCGGAAAGTCTCTATCTCAAAAAGTTACAAAATTATCTATTGTGGCTTACAACAGTGTTGGAAAACTTGGAACAATGATACAGCTTATTGGCCAATATATTTCAATAGTATGTGAGTGTTAGCTAACTAGTTTTCTTTGCTGTGGTGCCGCACAGTGATTTAGTGTCGGCTAGCTAACATTATTGCACAAGAATTCATTGGTAACATTCAGCCTTTAATATTATTTTTTATTTGATTTTTAATGATAGATTCATGTTTATGAGTATTTTCAAATATATTTCAGTTTTTGAAAAATCAAAAAAAAAAAAACAAATAAACTTTAATTACCAAACAATATTTTGGATGCCCCCCTGCAGTAGCTCTAAAGGGCCCCTGAGGGATCACTGACCCCCTGCTGAAATCCCAGGGTCTAATGTAATAGCCTTTTGAGTATTGCCCATTAATGTGTCCTTATAGCATATTAAATTAATTTCATTATATGCTTTCAATTAAAAATTGCTTGTGACAGATTATTCAGTCTTGGAGCTGCAAAACTCTCTAACTTCAGAGGCATGTTAGAAGCACCAAACACGTCTTGAGAAATCTTCAATCTAGCTTTGTGAGACTTGCAGATACCCTGATGTCATTTTCTGATTTTCCCTGCAGCAAAACATTTGGTGTATTTTGCTTCTCGCACAAACACAGTCAAAGATACTGATAACCAAGACGGGAGCTGTGCATAACTTGGAAGTGAAGTAAATTCTTGTCAAGTCAAACAAACCAAACAAAGCATTTTATCTTGAGACACAACCCACTAAGCCCATTTCTGTCCTCCTCCTGCAACTTCTCAACAGAGTTATTTGGCAGTTTTGTTTTGTTCTCCATGTAATTACAGTCATAGCTTTGATATAAAAATCTGGAAATATTCAGAGAAATCTGTTTGTAATAAGACGTTTTTGCTTTTACACGTCAGTCTGAGTTTGACAGTCTTTTTTTTTATTGTGAAAGAGGCTGTGTCATGCCCTTTTCTTTTTCTCCTGATCTAAAAAGAGAGGAAAACAGCTACATTTTGAAGTACATTCTCCGACCCATATTAACTCAACCCTGATTTTTACCATAATTCAAATACAATTAGGTTGTATATACATTGTGTAGCATTCATTGCAATTTTCTTGAGTGAAAATATCCATGTAGGTATTTGGCACTTCAAAGACCTCAATAAATGGCTAGTTTCTGTCTGGAAAACTCATGTCCTGGAAAATCAGCAAACTTTTAATGCACACAAACTCCAGCCAATAAACCTTGTCCTTTTTTTAATAATCGTGTTAAATTCTTTAAGTTCATCTTAGATGCTGTGTGTATAGCACTTGTTGGATGACTTTACTGCTAAATCTAATTCCTTCTAATGTCATTGTGCGGCTTGAAGTCTTTTTATCTCTTTCTCCCTTTTCCATCACTTTCTATTAATTA
The DNA here is from genome assembly GCF_008729295.1 of Plectropomus leopardus. Classification (NCBI taxonomy): domain Eukaryota; kingdom Metazoa; phylum Chordata; class Actinopteri; order Perciformes; family Serranidae; genus Plectropomus; species Plectropomus leopardus. Next base: position 12,550,527 of record NC_056472.1, on the reverse strand, counting down.
CCTTTCTTCCCACCTTTTTTATTCCTAATACAAACATTCATTTCATCTTTTTTATCTAATGACCTCCTTTCTCCTCCTCTTCTCCTCCTTTTCCCTGTCTACCAGGACCCCCTTCAGCTCCTCGAAATGTGATCTCTTCCATCAATGAGACTTCCGTAATCCTAGATTGGAGCTGGCCAGAGGACACCGGGGGGCGCAGGGACATCACCTTCACTGTCCTCTGCAAACGGTGCCGCGGCAGTGCCGCTAATGGCAGTAATGGTGGCAACCTACGATGCGAGCCCTGCCGGAGCAATGTTCACTTTCTGCCTAGAGCCACGGGCCTCCACAACACCACGGTGACAGTGGGAGACTTGCTTGCCCACACTAACTACACCTTTGAGATTGAAGCGCTGAATGGTGTGTCATCGCTGGCACCCAAGATGAGGCAGTATGCCGCTGTCACCATCACCACCAACCAAGCTGGTGAGATATCACGGCAGATGGATAGATGACTAAGAGCATGTACTCAGATAATCACACTGATACTAAAGCCATCCCTTTTCAACCACATATTATTGTTATAAAAAGTCAAACGTTTTTTTTTTTCTTCAGACAAGCATGACACAGGGTGATTTTTATGAGTAGCTGCGCTTGTGCTGAAGGTATGGAAATGAGCTGACTCACTGAAGTATAATGCATTTTAGATGAAAGTCTCAAACTTGCAAACTTGAGACTGGCTTAAATTGTAACCGTTTCTAAGAATATGAGGGTACTACACACCCCAAGAGTCCTGACACTGTATGTCAGAGTTGGGACCAGGTCATTGTTTTCCAAGTCACAAACAAGTCTCAAGTCTTTACTCCCAACTCAAGACAGTCCATCACTTTAAGTTTTGAGTCCTAAACATATCATAATGGACTCTTCGCTAGATGTAATGACATTGTAAAGAAGGAGAAATAATATATCATATTTACAGAAATTATTAATGCTTTTAAAAATGTATATTAATTTGTTGGAACATGTTGATAAAACAACTACAGCTGAACTTCATCAAAATCATCATTTAATCTTTGGGCCTGGAGGAAGGCATCAAGTATTTTCAAGTCAAAAGGTTCAAGTCTATGTGAAGTCACAGGTCATTGATGTTAAAATCCAAGTGAAGTTGCAAGACTTTATTGATTTTGTCAATTCTGGTCTAAAAAATACAGCAGCCTCCTGAGCTGAAAAGTAAAAACAAACACAGAAGCAACAAAAATTGCAGTTCTTTAAATGACCACTTGAGGCTGGCTCCAGGTGCAAGTCAATCACCATAGATAATTATGCATAACTTAAAGTTATGCATAATTAAAGAAGGGCCAATTTCAGTGACTGGCTATCTGCTGATAGTGTCCTCGTCTTCTCAGTCAGACCCCGAATACAATCACTTCTGGCTCCAAAAAACTAATTGGCCATAATGCCAAAATGGGAGTCTACAAACTGATGTGTAAATTCACGCTGGCTATGACCATTATTTATACAGTCTATACTCTAAAGGCATTAAATTTGTTTCTCCAAGTCATGTGACTTGAGTTAGCAGTTTTGGCATATATAGATATATTTATCAGTATTTGGTAACAATGCATGAAGTGCAAAGTGTATTTAAAATTTTACTGTGGGAAGAACCGCAAGTTTATGAAGGAAAAAAAAAAGAATTGTGACTATATAACACATGGATAATATGCAAGTACCTCTCTCCAAACTGCACCCCCTTTCTCTTTCTCCCTCCAAATATCGTTATCATATAATACACTAGCCTAAAGTTTATGTGCTCCAAACATATGCACACCAACCATCAGCTCTGGACATTTACAAGGCGATCCCAGGCCACTATTCTCTTGTTTAACGACTGGTATCGAATGTCTTCCTCCTTCACAAAAAAAAAAAGAAAAATTTCATCTTTTTAACAGACACTCTTAACATGAGGATGGGCACCTAACACTTCCATCAATCTTTTATACAAATATCTCTCCACACATCAACTCCTGAGATGAATAACAAGGCAAATGGAAGTGGTGTTGTGAAATTCCAAGAGTAAAATAAATCTAGCTGCTGTAGAAAGCGCCAAACCTCAGAAATCCCTGACTTGAGTGAGGAATGCGCTAACGTCTGGCTGTAGTACATCAACTTATTCTTTTCCTTTTCTGCTCCCTTCCTCTGTTCTCTGGCACAGTTTGCCTTCCTGTTTGGTAATGTTTTGTGTCTGCAGTTTAATGTTTTTTTTAATGTTTTCTCTCTCTTCATCTAAACACAGGATCCTTTATTCCTACCTATCACTCTTAAACCCCAACTCATGCCCTGTGATTCTCTTCATTATGTGTTTTCTCATTTCTCTTTTGGGCTTTTTTTTGGTTCCAAACCTTGGGAGGTGAATAAGCACTTGGGAGGTGGTTTTTGAGCAGAGTGAACAGATGGGAGTTTCACTCATAAGTTGTCACACAGCGAGGTCAGACACTCCATCACATGGTTGATGATAGGCAGATGGCAAAAGCTGTGAATTTAAACAAGAGTGGTACATTGAGAAGCATTGTGCTTGGAGCCCTAGTTTGTTTGGATTTGAATTCAGCCATGGCACCTCCTTGTACCTGCTTTATTTCAGCAATATAAAAATTAAAACATAAAAGTTTCTTTGCAGATGCTATGACTATATGCATTTAGAATGAATCAGTGAGGCAGGACAGCACAGTCATTATCTTTGGGAGAAAGACTCAAACATACACATGCATGCACACACACTGTAAGGGTAGATAAACTCCATCATACATATAACTTTGAGAAAAAACATGTTGGTGTGATTAATATGCAGATGTGAAAGGTTGTGTGCACTCACAATACACATTCAGACAGATGTCATCTGTGTTTTCTCTGCGTTGTCACTGCTTGGCTGTATTAAAAGTGACAAGGTCCAGACATGACCTCTTTAAAGTGACAGGGCAGGGATGAGAGGTAAATATAGATTTTGTGTTTATGTGTGTTTGGTCACATACAGTACGTGCACACGTGTCTAGCCTGGAGATAAGGCAAGACTCATGTCATTCCTGTCATGTTGTTATGAGGGGAAAGGGCAATGGGGATTATAAGCTACACATATGAAGTAAAGAAATGAAAAAAAATGGTTTAGCAAAGTTTGGCTAGATTTTTTTATCGTAATCATTTTAATCTGTTAGTCACAAGAGTTTTCTCTTCGATCGGAATATGTATTGGATTTGAAGAAGACTTATTAACACTAAGAGGGGCTGTGTGTGCTCTGAATATTGAAAACCATCTTTAATGTATGCGTGATCATCAGAAGAGATGGATCTCCGTCCCTCCATACGATAAATCAAGCAGACACATAGAAGCACGAAAACACTCACCACCATACCCACCGTCCGTATACCGCACAGTCCTCTCCCTCTCTAAGAAATATCTCTGCCTGCAGCTGCACACTCTCCATCAGCTCTAAGAGTTTACAAGGATTAGGTATGTCAGTGCACTAGCCCCACCCGTCCATACACTTTCTCTCACGTAAACACACACACGCACGTACAGATGCCAAAGCTGTTAAAAGCTGGATTAAGTGTTTCCCTGGGAAGGAGGCTGAGTGTCCTGGCTGTGCTGTCAAGGTGCTGTCAGATAGCTCTCCTCCTTCCAACCTCCTTCGCCCCGACACTCATTGTCATAACTATGCAAACAACAGGGTAACTGTGAGCCACATTTAAAGTAGTCTAATATCAACAGTCTGAACTGCAGCTGAACTCAGTAGAATGTGACAAGAAGGAAACACAAGCACATACAGTATTATATATATATATATATGTGTGTGTGTGTGTGTGTGTGTATGTGTGTGTGTGTGTGTGTGTTATTTATATATATATATATATATATATATATATATATATATATATATATATACCTGGATGAATCAATTCTTCACTTCCTTTTTGTTAACATGATGTGGTTGTTGGTGACCCAATTAAGTCCATATTTCACCCTAGTGTGTGTTAACATATCGATAATGTGAAGGTGGTATGGATCAATTGCTGTGCAGTCCAGGAGACTTTAAACAAAATGGTGTGATAAGAAGCCTAGGATGCAGACAAAAAGAGATGACAAGTAAACAAATGTTTGGATCATGTTCCCGCTAGAACATGTCTGGTTGTTGTTGTTAAGATTTTGGTTAAAAAGCTTTTATTGATGATTTCTCTGGTAGAAAGTGTCCCTCTCCTCTATATTAGTCATCCCCAGGATGCAAGTACACTGCTACATGTAGCTACATGCTAACATCAGGGAAATATGTAATCTTGGCAGCCAGTCTTATTGGGCATAATTTCTTCCTGATTTTTGATTATATTTCTGCTGGAATATTTTTTGGTTTGTTAAGAACCACAGTACAGAAGTCCCAGAAAAGCTGACCAGTCAGGGCAGACTGGGCCTTTTTTGGGAGGGTGCCTTAAAGGTATAGCTTTGTGTCAGACAGATGATAAACACAGCTTTTACAGCACAAACTTTATGAGGAAAAGAAAATGCTTTTTGACCATTACATAAACACTGAAAACCTAAATACAAGTATGAACCTGGAAATGGCCACAATAGGTCCTCTTTAAGACATATGGACAGCATCTCTTTTTGTTAAATTCCCTAGCACTACTTCCAATAACCTACCATCACCTCCAATAGTCCACCAGTGTTGTACTGAATAAATAGATGTGTTTCAACAGCTGCATCATGTCTCCTGCATCCCAGGTGAATGACACTGAAGGCCAGTTTTTAAGGCCATCATGGGCCTGGCATGCTGTATCAGTTTTACAGTTACACCACAGACAGAAACAGAGAGTGACAGCAAATTAAGTGCTTGGCAATAGACATGCAGGGAGAGAGCGAGGGAAGCGAGGAGAAGGAAAAGAAGGAGGAGAGGAACTTGAAGCTGCCTCCAAGCGGCCCAGACACAGTAAATCATTACCACCATAAACCACAGAGCCAATAAAAAGCACAGCCTCACCCCGCTATCAGAACCAGAGGGAGAGGAGGAGAGGAGGAGCAGGGGGTATAGAAACAGATTCTCCCCATCTGGATTCATTACAGGAGAAAAAATAACTTCCCGCGGAAATACACGCGAGTATATGCACAGAAAGATACACACAGCCAGACGCACACTAGGCAGCTATATAATCACAATCAAGAAAGGCTCGAACATTTCAAAGACAAACATGTTTTTTCCTGTGGTCTAATAAAATTAAAAGTCGATGCCTCAGATGCCGGGCTGGCCCCGGAGCTGCCTGGCAATTAGAGAGCAGTAAAAAAGGGAAATGAGAAAGGGAGTGAAGAGAGAGAAAGAGAGCGAAGGAGGGGAGCAGGGCTCCATAGAAGGAGGGATGTGCTGAATTACTAGATTGGGACCATGTGAACTCCCCGAGGCAAGGCGATGCATGGGTGAAGGACTGGCAAGGAAGATTGGTGAGGGAGAAAGTGCCACACCAAACAGGGAGGGGACAGCAGTGAGAGAAAGGGTGAGAGATGGTTTATCAAGGGTCCCAAAATTAAAACATGTTTCTGAGGAATGCAGAGAAACAATAGATGCTGCTATAAAGGACAAACCATTGAACTGCATTATGTATGCAATATAAATAGAAACTAATGTGAAGCTTAATAAATGATTGAATGGGAGTTTAATATTCACACCAACTTCAGAGACACTTAACTTCGGTAAGCACACATAGCCATGTTTTTCTTCATTTTGATGAAATTAGCCTGTGATTCCTCTAAGAATCTTACATTTCAAAGCATGTACTCTTTACGCGTTTAGTCAGTTGATACTTTTTTTGAGCTATAACACAAAAATCTACTTCTTTTTTGCACAAGCCAGTCTTTGCATTAGTGTACATTGTCTCGTTCCACCTGTCAATCCCGGGCTGCAGCCTTTAATGCGGCCCCACTGGGCAGCAAACTGAATTAGGCTAACAGGAACCATAGACAATTGCCAGGATGCGACACCGAGGGACTGAACTTCCACTGAACCTCGCTATGAAGAAGCTCACTCTCTCTCTTTCACTCTCTCTGTGTCTCCCACCCAGCTCCCTCCCCTGTAACGGTGATCAGAAAAGAGAAGACGTCTCGAAACAGCGTGTCCCTGTCCTGGCAGCAGCCAGAAAGACCCAACGGCATTATCCTGGACTATGAGATCAAATACTATGAAAAGGTTGGTGCAGAATAAACCACTGTTAATGCTTTAACTCATGTGCGTTTGAGCCAAGCAAAACTGAAAACTGAACTTCTAAATGGTATAGGCCAATATCTGGGGAAATATGCTTATTTACATTTTTGCTGAGAATTTGATGATTGATACCACTGTGATATCTGTCGAGAAACTTAAAAGCAAAATCTGGCATATGACATATAATGTGTTTATTAGTGAGCTTTAGAGTTGGTATGGGTACATATTGCAGGATTTTACTGACTATCTGGCTTATACAGACGTAATCTCTCTTAACCATCACTTATAGCCCACTAGAAGTATGTGGTGGTGTATATTTCTGAGACTGTGCTTTGTCTGTATTTGCCTCTCCTGGGCACAGTGTGCAGGTGAGGTCAGGACTTAATAAAAAGGCAGTGACCAGGTTGCAGACCACAAGCAGTGTGCATCACTTTCACTAATGATACTACACAAATTGCATAAACAATTCCTACATAAATTTGGACAGAGCACGCTGTTTCGCTCACGGATGTACTAAGAAGAACCTTTTCAAAGGTGGCAAACCTTTCATTCCCTTAAAATTTGCTCACAGGGTGCATGTGTTTAAAAAGTTTTCGCAGACTTCCTTATTTCTCCTTGTTTTTTGGCCCAAGGAGCATGCTCACTGGAGTCCTTTAGGCATGCCTGCCGAGGGCATGCACGTTTCAGACTTCCTCTGGCTTTGCAGGCTGACTTCATGTTGACCCCCTGCACACATAAATTGAATCAAATGATTTAATCATACAAATTGTCTAGACTTTCCAAATTCCATTGGATGAACTCCTTTTGTTTCATTTCGGTGTTTGAGACCCTCAGAAAAATGTATCTCACATTTTTCACACACTCTTTTTCCAATGATTGTGTATGGGAAAGGTGTTTTTTTTGGGCCAACATGGGTCCCATGATGCCTCAGAAGTTACAATATCAGGTGTGGTCACCAAGCCAAAATGGTTTAATATAGCCCAGCACTGTGTTTCCAGTCTTTGTGCTAAGCTAACGGACTACTAATGTACTGCATGAGGATAGCAGCACCCTCTACATCTAAGTCATAGAAAGAAAGCAAATAGGTGAATCTTCAAAATGACGACCTTTTCTTTTAAAGGTATGCTATGCAGGAATTGACGGTTGGCGTTTTTAAACCGTATCACCAGCGAAAATGAAAATAAAAGCCAACCCAGATTCACTATATTATATTTTTTGGTGCTATGTCTAGAATTTTTCATAGTTTCCTCTTGGGTGTGTTCTGCATGCTTTCTTCACCTGGCCACTACCTTTTAAAAGTCAATCTTCACCTTTGAACTATACCCAAGAACAACCTGACCATGAATTTGTGTTTCCTAGGAAAGCAAAGGAATGAACCACCTAATCTACTTCATTCTGCCTCTGATTGGCTTACCCTGACATTCTTACTCTAACCCTTACTAATCCCACTCCTCTTGCCTAAACCTAACCAGTTTAACCATTCCTTCACTATCCAAGGAAACACAAATCGGATTCCTGAACATAGCAAAAAATAGAAGAAAATAAGAAATTACAGGCAGAGGACAGGCTCTCTGTAGGAAAATACACTGCCAAATAATTTTAGTGGGTCATAGGTGATCATTTAAAGGGATTACTTTTGTATGAGTCTATACATTCTCTTTTTAGGAAAATCCTGCATTGTATACCATTAATTACAGCGTTTGTTGGATGTTTGGAGCCAAAAGTCACACTACAAAAATAAATTAAAAAATCACACTAAAAGATCATTTAATGCTTTAAAACCTGAGCAAATTGGCTTGATTTCTTTCAAAAACATGGGGTGGGGGGGTGCAATGAGCAACGTAAGAAGCAATGACCCAAAAGTTAGGAAAAACAAACCCAAAATGTAAAAAGAAAACAAAAAAATACCTAAAAATTAGGAGAAAAAAAAAGAACAGCGTAAAAAACAATTTAACCCAAGGAAATGACACCAATTGCTTTAAACATTAATATTTATGTCTAATATTTTTAAACACATAACTATGATGATAAAGATAGCTTTAGTTTTTAAAGACATTTTTCCCTAGCATATTTTTTTTTTAGAAAAAATCCAAATCTAATTTCCTGCACTTTTTGGAACACTTCTTGCCAACTTGCTCTTTGCCCTTTTTCACATGTTTTCAAAAGAAAGCAAACCACTTTACTCAGGGATTTAAAAGTTTAAATATTTGTCAAGGCAGCACAAGAAAGCAATGATGATCTAGGTTTCAAAGGGTTAAACCAGTTTTGACATTTAAATCCTGTTTCCCTTGTATTTGAGAAAAGTTAAATGTTGGGGTTAAAATCTTTGGCATGAAACCATTGTTGCCTCTTACTGTGACAAGCTAAATACATTCTCATCATTTACTCGTCCTGCATCCTTTTCTCCGCTCTTTCATCTCCACTCTTCCTTTCAACACTCCACCTTTCTCTTCTACTTCTTTACCTTTATCATCTCTTCTTCTTTGTCTTGCCTCTGCTTCAAATGCCTCCCGTCCTCCCCTTATGTTTACTTCTCATCCCCTTTTTTCATCTCTCTCTCTCTATTTCTCATCCTGTCCTCCTCTCCTCTCCTCTCCTTAATGGAGACAAGTTTTATGGCAGACAGTAAATGCGTCTGTGGGGTCGCTCATTCCTCTGTGAGGGAAATTAGTGCAGAACGAATTACACTGGCTTTCAGCACCAGTGCTGTGCTATGGCTGACATTTGATGGTGAAATTAGCCGTGGATGCAAGTTTAATCACTCTGGCAGATTCAGCGTGTATGTGTGTGTATGTGTGTGTCCCAGATCACAGTTTGCATGAATGCCAACGGTGGCCCCTAATCTCTTGATTAGTAGGCCGACAGAAGCTGTTTCCTCTCTAAACTCTGTTCCCTGCTCAGCCATCCTTACCTAAGATGTTAAAACAAGGCCTGAAAACAGTGAGAGGAAAAGTTAATGACTGATACTGGGTCAGAGCTCACTGCAGGACTAATTCTCAGCTGTTAATTGCACACACATGCTGTAACATTACAACTGTATATTCATTAAAAGCAGGTAGGGAAAAAACTGAATGGGCAGTGTCTAAGAAGAGTCTGTGTGACGACGTTTTGGAATGACAAATCTCTTGGCCTTCAGGCTGATCCCCGTTAATCACATCGTCTCTCAGGAATTGCTGGAGACATTCAGGGACAGACACACAAACACAGACACACACAAGTTCCCAGAGGATTCTCCACAGCAGCCATACATACCCAGGGATTTCAAACCACAGACAAAAGGCTCCTCCATGCAGAAGAGTGAACTGGGACAACCAGGGGAGACCCCCCATAACAACCCAGGATAGAGGCCTCTTCGTGTGGCAGGCAGAGGGACGCTGAGGGCCTCTAGCATGCCAAGGATCAAGGCCATAGGAGGACAGGAGTTGGAGTGCAAATTCCCCACACCAAGACCACACCATGACTCACTTATGAGACAGAAAGAGGCTTTTAGAGACTCATACTTAGACACAAGCAGATATAATTGCATGTACGCATAAACAGGATGGTGGAACAGAACACAAAAACAGACCAAGAAAGATTAAAAGAGAGCTTTTAGCAATAAGATGTTCTGATTTGCAGCATCAGCCAGACTTTTAGCTTCTCTGTTTGTGGTTTTTTCTGTCTTTATTTACACAAGTTTAAAACAGACCTACACAGTGTACATTATCATGTAATCCAATAGCAATTTACCGATGACTCCAGCATCTCTTAATGTAGAAAAGTCAACAGTTCGCCAACAACCACACAACAGCCTTCAAAGCAAAGTATGTCTGGAAAGTGGATGAATTACACAGCAGAGAACAGATTTTTGGCAAATAAATGATATTTATGCTTTCTTTGTGGGGTTTCAAAGTTTTTTGTAAGAAACATGACACCAAAAAGTGTTACAGGGGCATTGTGAAAGTTGAGGTTTTTCATTTGATAGTTTACGGCTTTTACTGAGTAAGGCAGAACACAAATATTAATCGTCCAAAGTAATTTAGTCTCATATACACTGTAAATCCCAAATGCTGATTGGACTTCTCATGCTTAAAATAATGTGCCAGTTTTGTGCAACATTTCCTGCAAACTACAAAAGACGGGTACTTTTTGGCTGTACCAAAACACAGAAATGGATTTCAGTTTAACACAACTACAAGGAGGGAGTTTTTAACCATTTATAAAACAGTCACAAATTAATAGTGAAGCCTCCATATGAGATGGCAGTGCAGCCTACAGTGGATTTGTTCACAGTAACGGCATCTCGGAGCGTAAACAGCTGACGCAGAGGGATACCTAAAATGTCCTAAATAGACACGGAAGGTCACTGAGAGAGTGACACCATGTGACGAGCTGGCATGAGAACGTGCTGGATAGACCCAGATCTGGCCTTTCACCTGCAGTCGGAGCTCAAACAAATATGTCTTGTAGATGATGACACACGTTTACTCGGGTACGGAACAGTGTTAAAGTTGGGGCAGCGGGGGAGTGGAGGGGGCATCCAATAGATCCTTTACTTTAGCACATAAATTATGTTGTGTCTTTAGAGGCTCCATGAGTTCAAGTGAAGCATTAGCAGGTCAACAGCTTGAATAACCTCCAAAGTGTATGTATCTTGTTTCTAAAAAAAAAAAAAAAAAAAGTGACACTACATAAATAACAAAAAGTACAGTGAGTGTTAAATTTTTGAAAACCCTTTAAAGTTTACGTAGAAAGTTTGGTGTTGGTTATTTTACCACAGAACTTTAGCCAAATGAAATAAATACTTATTTCAGAATATATTTATTTCAGAATAGCTGGAATGATGAAATTTCCACTGCTAGATCTTTAACCCAGAGAGAACCGAGGCTCTGACAGACCCTACAACAAACTGAATCCAAGTGAGAAGACTCACTATTAAGTAGTAAAATTTATGTTATTACTGGTATGATAAATTTTAGCTAAAGCAATGCGGATAAAGCCAAGATATCAATGCAGTACCGATGACAGATATGATGATATGAGTTACTGTAGAAATAATATTTAAGTAAAACAGTGAAGTTAGACATGATGTAAAAGAAAAAAAAAACAAGAATCTAGTACTACAGTGGTGATCTACTACTCTGAATCTTTGGTCAATTTTTTAAATGATTTAATATGTGATAGCCCTGCTTCCCCCCATACTATAATTTCCATGCAGTTCGGCTGAGTATTGCCTTTTTACTGATTTTATGACATATGAATAGTAATAAATAACACATTTACACTAAGTCTAGTTGATATTTATACCATTTAAGAAAGGTGAAGATGTGAAGAGTGTCATGATATTAGTAACTCATATGGCTTATACCAAAAAACCCCACTTGCAGCTCAATATTTTGCATTGGTCTCACCTCTCCACCGACACATACCACTGTGTCACACGGTCGTGAAACCAGAGGCCCAAGTTTCCAAAGTGAGAGGGCTGCTTTCCCAAACTATGTATCCTATATATGGGAATTCTCAGTGAATGTTTGGTGATATTCTTGGGAATTCCCAACGAGAAAACTCCCAGAAGAAGAGAGGTGTTTCATCTTTGGAAATCCCAGGCTAACTGCGTGATCTTCACGTCGCTTTGACCGGCTAAAGGGTGCTCTATAGTCGATAAGGCATTTCCAAGTGCACTTTGTGAAAATACAATTTGTGGGAATACACTTTGCTGATTGTTTTTGCATGTTTTATCACTGTAATCTAAAGAGCAGAGAGAGCTTCAGATCCACTTTAATTTGGGCTGTTTATTTAGTCTTAGATGGAAGGAATGCTGGCTGAAATGCAGTATTTACAAGACTTCTGCTGTACATCTCCTGTTTTGGGGTCTGAATGAGTTTGCATCTATGTGTGTGTGTGTGTGTGTGTGTGTGTGTGTGTGTGTGAGTGTTATACAAGCTATAATTTGCCACAGCTTTGTTTAGATTGTCAAAGCAGTGCGCAGCACAGAGGCCATATTAAATTCTAGCAGTGTTCTGGTGAGACACACACAAGTTCACAAGCACAAAGCTTGTCGAGCTGCAGTATGCATAAAAGGGAGGTGTCAGACCTGAGTTTCTCTCTGTCTTTTTGCATCTCTCTTTCTCGCACACACATATACATACTAACATACAAAGGTGCTTGTGCCACACCTGTGTGTGATTTTCAGGGGATCACATGCTGTCCTGAATGCGGAACAGTGACAAGCTGTGAGAAGATTTATAGTTGTGATGAAGAGTTGTCCCGGTGCAGGTCTGGTGTATCAGTTACCTCCTCACACATAGAGCAGTTTAAAAAGCTTTGTGCGCCATAAAACTCTGATCCACTCCATCAATGGACCTGAAGTTTCTTTTGGAAGCTGTTTTTTTTGTGTGCATGTGTGTGTGTGTGTGTGTGTGTGTGTGTGTGTGTGTGTGTGTGTGTGTGTGTGTGTTAATGCCATTGCCTGTACCAGCGAGTGCCTCTTTATAACTGGGTCTATAAAATGAGGATTTGACTATGCCTGAACTCGATTCAGCCTTGGATGATTTTTATGAGCTTGGCTATGTTGCAAAACATGTAGCTCATTTTTTAGGATTGTTGAAGTCATCCCTAATAGGTTGTTATTAAGATTTAAGGCCTTGTCCTATTTTCCAACTAGTTAGCAGTTTATTTCATAGCATGGAATTGGTTTTATAATCATGTCATTGTAAGCATTTCTATAACGTCAACCGTGGACAATTTATACCCGATATTAGATACAGACAGAGAAATTCAACAGTTGGTGTAAAATATATTGTTGTTCATGACATAATTTAGCATTTCCTTGGTTGTATATATATATACAACCAAAAATAATACTATTCAAATGGGCCTTCTTACTATCCTAACTGTTGGAATGACACCCCAAATAAAGAAAAAAAAAGTATTTTCTCGCCGTTTCTCTTCTTCATATACCTCCTGTTCTCGCATCTTCTCTGCACTGTTTTTCTTACTTCCACATCTGGAAACAATGTGCGGAGCGCAGCCCTGGTGTGTAAATCCTCCTGTTGTTTTATCAGTGGAGATCAGTAGGAGAGAAGTCATAAAATAAGAAGGACATAATTCTTCAGATTGGGAAGAAAGCTGCCAAACTGTCTGGGATGTTTGTGTGTGGATGTGTATGAAAATACACATGCGCATAATGCATTCTGTGTTGCATATGTGTAAATTGTGTTCATAAATAGTTCTAACCCAGACTAAATCATAGTTTTTTTCTTAACAAAAAACCCCCCAAATCAGTCTCACAAATGTTTAATTCCATTCTCCGTCCCTCTCTTTCTTTGTCCATCTTGTCCTACAGGAGGAGCAGGAGACCAGCTACACCATCCTTAGGGCTCGGGGTTGTAATGTGACTCTGAACGGTCTGAAGCCCAACACCGCCTACCTGCTGCAGATCAGAGCTCGCACTGCTGCCGGATATGGAGCCAGCAGCCCCAGTTTCCAGTTCGAGACCAGCCCCGACTGTAAGTTCATCTCAGAATAGGAGTTTTATAGTAATTCTTTTACTGCTCTTGTTGGTCAGACTGGTATGTAAGGGGGTATGAAGGTCAAGCACAGGGCCAATAATATCCTTTCATAAAGTAAGAACTGATCATGAAAAGTGAGATTTTGGAACTATTCCTGTTTGAAACCAAAATATTTGTTTTTTATTTTTTATGTTTTTTTAAAATCGTGAATTTACTTTTCTAATATCTGTTTCAGAAGCTGTAGCTTGAAGTTGCAGCTGGATGGTTAACACTGCAACATTACCTGTTGCTCTCTGTCTTTCAGCAGCCTTCTCCATCTCCAGTGAGAGCAGCCAGGTTGTTCTGATCGCCATTTCCTCCGCCGTGGCCATCATCCTGCTCACTGTGCTGCTCTACGTCCTGATTGGCAGGTCAGCTCACCAGTCACGAGTGTTTTTTTTCCTCCAATCACAGCAATCCTTTTGCTCTCTCCCTTCGTTGGTACCTAAAAGTTAATTGCATACTGTTCACCTTTTTCACCACATTCTATGAATTTTGATATTTCACCATTTCCCTCTATCCCTGTAGCATATACTGTAACAACTGTATGTACATGTGTGTGTGTTTGTGTGTGTGTGTGGCTGAAGTTGGCAGTCAGTACTGTTCAGAGAGAGTATAAATCCATGGCTCATTATAAGACTTACTGATCCTCTCTTGGTTTATAAGAACTGGGATTATACACACACACACACACACACACACACACACACACACACACACACACACACACACACATACACACAGCTCTTGCTAGCCTCTAGGCTTGGCCAATGGGTGAAGTCTTATTGGGAGATGTGGGGCACTACTTATGACCTTTCTCTGTTTTGGATTTGGCAGGTTTTGTTGCCACAGCAAAATCCAAACATCATGATGAGAATAGAGACTGCACTTGTGGCAAACGGCCACTGTACGTATTACACACGGTTTCATGAGGCCTGCTTTCCACATCTATACTTCTCTGCACTTTTACCATCAAGCAAGTACAAATACAACTAGGCAGTTTGCCATTATAGATGAGTTTGAAAATAGTCACAATCATTAGAGATGTTTTTTCTCGCAACTCTTTATAAAACAGTGGTTTGTTTTTAGAGCAGGCTGTTTCGAGCTTGAAGTGGTTTCCCCCTTTACTATGGTTCGTTTTTGGTCATATGAGAAGACAGTAATCGGACGGAGTCCATGATGAGAAAGTACGGTTTCTGCTCCATTTGCCGAAACCAATCCTAGGAGGCTTCATTTGGATAGGGAACAAGATCAGAACTTATGCTCTTTGCCAGCTGCAGTGGCACGTACCGAGACTCAATGGTTTTAAAACTCTAATTATAGGGTTTACTCCTAGAGGAAAGTCATTTTCCATCGATACAGTTTTTTGGACCAATGACAAAAAAAAAGTCCTTACTCACGTGTCGTTTTGCACGGTTTGAAAGTAAAAAACCTCTGATGTGGACCACCACAAAGCGGACAAAAAGCTTTTAAAATTAACTCACATTATCTTACTACCCTTTTGTTGTTTGATCTCTTTTTATTCGCAAATGGTTGTTAATTTTATTAGGAAGACTCCTTAATTTGAACCTTAGACCCAAATTTTGGCCCCATACTCCCCAGGCATTGAAATGTCCACTGCTTCATAAAAATAGTTTGTATGGGGTCAAATGTAGAGCATTAAATTTACCGGCAGGGACTAATAAAATACAAATTTATTACTCTAGAGGATCCGTTCACCTTTTTTAAGTCTTTTTTTTTTTTTTTAGGTTGCTGTGATTTTTCCTTCGTAAAGTTAATTTGTGTGTGTTTGTATCACAAATCAAGCTGCAGGTTTATGACTGTGTGTGCATCATGGCTTGGAGATATGCCATCCTTGTTCAGCTTAGCAGCATCTGTAGTGTTATTCTAACAGATGATTTGCTGTGGTTAACTGCTTCGTGTTTGCTTGAAGGAAATTCTTCACCCACAACGCAATTACTGAAACAACAGACGATTCACCATTTTTCAGAGTTTAACGCTCGTTACCCAGCTTGTTCAGTGTGGACGTACTCATCACTTATCAAAATGCAAAAGTGGCTGTTTCTGAATTTGAAGCAGAGCACTAGCAATAGGTTGATGTGTCCGTACAAAGTCATATGTGATATGAAGGGACACATGAAGAGGCAGAGGGATTTTAAATGGTCATTACTTTGATGACAACCATGCTCTCTTCTGCCTTTTGCCTGTGCGTTCTGCCAGGTATCAGGGACCATACGTGGACCCCCACACGTATGAGGACCACGAGCCAAGCTGTGCTATGAGTTCGCAAAGAGGAGCAGGATGCCTCACGTGCATCGCCATTGACAAGTGGTGGGAGCAGGTGAGAATGAACAAAGGAAACTGCTGGGTCAGACGTTTCTGCTTATGCATGACACCACACAGGTTTATTTCATGCAAGAAAAAATCTAAGTACTTAAGATGAAAGCTACATTGAAAAATTGTCCTTTTCTGTTTATTGTGAATTCTACTGTTGAAATTCTAAAAAAAAAAAAATGTTTTTGGAAACAGGATGTGAATTTCTCTCAGTGCCGTTAGAAAAGTGCGTTCCCAGCTGTTAGGGTCGTCATGGTCCAAACAGTGGGTCACGGAGTATTTTCTGAATAGATGACCCCTAGAAGAGTGACTTGTGAACATGTCAAATTTGGTAGGAAAAAAACACACACACTTTATTTTTGACATACAGTTAATTTCTGCCACAGAGCTCTTATATTGAAGTGCTGATTGTATTTATATCTAGCAATATTTATATATATATATATATATATATATATGTGTGTGTGTGTGTGTGTGTATGCTATATATATATATAAATATATATATATAATACTATACATATATTTATTTGTGTTCTAAGCCAAAACATATATACATTTTGTGAAATAAAATTGAATATGTGGTAATTTATCTAATGTGTGGACCTCGAACTAATGACTCAGGAGAAATCTGGACCCCATGCCTGGACCAGTTTGGAACCTCTATGAGTGTAATGTATTAGGAACTTCCTAAGAAACTATGGCAGATTACCAGTACATGATGTGAAACTAATTGGCGATTTCTAATTCTCACTGAATTCTCCAAAGTATTAGCAATTCATTATTGCCTCACTGGACAAAGAGGGAACATAAATTATGATAAATGGGCTAGGATCAAGTTCAGATCACCAATTTCCCCGAGTCATCAAAATACATGTTTATCAGTAAAGAAAACAGGTACCAAAGGGTCATTCCAGATGAAAGTATAAAGTAGAGAAAGAAATGGTTACTTCCTCTCCCCTACCTCTTCTTTCCCACTCTCACCTCACAGTAACTTGCTTTCTTGTTACTCTTTCATGCTATATCTAAATGACAAAGACACACCAAGTGCTCAACTACATATAGAAAAAAAGAGTTGCATGTAGAGCTTCCATGTATCTACATTTTGTAGCGGCAGGCTAGTTTAACTGTATGCCATATCCTGCACAGCTGGGAATAAGAAAGCATTTAATGCCCCAGCCTGAGGTCCCTTCTGTTCAGCCCTCCTCTGTGATGGAGGGAGAGATGGTGACATTCGAAGTCGTTCTGCTCACCTCCAGTTGGTTTACTTCTACATTTCCAGCCTATATTTTCCCCCTTCATTCTCTTCTTTTTTTTTACATTTCCTACAGGCAATTGCCTGATGCTCTAATTCCGAAGTCGACTGATCGCAACAGTTAAACAAGCCTCCTCCCCTCTCCTCTCTTCTCCTCTCATCATGTACTCCCTGATAACTTGAGCAGGAGTGCAGACGGGAGGGTAATGCATTGTGATTCATGTCGAGTGCAGGCTGAGTAGATGGAGAGTAAAGCACACAGCCGATGCACAGAGGTCGGTCTCCAGAGTCCCACCAGCCCTCCACACTGTAAAGCTGTCAGGACAGCCTGAGAATCTAATACCTGACTCCACACTGGGCTACGCTACACTCCACAATGCATTTTTTATAGTATATAGCAGACAAAAAGCATAGGAATATCTATAGGACTTCATTGATACACAGGTAGATATTGGCTTATTTGTTATAAATAAGACAGGACCGTCAGCTTCTACTTCTGATATGAAGTACTCTTTTTTTTTATAGTGGAATCTAGCAGTACTACACAGATTCTCTGTTGGAATCCTTTTTTTGTGGTTTTACACATTTAAGCATTTATTACAGGCCAGTTTGGAGTCCTTTAGTAGGTGTTTATAGGTCCGTGGACAGATTTTGTCAACGCTGTAACATTCGCAACTGTGCAAGACACTGCCATAAGACTTTACAGGTGTGTATGTGAGATCACATTGAAGGGCAAATTTGAAGATGGCTGTGGTCTGGACAAGGGTGCTGGAAAAATAAGAATAGGGAGCAGGTAAGGGACCACTGACCCCCTTGCAAATTTTAGAATCCAAGGATAGCCAAGGAATGATCCACCCTACTCCCTCTATGATTGGCTAGCAAGCGAAAAAAAGCAATAAATGGAAAGCATGTGGGAAAACACTGTATTAATAATATAAAGTATGATTAACACCACTATCTATATCATCTCTCCAAACTTGAACCCTACTACCTTACACTCAGTGAAGAAGGCTACACTACAGTACACTATCCATTTTTAATGCGCACAGTGCATAGCCGAGACAAAGTATATTTATTTTAGTGTGTCTCAGTACTTAGATAAAGTTTATCTTTCCATTGTGCAGCTTGTCTATTTTGTCCATGCTGGAGAGCAACTGTGAAATCATGTTCAGGAGGTATTCAATCACACTTAGTGTCCAATAATTGCCTTGCTTTCACTCCACAGCTACAACTTTAGGTGTTAGATGACTGGAGCCACTTGGGGCGAACTTTCTTTGGATGGTCCAACGCTGCCCTTAGCTTAAGAACCACATTCATTTACACCTTCATTACAAAATGATGATTGTTTGTTTGTCTACAGCAACTATAGCTCCCTTGAGGCTTTGATAATAATTGCTTCTGGGATATAACATTGTGTTGCTACATGTGAGTGCTAATGAAATTATAGTTTTACAGTGATTTATTATTAGTAACCAATAACTACAGTAGTAAACACAACAAAATGTAGGATATGGATAAAAGACCCTGAAATCAGTTGATGTTTTTAAAAAAAGGCATGAAACCAATTATCATGATGCCGTGCTATCTTCAATAATTACTTCTTGGTAGACAACTGGCAATTGCGGGGAAATGTGAAATTTATTTCTGTTGTTATTTTATATATTTAGTTAAACGATGCTCTGACTTATTTGACGTTTCCACTGTGCTTATTTTAATTACTGTGTCGCTTTGATAGTGTCCTTGATTAACTAAATCTAAGAGCATGGAAGCTAAGCAGTCTACTGCTGGGAACTGAAACTGCAGCAAAATGTATAATAGACACTTTTTGGAATATTTTAACCACTTTGCACACTAACTGATAGAGGGAGTGGTAAACTTGTTAAGTAAAATGACTGTTTTTGTCTATGGAGTCTGGTGGCCTTGAGGCTTTGTCCCCCATCAGAAAGGGGTGTCTGATGGCGAGGTAAAGTGGTGAAAATATTCTAAATATAGCGTACACTTTAAGTGATTTTGATTCTTTTTTTATTTTAAAAAAAATGTTTAAGGTAGCTATAAACTAACCAGCCAAGGCAGTGTTTTCCCAGTGCCCTTTCATTTTATGTTTGTGACGCTGGGGTTTTTGCGAGTTATTGTAAACACACGTGATTTCGTCTATTGGATCAGGTTAGTGAGGAAAGGAAGTGGGACTTCAGCTTTCTTCCCTAAACATTGTAAAACAAGTACATGCAAATTAAACACCAGAGGTGAACATTAAAGCTAGGCTATGATATAAACAGTTTTATCCGTCAGCTTGAATACAACCACCCACCAGTGTGATTTTTACAAAACCATACAAGCACTCTGAACCATCCACAACAAACGTCCTCTTTCTCCTCCACCCCCATCTGTCTTCATTAAACATGTTAACAAGACTTTGATCTGCTTGCCAATCAGTGATTGTGTGTTAAAAGACAGAACACATGCTCCGCTCTGCTTACATGGTTCAGACTTTAATATCAATGGGATACCTATAGCTCTACTCAGAGCAGGAAAGGAGCGAGTGTCCCTAATCAAGGCTTATTAGACCGAGATCTTCTTTCTCAGAGTGACCACATAAAAAAAAGGTGCCTTGGCCTGGCTCGTCTGTCCACCGCCGAGGGCCAGAAGAACAGGCATGCACTTGGTATTTAGACAGGTTGTAATTATTCTGGCTTAAGTTCTTCCAGACTCTATTGCTTCAAGTCCAAGGTTTGACCCATGTTCTCTGATCCAGAGCTGCTTTGGGAAATGATTGTACAGGACTGAGAGAGATCTGCACATGTCTTAGCTCTGAGATCACCTTGCATGAGCACGCTTGATATGCATATACATTATAGGGGAAAAACACACAAAAATACATGCACACAGATATACACATTCTGCTCATCCTCTACAGTCCGGCCAAATCCCCGTCACCAGCTGTAACATGGCTGGCTGCCTTTGAAGTGGCCAGCCTGCCTACAGAGCTTACAGTACCTGGTGAAACTCACAAAACACACATACACAGGCATGGGCTGAGGTAAACACACACATCCCCTCACCAGCACGGAATGCTAATTGATCTCTCCCAGAGTGGATGTTGAGTCACGCTGTGTTTTAATACGACACTGAAACAAAGATCATTTTGCTCTCTGAGTTTTTATTTGGACTGTGGATTTGGGTGGATCAGTTTCAAAGTTTATTACTTCACATGGTGTCATTACTATAATTAGTGGTCATAAAACGTAATTATACAGTGATGTCTCTCCAAAATCAATAAATACTTTTCCTGATTAATGGGAGTTAAGTAATGGCAGACGCAATCATCAAACTCCTCTTTGATCTGGAGCTTCATCTTTGACTCTAAGTGGTCATTCCATATGTAAATATTGTATATTATGACACCTCAAACAACAGTTGGAACACTATTCTAATTCAGTGCACAAGAACTGCATGGACAGCACCTCTGCCTCTTACTAAGCTTGTTAGCAATGCTCTCAGTGATGAAACTGACCTAGCCAGGGGTTAAGTTGTGACTTCAAACATCCTTCAAAATGAATTTGAACACAGACTCTCTTTTTTGGTGTTGCAGTGGCTCAGTATAAAAAATACACTCAGAGGTTTCCAGATAAGTTACCATGACATAGATCCCTGTGTAGTTAGCTGCGACAGCTAATCCAATCATCTTTTACTTTTGGCTGGGCTCAAAGACAAGTGTTAATAATTTTATTCATTAATTTATTTTTCTTATTTTAGTTATTATAATAGTCAGAACTAAAATTCTGACTTTTCCAAAAATAAATAAATAAAATTAAAACATAATAAAAATAATAATAATAAAAGAAAACCCTATAAAAATATAATAATAATAATAGTAATAAAGGCTCCTAATTTTCATTTGTTGTATCTTTCCTGATTGTCTGTAGGTGAGTTTGGTGAGGTGTGCAGTGGTCGCCTGAAGCTACCCAGCAAGAAGGAGATCTGTGTGGCCATCAAAACTCTTAAAGGAGGATACACAGACAAGCAGAGGCGGGACTTCCTCGCTGAGGCGTCAATCATGGGACAGTTTGACCACCCCAACATCATCAGGCTGGAGGGGGTGGTAACACGCAGTAAGTGCATCCATGACTCATGACTTATAGGTGCATTGAAGGTAATTAACTTAATTGTAAAATTGAATTCAACACAATACAACTTTTTTCAATATTTCATATTTGGGAATTTTCCAGATAAAAATAGAACATTATTTTTTCAAATATAAATTCTGATTGCTAATTCAAATTCATTAAAATACAGATATTTAGCGACAATTGGTATAATGCTTAACAAAGTTAAGTTTAAGCACAAGAATCAAACAGAACTGAATAGAGCAATGTAGACTCAAAGAGAACAGACCAAAAAAGAAAACAATAGAATAGAACAGAAGAGAATAGAGTAACGTCGCAATGAAAAAGGATAAAGAAAAAAGAAGGAACAGAGATACAATTTGCATTCACATTCCGTCACAGATTTGGCATCTCCAGAGAGTCTTTTTACCGATTCCGGATTTGCAATTGTCTTTGACAAATGGCTCTAAAGTGGCCGACACTTCTGTGAAAGAGCGCAGGAGTTTTATTGAGTTGCCGTGGTGTAAATCTCTGCAGATCAATGTGCTCTGATCAAAGCCTGTGTCCAAAGCGGGCATAAATCCATAAATCCATATCTCCGACTCGCTCCCCTCTGGGCCTCTTTATAAGACTATCATTAGCACACAGAAGGCCTCTTTAAAAAGGAATGACTGCAGAAAAAGGGAAATAATGAGTCTGAACTTTGTCGCTGAGAAACGGGCCTGGCCTCTATCGCTCCCTGCGGCACCGGGCTTGTTAAGTAGTTCTTCTAGTGTGGTTATTCTAAAGAGTTGAATAAAATACACAGAGAACTTCCCTTACTTTATTCTCCCCAATTTTGGGTTCCTCTTATTCTTTTGTATTTATCTCCCCTTCCTTTGTGTCATTGCAACGCCTTAATTGCTCCCTGCCTCTTAAATTTTGGTAATTTGAATCCAGTGACTTACTAGCATGGCCTCTGCTAATCAAAAGCACCATTGCTGAGGAACCACAGTGTAATGTGCAAACAGCAACAGGCGGGGCATTCGAACCATATTGTGCTAATTAACTTCCTTGCACTTGCACTTATAGTTTTTGCAGAAATATCAGACAACTCCAGGAAAAGAAAAGAGAGGCAGAAATCCCTCAGCAGATAAAAAAGACAAATTGATATTTCAGACATACTTATGATTCATCATTTTGAGTCACCACTGACAAGAAAAAAAGCTGCAAAATTGTAATTCACACGTGTCCTCTCAGGAGGAAAGACAAAACAGTCCACTGCGGGACTTTATTTTGCAAAAAAAAAAAAGAAAAGAAAATGGAACTATGATTTTTTTTTTTTTTTTAGTTTACCATAATCTTTTTATCTGAGAGTTCTGGGAGTAAGATTATAAATGGAAAAAAAGGCTATTCTTTTTTTATTTTTTATTTCTTTCATCTTCTATGGTGAAACAATGCATTAAAGGGATGTTTTATAAAAAAAAAAAAAAAGAAGAAGAAAGGAACAACAAAGAAATGTCTTCGATTCTTTTGAGTTTACTGTATTCTTTTCATCCAGAAGTTCAGGGAATCAGATTAAAATGGTCAGAAGTGGATTCAGTGAAAATGTTTGGTAATAGGACATGGTGAGGTTTTGGATCCTGTATACATTGTTTTTCACACACACACATTTATATTTAGATATTTATATTTTAATTAGCAACAAAAAGACTTTGCTAATAAATCAAAAACTTTAATGGACGCAGTAGTTGTAGCTGTGTAAACATCTGTAAAAAAAAACACATTCTCTCACAGTTCCAGCTTTGTTCCTCCCTGCGTGTTATTCAGCCTTGAACACAGGACGACCTGAAAGTGAAAGAGTTTTTATGTGTGTGATCCCTCATCAGTGTGACTGTTTGTGTAATACATCTTACAGTGCACCACTCTTCCTATTAATGTCCAGCCGGTGAAAAATGCTGCAATAACACAAGACTGCGGTTTCATTTGCTGCTTCTAGACTAATAGGGGAAGCCCGATATTCAGCACTATGAGCTGAGAGTGTGTGTGTGCATGACATTTGGAGGGATACCTTGAACACATGTGCGTGAGCTGGAGCAGCATGAGTGCAGGACATAGTTTTAGGAGGTCCATTTGATATGCTCTCACACACAAACAGACACACCTACACACACATACACACACACACACACTGCTGTAGGGTGATTTATTAAGCTGCTCCTGTTAATTCTTAATAATCCTGAGACTTTCACACCCCATTTACCTTGCTGCTGCTTTTGGCTGATCCACAGGCTGCATATTTGCAGGCGCGCACACAGACACACACACACACACACACACACACACACACACACATGCATGTACTCTTTTCTCTCACACACATCCACATTTGCTCACACTCACGCTTGTGTTCACAGAATAAAGGGGCTTGGGGGCCTTTATCTTTGCTGCCAATGTTGAGAATAGAGAAAAAGAGGGAAGGGAAGAGGGCGGAGGACAGGAGGGAGGACCGGGTGTGTGTGTTCCCGTTTGAGACTATAAAAGCCGTCCGCTGGTAAACGGAGCGATCCATCACAGCCTTTTAGGGAATGGGGGGTGGGGTGGGGGAAGGGTAGAGGGTATTTATCTGTATCTCTGACTGTGTTTAAATGATGAGAGATTTTTTACTGTAAATGTCAAAGTGTTGCAACTATATTGAGACAAACTGTTGGGAGAGCTGAATCCATTTTTGGGAGGTTAAAGTTCTGCAGGACTTTGCAAAAAAGCCACAAAGAGCAAGTCATAAGGAAAAACGCATATCAGGGGAAAACTGAGTAGCATACTTTTTTTGTTTTTGTTAAAAGGGTATGTACTGCATGCTTCATTACTATCACAAACTGGAAGTCAGAGTTATTTTTTTTAATCTCTACAACCCTAATGTAACTCAAGCACACCTTCTGTCTTGGCTCATTTATGTTAAGCTGTTTGTTGCGCCAATTTTTCTATTTATTTTTTCATCAGTGTCTGATTGACTCATAGGGGGATTCTGAATTGTAATTCACACCAGATCTACTTTGATTAAATTAAAGATACTGAGTCAGCCAACTTCCAACATTACTAATGGACTTTTTATTTTTTTCCAATGAGAGTAATAGATTTGTTTCTTTAGACAACTGATTCCATCACCCTCTCCACTCAGCCCATGTCATTCCTGAAAATAACTATGTCTCGCCAGATGTGGGGAGGGTTTGCATTAATACATGCAGGAGGTATGGGAGGAAAAGGGAAAGATGGGGTGATGGGGAAAGAGAGACAGGGATGAAGGAGGAAAAGGTAGGTCGGGAATGAAAGAGGGCAGGGGGCGGAGGGAGGAGGGCACATTAATCAGAATAAAATGGAGAAGCATACGGCTGGTGGTAAGTCTAGATGGAAGCAGGGAAAACATCTGGAACACAAACAAGTCCTGACACCGATGCTGTTCATTTAACAATAACTGATTTAAAGGTTTTTTTTTCTTTTTTCTTTTTCCGCCCTGTAATAAACCTGGTGTTGGCTGTAGTCTGATCAGGTACAGATGATAGCAGGCGGCGTGGATTTACAGCCAGATCTTCCACAGAAATAAAGATGTCACACTTTGACAGCTGACCTGCTGGGACCCTAAAACTATGACTAGGATAATTTTATTCTGCCGGGTGTGTGTGTGTGTGGGGGGTGTGTGTGTGTGTGTGTGTGTGCATGCATGCGTCTGTGTGTGTGTGTGATAGAAAAGAGTTCAACCTGGCCCCTATCAGGGCTCTTGTACGTCTGCTTTAAGTCAAGTCGCAGCCTTCCCTGTTAACTCCCTGTGCCATTTTCAGGGAATAAATCTGAAGTTAATATGATGTTGGGTTATGAGTATCTTTTGTGTGGTTGAGTGTTTGGTGGTTAGTTCTGTTGTACAGCGAACAGAAGTTGTTGTTCTCACTTTGTAAGTGATAAAAACTGACCAAAGACTAAAATCTTCTCTTCTGTTGCAGGTAAACCCGTCATGATTGTCACGGAATACATGGAGAACGGATCCCTGGACAGTTTCTTGAGAGTAAGTAATGGACAAACACAAACACGAACACACACACACACACACACACACACACACACACACACACACATACTTTTGGAAAATGGATCATGGTGCATCTTGTGGTACACACCCTGAGGTAGTTGGGGAAACAGATATCTGGTGGCAAGCTGAGGATTAACAGCACACACCAGGGAACACCTTAAAGTGGTGGAAAAAAATATGTCTTGCACCTGTACAACACACCGTCTACATCACACATCAGATCACTCTGTCAAGAAATATAGTAAATGTTTGCTTTTACATTTTTGAGGATTTTTGCTTAAAATGTTGTGGCAGAGACCCCCTAACTCCCTGTTTCATGTTCTCAAAATATTGGAGCAAAACTTTCACCCTTTTATTTGAGCATAGATTAAATCTTTCTTTCTGGGGGCTTTTAAATGCCAGATATTGTATGAAATGCTTCTAAAAGAAATAATAAGATAAGGTTCAAACAGCAGAGTTATTATATATTGTATTATGTATTCATTCAGTCTTTTTTTTATTAAAAAAATTCTTGGAAATATTTGCGAGTACCACAAAGACTAAGTTCAGATCAGTTATAAGACCTGATTGTTTTATTTTATTTTATTTTAAAGTACTAGAATTATAAGTGATGTTATTATTCTAATTATAAAAAGAACCAATTTGGTCCCCCAATTTGGCAAATTTGCTCACTTATTTTAAGAAAAAGTTTTCAGACTACTTGAAAGATTCCAATAAATACTGTACCAGAGAATGGCCGATTAGCAGTTCTGACTGCGTTAGTTCAACTTTCCATACAGGGCTTATCAAATGTCAGGGTTTTATGAACTGTATCCGCACTGCCTGTCTGGCCAGGAGTGAGTCTGATTCGTGCCATACCTCTGTCTCTTAGAGAGGAATTGACCTGCCTCACTGAAATTAGCCAAAGCAAAACAGCCAAGCCACAACACTGGCATGAAAGCATGTGTACTGATGCCTGTTTTAGCCCTTTTTCCACATGTGTCTGCACAGTATCCAGACACATGCAAGAGGAGTAGCTGTTGTTTCCTGACATTTTCCCAGAGGCCTGCACTTAATCATTGAGAATGTGTCATATGGGCAAACACACAGATGCAGATTCATAGCTTATGCATCGTAGCTTATGTCCGTGTTCGGAATCTGCAAAGCTTTGAAGTGACTAAGCCAGGTGGTCTGGCCACTAATTGCTCCAGACGAAATGGGAAGCGAGGTGGGCCCAAAGGAAAACACACTCATCTTACACTCATCTTGCAGATGACGTGGTTTTTGACAAACACGGAGCGAACCAGTGCATGTGAAAAGCAATGGATGGAAATGCAAGTGGACACAAGCAGAGCCCAGTGCAAACCCCAAGAAAAAAACTACCATAGATATTTAGAAGACAGCAAGATAGACTGATAGATATAAAAATAGACAGGAACAAATACTATGTTGCTCAACAATGTCTGCTTTCTAGCAGTACTGTATTTCATCATCTGTCTTTTTAGTTTATATAGCTTTCCTATCCAGATATAAAGACTAACTCATAAACACTTTCCAGTGTAAACCAGTTTAAACACTCTCAAGTGCCAATACGAACAGAATGAAATATTTTGTGTTTATGTCTTATCTAGTTTGTGTTTGAATGCTACGTCTAACTACTTTGGAAACATTTAGTTGAGCTCAAACAATGGGGTGCTTATCCATAGTCAGCGCATTTCATACAGTACTGGTCAGTCAACATGCCAACAGAAGCAGGCTGGAGTCTGACACGCAAAGCTAAACATGTAAGACTGTGGATTTCGGTCAGCAACGAAAAACATTTTAACCACCTAAAAAAATTAGTATCAGTTTAAGTGTATGCTATATTGAGAGTATATTCACCACTTTATCTTTTCGTCAGGTAGCTCGTTCTCATGAAAAAGCAGTTAAGGGCTTCACTGTCCCATCTCTCCTCAAAGCCACCAGGCTTCATTGACAAAAACGAGAAATGCTGGGCTACTGCTGCAGTCAGTTAGTTAGTGTTATTGTGTGACTATGAGGAAGATCAGACCAACCATTTTAAACAACAAAGTCAAACAATAACACAAAGTAAACTAACTTCTCCTGCGTTCAGCAATGTTAAATCACTGTTTTTCTCAGTGGAGTCTGGTTTTGAAGAGAGCAATATAATGTCTTCTATAGGAAACTACTGTCAGACATTAAGGTGAAGCAATGAAAATATTTTATATAAAGTCCACACTGATCTTTTTTTAGGTGGCTATAATTAGCATATTCTTAGCTTCAATGTCAGACTCCAGCCTGCTTCTCCAAACTGGGGACATGCTGACTGAAATCTACTGTTTGTAATTTTACTGTCTTTGGATAAGCACTCCATACAACCCCACTTCAAAAACTCTAAACTACCCCTTTAAGAATTTGCCCAATATTTATTTTAAGCATTAAGTGTTTCCCCTAAAATCAACAGAGAGGAGTCATCCTGTAATACTATTTTTAGACTTTTGGACATTTTTGCGGATACTTGTGACGGATCCAAACAAAATGTCACAGAGATCAGGTCAGTAAACTTAAGATAAAGGGCTATCATTGGTCATTATATAACAATAAATAGCATCACATAGAGTAGTGAATAACAGTAAGTGGACTGACTGGAACAAAAAGAAAGAGCGTTTCTGGTATATATTGGTCTGATCCCAATTTCCATGCATTACTATGTCTCTGGCTTTGGTATTTCGTAGTTAAAATGAAGATGAGGTACAGAATGTCAAAGGTGGTTTTTAAAGGTTAATGAAAATACTGTGGATACTAATGTAGAGAGGTTTCATTTCATGGAAATAGTCAGAAAGGTCAGATTCCCTTTGTGTTCTATATCATATACATTAAAAGTATGGAATTAATAGTGTATGCCTGGTCTTTTCTTCTTTCCTTTCTTCTGTCTTTCTCTTAGAAACATGATGCCCAGTTTACAGGCATCCAGCTGGTTGGCATGCTGCGTGGCATCGCCTCCGGCATGAAGTATCTGTCAGATATGGGCTACGTTCACCGAGACCTGGCGGCTCGAAACATCCTGGTCAACAGCAACCTGGTGTGTAAAGTGTCAGACTTCGGCTTGTCCCGAGTCCTGGAGGACGACCCAGAGGCTGCTTACACCACCAGGGTAAGCTGGAACACTAACACAATCAAATGACATCAATGACAGCATGATCAAATAGATTGGGCACTGTACTAGGCACACCATTTTAACCAGGAATGTGTTGTAAAATGCAGTGTTACATAAAACTCCCTGAACACAACAGTGGAATATGCTACTTAATAAATTAGCGCTAAAAGTAGTTTTAGCAGCCCTTTCAAAACCCAAACAATATTATTTCTTCTTGATGTTATTTTGCATAACAACTTCATGATAGTGATTTTTATGCAATGGGCTCCACATTTATACCATCCTTTCTCTCTGTCTCTGTTTCTCTCTCTCTCTCACACACACACACACACACACACACACACGCACACACACACGCTGTATACTCAAGTAATCTCAGCAAACAGATACACACACTTCCATTCTCTTACAATGGCAAGGGAGAAGAACACATAAATAAGAGCAGTGTTGTGATAAGACGGCAGAAATGGCAAACATACAGCAATTGCGGAGGTCATGGAGAGGACCACTCCAAGCACCATGGGCCCTGAAGGGACGCATTACATCGATAAGAATTTGTCTGAGTGTGTGTGTGTGGTCTAATGTTTAGTTGACCCATTCACCATGCCACCGTTCACTGCAATACTTTGTTTTGATCCCAAATGCCAAGTGCATTTTGTTTTTTGTTTTTTTCATTATTGTTGTTTTTTGCTTTCAATAGCAACATAGCTCACTTTTAGAGGTTTGTTGTAATTGAAAATTGGGATGAGCCAAGGACACAGTTTGAGACATGGAAAATGTTTTTATCTTTTCTTGCACATTATTTCCTACTATATTTATTGCCTCAATCCATGTGATGCTCAGATCACATCTACTTTGTAAGTCTCATAAACCTTTTTGCTGATGACACTGAAAAACCTGATCACCCTTTACTGAAGTGGGGAAAATCTCTTAAAATTAGCCATTAGCATCTGTATTTCTGTCTTTCCCTTACGTATAAAGCTCAGGCAGGAAAAGTTAACATTTTAAAGGGGAGCTACAGACAATTTCAAAATGTATGCCTATGCTCTAAGAAAGTCACAAAATAACAGTAAACATGAACAACACTCTGCCAAATAAAATTTAGAGTGCTAAAACTCAAATTTGTTATGTCATAGAGTATAAAGTCTGGAGCTGCTCCAGACTTTATGCCCTATGATATCAAAAGTGTTAAACTTAGATATTGTTTTTGGGGTTGTGTTTTTTTTCTGGTGGTGTTCCCCATTTAGAGAAACCTCAAAAGTTACCTGTGCAGGATTGTCAGCTACTGCTTGTAAACATGCTCAGTAAAAGGCTAACCCTAGATTCACTTTCGTTTCGCCCTACCATATTTGCATTTTTTTCACCAAAGGATCTGAGGCACTGCAATTTTTTTAATCATTTCATCTGATTTAAACCTTTTTTCTCAAAGCACATGTCACAAAAACAACAAAAACCAACAACAAAAAGCATTATCAGCATGCACACCTCACTTTAGGCACTTTAGGTACTTTTCACAGTGTGTGTGTATGTGTGTGGTCATTTTCATCACAGGAACCTGTGGTCTAGACCATGCGTGCAGCCCTTTTAAACACAGTATAATTTACTGCCTGAGAATTGCTTGTCAAATAAACAGTCAGTGTGCCGTTTGCCTTTCTCCCAGAAATTCATAATCTAAAATAATAAGACAGAATAATAAACTCTTCCATGTTACAGTAACTGACAATGCTCCACACATGCAAGCACGTTTCCATTCAGCTCTCACTGGAGCTTTTTTCTTTTTCCTTTTTTTTTTTAACTTCTCCAGCACTGCTTTTAAGGCAAAATCTAGAGCTGTTTATGTGTGTTTCTGTGCATGTAAGTCAAGTGTGTGCAGTGTTCACACATCTTGGATTCTTGGGGGAGCAGGTGGGAGCAGTACGAGTGGAAGAGCAGTCTAAGTACTGTTCTGCTTGTGGTCCTGTGTGTACCTGTGTTCATTTATGCACCGGTGTGTGTGATTATGTGTTTTTCAGCTTCTTATACCTTCCCGCAGTGTTTCCTTTTAGATAATGCAGTATAAGAGTGTTCTTTTGAAAGGGCAGTGCATGTGTGTGTGTCTGTGTGTGTGTGACAGTGTACAGCACCGGGCAGGAGCTGAACGACTTGGCCAATGTCTCTGTTAGCTTTGGCTGCCACTGGCCTCCTTTCCTCAGCTCTGTTTTCTTCACTTGTCTTACTTCTCAGCTAGAATGACAAATGCAGCAGACACTACATTGAGAGGTCATGCAGGAAACGTTGGTTTATGCTTTGATTAATATGTTTTCTTTCTTTCTTTAAGGTTGATACTTTTTAATTAAAACTGAATACCATACATTTTTTGGTTGCAAGAAGTTTCAATGGTTACTTTCAAATTCTTTTAAAAAATATTTCTGTTTCTCTTTTTTTTTTTTCCCTTATTGTTCATACGCACAAGTGTGGAAAAACAAATTAATCAATATGACATAAACAGTCTGCTTTTACTGCAGGTCCTTCAGACCTAATAATACTAATAACATTTTAGATAATTGTCATGGATCTGAGGTAGAGATTGCCATGCTCAGTCCAAACCACTAAGCCCACTGGAGTTGAAATGTTTCAGAACAGCACATAAAATTGTCTGAATGTTCCATGACATGTAAGCCTTTTCATGTGACATAAACCATTTACAACCAGTATTACATATAATACAGACGGAACATTTATACCATTAAATTCATACCATAAAAACTTACATTAACACATTGTTGCAATCCAATCTCCCAACAATCCATCTCTTTTTTTGTGAATTAAATGCACGCAAGTTAACTGGAAGTACAACCTGATCAGCCAAAGTAATATCAGGTAGTGAGCTTGTGCCACTGACTAACTGACAGACTGATCAATCTCTCTCTTACTCTCTGTTTCGCAGGGAGGAAAGATCCCTATCCGGTGGACTGCTCCAGAGGCTATCGCCTACAGGAAGTTTACATCAGCCAGTGACGCTTGGAGTTACGGCATTGTACTCTGGGAAGTGATGTCATATGGTGAACGGCCATACTGGGAGATGTCCAATCAGGATGTGAGTACTGCCATGTTGCCAACTTCCTCTAACAGGGGCGTCTTTGTGGCGCAACCACCACTGCAGCATTTCTGCCAACTCCCACTGATTTACATGAGATGTTTAGTTACTGTTCAGGGCAACTTTCAAACTAAGAATTAACCACATTTTGGTGCCTGGGTCTAGGTGCTCAAACATCACACAGAGTCCAATTATTTCTTTCTTTTGTCATATTTGTTTTCATTTCTTATTCAGACTTCCTTTTTTCTTTTCCACAAACAAATCATTTTCCACGAGCAAATGAACTGGTCTTACCAGATGACGTACAAGAGTTGGTATCAATGACAACAAACAATGGCGGAATCATGCCCGTCAAGTGTGTGGTTTAGACACCCTGCAGGCATCGCAGAAGCAAAAAAGACGTGATGAGTAACGTTAAACACTACAACATCGGCCTATATATAACATATGCATCGGCAATGCTTTATAAACATTGACACTGACATAAGATGTCAATAACAGCCATTTACCGTCTCTGTTATATGGTGTCTGCTCGGAAGGGTGAGGTGCTGAACCTCATTGTATTCCCAAGTTGCAGGCACTTTTGGCCACTAATCATCTTCTTTGCAGCTAATTGATGCTAGCTGCTTTTTAAATCACCTGTGGTGGGTTGCATGCATAACACATCATGAAAACTTTCTGATTCCAGCCTATGATCTCATCCTGGCTGAATCGGCCCTGTTACTTCCTCCGCTGCCAGGGTAACGGCAGGACAACTCTGTCCTCCCATTCCACAGTCTTTTTATACTGAATGGCAAGGCAGCAAGGTGCAATAATGGCGTGCTATTTTGACCCTGAACATGCAGTGTAAAAAGGGCTAATGACCAACATTTTATACCAACCAATTTAGCTCAGATGAAATCAGTTGCAGCAATCTGCTGATTAATGAGAGTGTCTATACTTTACGTTCTAACAAAAGTTAAATCAACTCAAAGAGTTTAAGGCTATTTCCGACTCCCTTATCCCATTATATCCGTGCACAATTCATAAAAATAAAGGTAGTATCAAAATCAAATTTTTGGTTCCAACAGATAAGAGGGTAATAAGGCAATGTAGTCTCACTGATTCAGTCAGGCACTTAAGATCATGTTAGATGTCGTTTTGATGTTGAACATAGCTCGTCTGTCATTTCTCAAATCTTATCTCCTGCTTCCTACGTGTAGGTAATAAAGGCTGTAGATGAAGGATACCGCCTCCCCCCACCCATGGACTGCCCGGCTACCCTCTACCAGCTGATGTTAGACTGCTGGCAGAAAGAGAGGAACAACCGGCCTAAGTTTGAACAGATTGTCAGCATCCTGGATAAACTCATCCGCAACCCCGGGAGCCTCAAAATCACGGCCAACACCACATCCAGGTATCAGAAAGATATTGCACCTTTTATTTGTGTTCATTTCAGAAAGTGAAGCCAAGAATATGGCTATTGTTTTCCTAGCTGCGTTTTTCTCCTGCTTTGTTTCCTGTGTACCTGACTAGCAGACACCTGGCTCCAGGCAGTCCAACACTGGAAGTAGTTCCCATTATACCTTGCATGTACAGCATTATAGATTATTGCAGGTCAATGCACTTCCTGCCCTGGGATCACAAGCATTGGGACAGTAATGGCTGTTTTATTTTCCATGTATGAAGCACAATTCACCATGATTAATGTACTGTACAACAAAAAGACCAAGGGATGGGTTTGGTAAAAAGGGAGTGCTGTATTATATTTCAGTTTCTTTCTCCCCTGGTGCACGCCTGTTTGTTTTTGGAACTTAGCAGTACATGAGCTGGACATGAACATTGCCTTCCTGCTTCCTGTATCCCCGGGGTTTTACATGAAAATTAGCTTGACTCATCACACATTACCCATCACATATCATTCATCTTTTCCTTTTCCATGCAGTCTAATGTCATATTCCTGTTTACCTTTCTCTTGCTTTTATGTTACATTCCCCCCTCTTTTTTGTCCTCCTTTGTGCTTTGCTTCTTAGTTGGGACCACCATTCTCTCCCAGGGGGCCGCGGGCGAACCTGGGCAGCGCGTGCACAGTTGTCAGTTCTGAGTAGGGAGGGGGACAGGCAGTGGGTCTGCAGCAGACAGCCGCAGTATTATGGAGACGTCAAAGCTCATAACATTGACTAATGATTTCTTAAGAAAGTGAAAATAGGTCCCTTGGAGTTTGCATGTAATTTCCCTGATTGGCTTTTAACACCGGGCGAGCACAGACTGGCCGACAGAGGCGGCTGTGGTGATTTATGAGAACTGTGTGTGAATATGTGTGTATCTGCCTGTGTGTGTGTGGTGGTGGCAGTTGCACAGCGGGAGCAGCTGCACTCAGCTTCACATACCTCGTTTGTCTCAGGGCTGTCCTGACTGGCTAATGGAGCACCCCCTCCTCCTCAAAGCCCAGACCAAAGCCTGGGACTGGAGCAAAGCATCTGGAGGCTTCAGGGGTGGGACCTGGTCAGAGTTTACTGTCCCTGCATGTGGATGGAGAGAGACTGGGGTCAGTGGGCCAAGGTTGGCTGTCAGAGACTAATTGTGGGCTAACAGAAGTCCGTTCAGGGTTAGAGGCCACTGTCTATCTGATAGGCTTTACAGGGTGTTTAAAATATAGACAATCGCAGGTTGTCCTGTTTTCAAACTGAAAAATGTGTTTTCTTGTGTTGAACAAAAAAAAAAGACAATGGCTGCAACCAAAGTAATATAATACAACTACTCCTTCTAAAAACATGTCAGTCAGTGTTAATGTGCAGTGGTAAGTGATGCACCGCTACAGATTTAGTTAGTTTGGCCTTTTATATAATAAACTTTTTCCCCAAAGTAAAATGAATAATGACAAGCCTCTGTGAACCTGTAACAACAAATCAAATCTTTTACATTACTCCTCTCTGTAATACATTTTCAAATAAACTCTGTCTGAAGAATAAGGATCATTGGTTCACTTTCAGTAGTTAGGGCTGTGCTGGAAATGGGGCTGGATTTGAAACAAGAGCAAACCCATTTCCTGGCAAAAGGCTTGGGAGAAAGTATCAGGGACTGGAGCTGGGGGCCATGGCTGCAGATGGAAATGAGCTGAGTTCTGTGCTGGTGTGGATTTTGGCCTGTAGGGTGCGGTTGTGATGGAGGATGGAAACGGAAGAAAGGTTTGAAGGAAACCAGTTTAGGGCACTAAAGAAAGCAGGTGTTTATACAAAGATGTAAGAACATGAAAAGGCAGATTATAGAGTAATCAGTTGGGCAAATAACAAAAAAAAAATTAAAAAAATATTTAACTGCAAATGTTTAATTTTGGGGGGCACTATAAAACAAGGGGAAGATATTTGTAATTTGGATCCCATTTCCTGCATTTCTAAATACATTTTGAGACTAAAATGATAAAACAAAAATTGTGAAATACTAAATACTCAATACTTAATATGATATTATATGTAAATGTTTGGCCAGCTAGAATGTAAATTGAGCTGCTGATTTTACTTCAATATACTCAAAAATACCACAGACGAGTATTGTGTTTAACATATTAGTGCTATTTTGACAGAATTTAGTATGACTACCAATTTAACTCATTTAAGCCTTAA
This sequence comes from Plectropomus leopardus, assembly GCF_008729295.1. Lineage (NCBI taxonomy): Eukaryota > Metazoa > Chordata > Actinopteri > Perciformes > Serranidae > Plectropomus > Plectropomus leopardus. Next base: position 12,515,222 of record NC_056472.1, on the reverse strand, counting down.
AATTAAAACTTAATGAACCTGAACAGACACAAAACTATAGACCTTGGGCATTCAGAGGATGTTTGGCTTTCCCGATAATGTCCTCTGTGGAAAATACATCGTCCATCTTTGCCCAAGTGAGGACAGAAACTTTTGGTTTTTGGCCCATTGCAATGCACTAAAAAAGTTGTGAAAGGGTACTGTTTGGGGAAAAAAATACAAAAACAGTTGAAGTGTTCCAATTTTTTAAAAAAGTTTTTGTGACCAATTAATTGCCACAAATGCCTGATGTATCAAATATGTGACAAAATGATTTGCATATATGCAAATTATTTAAAAAAAAAAAGTCTTTTCTATCTATCCATTCATGGTTCAGGCTTTACAGGGTTAAGACTTCTGTGGTTAAAAAAAATAAATAAATACACAAATGGTATTTTGAAAAGAATAAGGGACTGCACACTGAATCCCCAGTGGAAATTACACCTCAGTAAAATATTTAAGTGAAAATTAATAGAAAACTGGGTTGGAGTTGGAGATTTGTACGAAGAATTGCAGATATATTGAAGGCCAATACCTTTCGATGAGATTTACATTTAATATACTCAAATGTAAGCTTAATTACAAACTAAAACTCTATACTTACACACTGATTAGTAATACAAATTAAGAGCTCAGAGAAAGAGCCTTGCATGCTTGACTGGAATCAAATCAAAATGTCACACTTGAATCAATTTGGGTTAATAGCTTTCCTCAGACCACCTTAGTAGTATTGATTGTATTGAAACTACATCATATCCATCATATTCAACAGAGGCAGAGGATACCAAATGGCCACAAATCAAAATTTCAATTTGAAGGCCATATATTAGGCTAAGAGCAGTCTAACCCCTCCCAGAGGCATCCTTGGAATTGTCCCAGAAACACAATGAGAGGTGAATTCCTCCCACTCTGTCCTGCCCACATGTATCTGTTCAAGCTTTTCTCCTCATCCACCTCGTTCCTCCCTTGAGAGTTCTAAAAACAAGAGACTATGCAGCCCTGGTTATTTAGAGGTCAAAAGAATGAAGGATAGAGCAGAAGAGGGGAAGGGAAATGAAAACGAGAAGGGGGGGCAGACTTTATTCTCTCTCCGGTGTATTTATACCTCCTTCTGTTCAAGCGGGTGTTTTCTGCGTTCTTATAAGGTGTTAAGTCCAGAAGGGGCTTTAAACACCCCCTCTGCCGTCAGACAGATGCTTTTCTCTTCATTTTCCCCTTCATAGCATCCCTCTGTTTCTCTGTTTCCTCTCCAATCATCTTGTCTCTTGAGTTGCTGTGAGATGTTGCTGAAAGTGTAACAACAAAGGAAACAAAGAAAATGATAAGGCAGGGGAAACAAGGTCATTTGCAGTTTATCTCTCGGAGGAGACAGGAGAGGGGGAAAGAAAGCTAAGGATGAAGGCGAGGATGAGATCAGAGGAGAAAAAGAAGAAAAGTGGTACAGGAAAGGAGAGTAGAGGATCAATAATCCTGCAAAAAACGATGAAAATTCTTACCCTGACAGCCCCAAAAGTTATAGTCTTTTAACACTTTTTGGCTGTAACTACATTTTTGTCCCCTACTTTTTTTCCCCAGCAAATGTATAAAAAGAGTTAGTCATGACCATCTTGGCTACATAAAAAAATAAAATAAGATAAAAAATAGTAGACCATGTGAAGTAAATGCGATTTTGCATTTCTTTTTCTCTCAAAAACAGAAAACCTACTGTCTACTGAGATTCATACACTTCCTTCTTTTCCCCTCATGCAAACCACCCCCACTTTCTAGCCCTCAATTCCCTCTTTTTCGTACAAACCAGTCTCTCCAGGGGGTCCTGGGGGGCCCTCAGCATTTTGACAGGCCTCTGATCTGGCAGGAAAAGACTCAATCATTGTAACAACACCCACTCCACTGCCTCAAATACATCTTTTTTTCTTCCTTTTTCCCCCCTGTCTCTGTTTGAGTTGTCATCTTGCTTTTCTTCTCTCTACATACGGCTTATTATAGTGTTTTTTGTCTATGTTGCTTGATGGCAGCATGATGATTTTCCATTGAAACATTCTTTTGATTGTATTTTGCCTCTTTAAATCAAAACATATTGCATCAGTATGAATGGTACAGAGAAGATGTCTGGTTTGTCAGTATAATAAGATACCTCTCATCTCCAACAGGCGGGAAAACAACAGAAAAACTAGTTACCCATGTCAGAATAATTACAACTAAACTGAAAAAACTTTTTTTTTTTCCCCCATAGTTCACAACAAGGTCATTCATACATGTTGAGTTTAACAAAGGAAAGCACGTGTGGCTATGCAAGTGTCTCACTCCACCTTAATATTTATATATTTATATATCTTATTCTGAAAGGACAATACAATCAAATAAATACAAAAAAAAGACAAAAGTTCGGTGGACACAAGATGCATCCTCTGCCACAATTTGAAGCAAAACATATTCTTTAATTGAGCTAACACGTAGCTAATAAATGACACATTTAGTCCCAAGACAGTTGAGGAGGCCCATGTTTGTGTTTTATTAAATTTTATAATTTTACACACATGCCTTTCAATTCCCCCAATGACCCTTTAACAAAGAATGCTACTTTTTCTCAGAGAATTGTTTTATTTTATGTATTTATTTTTTTTACGTTCCCTTATTCATTTAACACCCTCCTAATTCCCTGAAGGTAGCCTAACCTTGGGTAATTTTTCCCAGATTCTCACACACAGCAGCTTCAAACCTCCCTGCCAATCCAAATCAGTCAGGCAGAGGTTGACTTCCTGGTATTCTAATGAGTTTATTTACAAGGCTATGAATAGTATTCCCTGTGGGAGAACTGCCTTTTTTTCTGTCCCGTCCTGTCCTGCCTTGTTCGCAAGACTCTATTCCCTTGTGTGCATGTGTGAGTGTGAGTGTGAGTGCGAGTGCGAGTGTGTGTGTGTGTGTGTGTGTGTGTGTGTGTGTGTGTGTGTGCGCCTGTCTTGACGCAGGTGCCTTTGTCTGCTCTGCAAGACAGGTGCAGCCTGTCTTTCAAAAAAAAAAGAGTGCCTTTGCAACCCAGTTTTAAATGCCACTCACAAATTCAGCAATAACCACCTAATGTGCTCTATCAAATCCATTATTTGGATATTGATCATTGTATTTTCTGTCCCAGTTTGACCTAATGTGGTTTGACCTGGATTCCAGTTTCCTGCCTAAATGTCATCAGGTTTCACAGCAGCAGCAAAGTTAACCACAGTTGTATAAGGCACAGCATCAGTTGTGGCATCAGAGATTGGACACTGATAAAGAAAATAGCTCTCTTTGCCATCGTCAGCTTCCTCTCCGCTCTCTTCTCTTTCTCTCTGGATGTCTTTTCTTCCCTCTCGTCATTCCTCTTCCCCCGTCTTCAGCAACCATCAATCAGAGTGAGTCAGAATAGCGCCTGCAGCCTTTCCTTCACCCTCTACTGTTGACTGAGCACTCTAAAGCCCAACGCGGTGCATTTAATTTGATTTGATCCAATTGAAACCATCAAGTCTAATCAAATTTAATGTTGCATTTTGCAGCATGGTACATGTACTGCAGAAAACGGTAATGACATTAGACAGAAACTGATGCCGCTTTTGTTAGTAATCTTGTTCTTGAATATGTTAAATACATTATGGAAATATTTTGTGTGACGGTTTGATTTCCCCTATGTTTTCAAAGCCCAAAGGCACTGTGCAGGTTTACCATATGCAACAGACACATACAGCCAGTAGTGTGTGTGTGTGTGTGTGTGTGTGTGTGTGTGTTGTGTGTGTGTGTGTGTGTGTGTGTGTGTGTGTGTGTGTGTGTGTGCGTGCGCGCGTGTGCATGTGTGTGTGTTGTGTGTGTGTGCATGTATGGATAGTTCCCTGATAAGTGCCGCTCAATCAGATCAAGAGGACTGGTTTACATTTAGTTCTGTGTAGGTATGAAAGCACAGAATGGGTAGAATAGTATAGGTTCAAATGTTCACATTTAATTATATCAAAGTAAGCACAAAATATTCCTAAAAAAGTTTATAAATTAATTATTAGATATCTTAAAAAGACTATGATATAGACTTTTTAAAAGATTTAATAATTTAATTCTTATTCTTTATTCAGTTTCAGCCTCAGTGTGTGTCAATAAAATCATAACCTCCTCGCAACAGACTTTCTATAGTTGTGCACAGCTATGCACTCTACATTTAACACATTTTGCCATTTTAGTAAAAACTACCCATTCCAGTCTGTGCTGACTTGTATGTTTTGGGGAAGTGACAAGGTCAGAGTTATATGCCAAATGCCAGCTCTGTAAGTACGTAGTTTTCACTTGATAATAAATCCCTTCCACAATAGCTGATGATCTGGATGACCCTAATGTATTTGCGTTTCTGAAATAACATTAACTCCGCTTTGTTAATCAGAATATGTGACAAGTCATTACCTAAGGAAATGTGTGTATTCTTTGTTCATTAATATTTTTTTTTTTCCTTCTCCTGTGTCTCCTCAGGCCGGCCAACTTGTTGTTGGACAGGAGCAGTTCAGAGGTCCCCTCGATGGGGACACTGGGTGACTGGATGGATGGAATGAGGACCTTGCCCTGCAAAGAGGCCTTCTCCGGGGTCAGCTACAGCTCCTGTGACACCCTGGCCAAGACCTCCACAGAGTAAGACAACCACACACACAGACACACACACACACACACACACTAAGCTATGCTGCCCATTCATGTCAGCAGTGTTTACAGGGCCCTAGTACCCATGGTAAGGCCCAGGAATTTGAAGAGGCTCTTGGGGAAGAACACACACACACAAATACTCTTGTTCACAGTTAGTAAAGAAAGCTATGAAGCCCTTACTAAAGGTGTCCAGATGACTCATGGTAATTCATAATGACAGGCCTTTAGCCACACTCTCGATGCTGCGAGTATGACCACAGAGGGAGAAGCTAAGAGCATTACAAGAAAGAGAGATAAGAGGAGAAACAGAGAAAGAGAGGAGAGGAGTTCCATAAGGGCGAGAGGATAAAAGAGAAACTATTGAGGGAGGGAATGAGAGGAGAGATTTGACAAGATAAAAGGGTAGAGAGAGGGGCCTTTGAAAGAGCAAATAAAGGCATAGCTGTCAAATAGGTATGCATGGCACTCTCTATACTGTGAAGCATTAAAATGCAGAGCAAAGATCAAGCAAAGGTTGTCAAAAAACTATTTGGGAGCCAAATCAAGAGAAATCAAAAGTGTGGAGAGCACACACTGCAGGATTTACACTGTGTTGAGTATACGATGGCCTGTGTCACACCAGCCCATTTTTATTTTGAAGTCGTCAAATGCCACCGCTTTGTCAGTGATTTTGCTAAAGATACCAGCACCAAAAGCCACTTTTTGTGCTAGCATGACATGTTGCAAGGTGGAATCAGTTTGCAACATGGACAGACATAACCTTTGGTGTTGTTAATAAATGCCGCTGGTTGGCCAGACAGCACCTGGTGTGGCAGTGTGAAATGTGGACAGGCTTTAGATGATAATGTGCCTGGACCAAACCAGTCATGGCCTTATCGTATGCCACTGGACGCTATCAGGTTGAAACCCTGCAGGTAATTATATACAGACGTAGTATAAGGAGCTGGAGGGTCGGGAAGTGTGGTGGATGGGTCCAATAAACCCCGGACTTTCACCCAAGAGCCCAGTGTTCACTTCCCTCAAGAACGTAGTGCCACACCATTATGTTCTATTTCTTAACATAACCATGTGCTTTTGTTGCCTAAACCTAACTACCTCTACCTTTGTTGACCAATCCTAAATACATTTTGTTGACATCATAAGCGTTGGTCAGAATGTCAAAAGCAGACGCAGGAGGAAACTTCGAGAATAATGTGTAGATGCGAAAGTCCACTGACAAAGCGGGGGTATGTGATGACTTGGGATGAAAACGTGTTGGTCACACTGACCATGTGACAAAACGTGGTCAGTCAAGTCCATATACAATTTATTTGCAACAGCATAACACGTTTATGTGGGTAATGAGTCAGGGTCTGTGTCACAGTACAGGGTGTAATAAGTCAATGTTCCTGGAGAGTTAGTACCAGACAGTTTGACTCTGCTTATAGGATCTTCAGGCTGACAAAAGGTTCTGAGATAGTGGATCAGTTCTAGCAAGAGTCCTGTGTTGGCACACCAAAAGGAATTATAAATCCTAAACACTGTGATTATAGACTGAGAGATTACACTGATGAACAAGCCACCTTTAGACTTATAGGTCAGAGTGCAGCTACTTGGGGAAATCAAGCACAACTGACTAGTTTTATATCTTTTTGTTGCTTTCTTTTTTGTCAAGGTCAGAGTGCAGACCTTTTCTGTCACTTCATTCTCAGTCTTTCTCTCTTTCTCTCTCGCTCTGTTGGCCTGCTGTGGGTTTAATTGATGTGGAATGTGACCTGGTAAATAATTGGACATTTCTAATCATTGTGATCAAAGCAGCCACTCCCTGCAGTGATGGCAGCAGCGGGGCGAGCGAGGGCAGCCAGGGAGTGATGGTCAGTTGGTAACTTACCAAACCAGACAGTCATTAACAGGCTTAAATGTCTAGTGTGTAGAATTTAGTGACATCTAGTGGTGAAGCTGCAGATTGAAACCAACTGAAACTTGTCCAGTGTGCCAAGCATGTAAGAGAGCTACAGTGACCAATGTCAAATATGCAAATTATGTCCTTTCCTGTAAGTAATATGAATATAATAGAAATTTAAAACTTGCCACATTTGCTGCTTTGAATTGTAATATATTTACCTTAAATATATTACAACTAAGTTTCTTACAAATATTATGAGGCTCAAGTGCAAAGTGATGCTTTATGTAGAGATCCCAAATTCAAAATTGGCACAAATGTCCACTGTCACTCAAGGATTAGATGATTAGATGAAAATGATTAAAATCTAGTGGTTGAAGGTCAAAGTTCAAGGTCACTATGACCTTCAAATCATATTATTGGCCATAAATCAGGAATTCATGTGTCAGTTATGCCTGAATTTTGCACAAATGGGACAACAAAATAATAAAGTGATGACATTATATTTCCAAAAGGTTAAAGGTCAACTTCACTTCATAGTATTTTAGAAAAAAACTGTTTTCTCAACTGTCAATTCTCGCCATTATGTCATAGATTACATTTGGTGAGAGAATCGAATGAATTGACCTTGAAACTCTGCTGTTTGTCTAAATCTTTGCTTCCAGGGTAAGATGTGTATGAAACATCCACATTTTCACAGAGATGGATGTAAGCGTAAGCATCTTTGAGTACCTAGAAAAGTACTATATGTCCTATCTATCTCTATCTATCTATCTATCTATCTATCTATCTATCTATCTATATCTATCTATTATTATTTATTGTTATTATTATTATTATTATTACTACTATTACTATTATTGTTGTTGTTATTATTATTATTATAACTGTAACTGCAACTTGACTGGTGAGTGGAGCCAGTTGTAATTGTAGCCTCTGTTGTAGCTGCGTACTATTTCTTTATCTCTTTTTCTCAGGGGTAGCCTCCTACACAAAAGAGGTATTTTGCTCTTGACATTTCTCATGCCATTTCTTCAGTAAATATGTTTAATCAATTGAAAGTTATCTCCAGTCAACATGTTACAAAACAAAAAAGCTTACACTGCAGACTGGGTGGAAATCCACATTAGGTGTTGGCAAAACACATCTCAGATAAACTGCACTGTAGTAAGCTACCACTCAAGAAATCATATTGGTCTGTTATGCTTTTTTTCTGTAGCTTGATGCTAAATTGGATCACTGCAGTATTAATCCACTGAAGGCTGCAGCTAAGGCTCTCAAGGCTAACTCAGCTACAAGGCTAGCAGCCTTGGCTGAGACTGTGCATTGCTCAATATAGATTGCTCTATTGATTTGTACAGTCTTAATCTAGTCCTTGATATTCAGCACAAGGCTTGGCAATGCTCTGACCTCTGAGGAACAGTAATCATACTTGGCTGCAGTGTGCTGACTCATCTGCTGGAGTAATTGAAGTCTTTTTTCAAGACGGGATGGAATGGATTGACTAGGAAATACTGCATCATTTGGACTATTTTCTTCATCTAGACAGAGTGCACGCAAAGTTCATTTCAGGTATTTGATTGGGAAGGTGATGAACTTGACCTGAAGTGCCAGACAAAGGAAAGCAACCTGAAGTGATAAAACACTGACATTTTCTTGTACAGCCACATTTGGCACAGTGAAGTCTATACACAGGGTGTGCACACCACTGTCAATCAGGGCGTACCCATCAGGCCTGCCTGGCATTCAAACTTAACCCATCCACTTTCCTTCAGCAGCTCAAATTATGATACAACAAATTAGACATTGACTTGAGTCCATTATTAAGTGATACAGTTATGATTCATGCCTTTTCACAACAAAAACACCAGAATTCCCATTTACTACTCGAATTAAGAAAAGTTCCCTGCAAAGGTTTTGCTCTGGGATTATGGGAATTGCTGAGTTAACACTGTGACGCGCTGAAAGAAACCTTCAACTGTTGGTGTTATGTTAAGCCAGAGCACTGCATTGCTTAGTTTTTGCCAAGTTAAACAACTTTATTACACGACTTTAAGTTAATCTTACAATGACAATGCTTCGAAAATATTTTGTTGTGATATAATGCCTTGCTGTGTCTTTTTATGTCTACTTTCCAAATGCCATTGCACTCCTGGACAGCCTAAAGTTAGAATCCATGTGGTCTGACGCCATAGTTTAATAAAATAGGATTAACCATCCTTGAGTCATTTATAGTTGATGATTACTAGTTAGATTCTAAAACCTTATGGTCATTATAATATTAACCATCTGAAACTTATATCAACATCAGTTTTGTTGTGGTGCATTCAGAGCAAATTGGTTAGATATCTGTTGAAATGTGGGGGTAAAAAAAAAGGCAGCGAGCAATTTCATGAGAAATGTCCAACACATTGCAAGAAATTCAGAAAAGGTGATGAGAAAATAAACAGATAGAGAAAGAGAGGGAGAGAAATGTATTAAAAATTATCAAAAAGAGGGACTTAAAAACACTTTTTACTTTAACTTATCTTGTTAAGTTAAAGTTAAGCTTTTTTCCCATGTTTTTGAAAGAAATCAAGCCAGGTTTCAAGTGGTTAAATCAAATAAATAGAATTATGACTTTCGCATTGCTAATCAGATAACCACCATTCTAGCCAATATCAACCATATCTGTAATTCACTTATTATTTTATTTTTTTCAGCTTTATATTTGGAATTTATTTGTCAGTTTTTAGCTGAGATTTATTCTTTTTGATAAAATGTCCACTAGTGACCACTAGATATTTGGCTTTAGGCAAGCAACTTTGACAACCTGCCTCTGGGTGGCACCCTTGGTGGCTGCCTATGTTGCATATAGGACGATTCACCTCTGATTTCGAGGTTATAAAATGTTTGCCACCATGTTCCCAAAACATGGGAGTTATTGTCAATTCTTCTTCAGCTTCAGAGGATCCTCTTTTCCAGACTATAACAGTTACATTTGATTTACATTCTAAAGGTAAAACTACATGACCTAGCCTGATTCACTGATGATCTCTAGTTTAATGTATTAATGCTGCTGGGCCTGACTGTGTCTCAGTAGAGTGGTTCTGACGGAGGTCCACGTCACACCCGCCACTTGCCCAGAATGGGAGCCGTCCATGGGAATCACCACTCTCTAACGCCCAGCTCCTTCCCGCCTCCTCAGGCTCTGGATGGTGGGTGGAGGACAAAAACCAGGCCCTTGCCTGGGAGCAGTAACCTGCCTCCAGAATCACTGATAGGCTTTCACTTGTCCGACTTTTAAAGGGATAGTTAGTCAATTTTTAGAGACAAATAGCTGTGTTTCAGTCCAACTGTAATCTGGATTATAAGTGTATAGATGGAAACTGAGCCATTGTCTCTTTAAGGCATATTGGTGCTTTTTTTTACTGCACCAAAAGACAAAAACTTCTTTGTTTTGTTTATTTTAAGTTTTATGGAAAAAGACTTGAACTGCACAGTTTATGTTTAAAGCAAAATTTGAGTGAACTATCCCTTTACATTGTAGGACAGAGTGAAGCAATATTGTGTTTTTGTCACTTTCAGTGTCTGCCTTGCCCCAAAGTTTCTTAATGCTATTTTGGCTGAACTAAAGTCTCCGCTTGCATCTGAATAATACAAAACATTAATGGAACTATCTTCGAATAGCACTAAAATGTCTTAATGGCCGAAAGTGTTTGCTGTAGTTATGCCACCACTCAGACTGCAACTCTGCTTCTACTAATATAATAACATTATTGTTACTCCTAGATGGGCAACAGAGATGCGTCTTAACATCCACTGTGGCTTCTTGTGATATCAACAACGCTTAGTGTGCAACACTTCGTTTAGATTAAGGTTGTTGTTGCTTTATGTTTCAAAAAGGGTTTGATGCTTTAATTGAGCTGACTAACTACCGTGTGTGTTTGATGTGTATGATGCCTTAACTAAAAAAAAAAAAAAAAAAAAAAAAAAAAAAAAAAAAAAAAAAAAAAAAAAAAAATAAAAAAACAAAAAAAAACCAAAAAAAAAAAAAAAAAAAAAAAAAAAAAAAAAAAAAAAACCAAAAAAAAAAAAAAAAAAAAAAAAAAAAAAAAATAAAAAAAAAAAAAAAAAAAAATAAAAAATTTAAAAGTTCTTCCTACACAAATTGTTGTAACTAGAAAAAAAAAAAAAAAAAAAAAAAAAAAAAAAAAAAAAAAAAAAAAAAAATAACAAAAAAAAAAAAAAAAAAAAAATAAAAAAAATAAAAAAAAAAAAAAATAAAAAAAAAATAATTCAAAAACAAAAAAAACAAAAAAAAAAAAAAAAAATTGTATTCTCTTTACACTTGAATGCAAAAATGCATGTAACTAATCTTTAAGAGCTTAATTGATATATCTGAATTATGTTGTAATATATTGCATATGAACCAGTGCCGCTCCTCTCCACATATTTATATCTACTCTGTCAATGAAATCCAGTTCAATGCAATGCAGGAAACTGGGTCTTATATGCCACCAAGCCCTCCCATATTTCCTCCACTGACAGGGTCATAAAAGCAGCTGTCAGTGTAGCCCCATAGGCCCACCTCCCTGTTTGTTCGTAATGGAGAGCAGAGGCAACAGCCTCCTCCACCCCCAAACCCCTTCAGGGTGTTTGGTAGCCCAGTGGCCTTCTGGGAAATGCAGTCTGTTGTGAATGACAGATGCATGGTAAAGTGAGAGGAGCGGCCCTGGGAGCATGTCATTAAATGTCACATCCTCCATCACTAATGCACACTTTCCATGTCTTTTTGTCCCACCTTTCTCTCCATCTCGTCTCCCTTTCTGATTGTGTATGGTCGCCTCCCTCTCTGTCCACACATATCAGGGATCTGAAAAAGGTTGGAGTAACTATCGTAGGACCGCAGAAGAAGATCGTGAGCAGCCTCAAAGCCCTAGATTCCCACACCAAGAATGGCCCAGTACCTGTTTAAGAAATGAACCCAGCGAGTAAAAACAGCAGAGACTTGTCTGTCGGTGTGGTTGCTAATAGATGGAAATGGAGGAAAATATGCGATACAACTGAGGGCTTTTGTTGTTTCGTTGAAAGACGATACCAAGTCCTTACAGAGAGACAGGAAAGAGTTCAGTGCAGACCTGCCAGCTAGTGAACTGGCTGACTCTTCGACCCTCCGTCCCTCCATGCCCAAGTTGAGATGCCTTACAGACATATAGGGGGGTTAGAGAGAGCAGAGGGAAGCCAAGGAGGTCAAGGAGACCTTCGAAGGGATACAAAATAGGACTGGACCGATCACAGGGCAAGGACTGGACTAACTTATAGCCGGAGCTCTCCAATATTGGCTAAGCTGGACAGCATAGCCTTCCCCTTACGGCTAAAAGGGGACAGGCATGCTCACAGTCTCCTCCCACCACGCCTGACTGTCTGTGGAACGAGGCAGTGAAACAGTGTGTAGAAGAGCACGTCAGACAGCAGCAGCTCACCCGGATGTGGACCCCTCCTGGACTAATGAGGTCTGAGGCGTGAGATTTTGTTATAACTACCTACATATACCGTCTCTATCCATGAGAGAACTGAGCTGGTTATGGACATACCTAGGCATTAACCGAGCCATTTTACTCCGTAGCTCTAACTCTATAGCATTTGCATTCAGTAGACATGTCACATAAAAGCAATAATTATGATAATCAGTTAAATAGTCTCATTGTTTGGAAGCCATGAGTCCGTCACATGTACAATGTATTGAACGCTGTGCTTTGAAGGTACAGGGGCCATAACACACTTCACACACAGTTTTTCTTTATGGTGACATCAGTGTTCTATGTGCTTATGAACAGATATTGTACAGTTATAGTGCCGCTCCCTCAACCCAATGCCCTTTGTGTGAAATCTCAGGATGTGTACGTTATTCATTGTATTTTCTCTAACAAGGGGAAACAGACAGAGAGAATGGAGCAGTGCCAGAAACTGAGGGTGCGGGTTAAAAAAGACAGAAAAGGGAAAACTCTAAAAGAGAAATTTATAAGAGGTAAAACAGAATCTATGATGAAGTGGTGTCTTTCAGGCTCCTGCTTCAGACATTCTTGTTGTGTTGTGGAAGTGTTTTAAACTAGAGGAGAGTTTTTACTTGAGTTTCTTCTTCAGGTAAGGCAAGTTAGCATCATTCACCCTACAGAACATCAGGTATCATAATCTCTCTAAGGAGTGGAATTTGTTCTGTTATTAATCACCCATTTTGAATATTTGCAGGTCACTAAATGGCTATTATCAGTTATTATCACTAAAATTATAATGCTTCAGACGGGGGGAAACTGCACGTACCAATAGGCCTGATATCGCATTTAAATGTTGGGAATTGGTTGCAGTTGGTCAGGTTTCAGTCCTATTAGTTTTCACATTCGCCACACTTGGTTCAGAAAAAAAATTAGGGTTTGGGTTTAAAAAAAGTACTTTTGTTATGTAATCTAAACTACGTAGGTTACCTTCATTATGTACTGAATGTATGTATGTATCGTAAAATAAATCAACACAGACTTTTGGTTTTGCATGTGACATAAACAGCAGTCTCTGAAAAGTTTGCTTGAGCCATCTATCCAAACCAACCTCCTCCTTACTCAGACTTTGTTGCTCATTATACTACGCCACCTTTCGTCCCCATTTGATCCCATCATAATCCCTATGGCCACCATAGGTTGGCACCCAATAATAAACGCAAAAACAGGAGGCATTTAGGGCCCTACTTAATCAAATCTATGGTGCCAATGCTATGACGACGGCAGCACATGTAGATGCAGCAGCCTGCAGCTCCTCATATCCTTGCTTCTTTTTTTGCATTTTTTTTTTTTTTTTGACACCATGGCCCCTTCTGCTGAAGCTTGACTTTTCTACGATAGAGAAGCACTTAGCAACATTGGGAAAAGTTGTGTGAGGGTTGGACTGAATGCAGCAGACTGCGAGAGGGTCCCCACCAATGGCATATGCCAAGTGGCCAGTCAGACAAGGGAGAAACCAAACTGAAAGCATAGGATGAAGAGAGGGAGGCGAGCTGGCATCAGGGTGAGGCTGACCCAACTTGGACCGAGAGCTGTGTCTATACCAAGCCTTCTTCTGGCTAATGTCCAGTTGGCGGCGGGTGATTAGGGACTGCTCTGTGCACATCTTCGCAGAGACATGGTTAACCCCTAACAACCCAGATCAAGCTGTTGCACTGGATGGGCGGACCTTGTTGGAAGCCATAAGGACACAAGACTTCAAAAAATGCACTGCAGGAATTGAATGATGCCATCAGCAGCAATATGCGTGAGCAGCCAGATGGAATCTGAATAGTAGTTGCTGATTTTAATCAACTCATCCTTCAACTCCAAAGATGTAGCAGGATTGAGGACAAACGTAATTTCAAAATGACTAAAAAATCTACCGTCTACCTTCTACACACGACCATTTAATGGGCTAATAACGGAATAGATCAGTTTAGAAGGATGAGATCAACACTGCTGATCTGAGGATGCTGTTATATTACTTTAGTCTAAGTCCATAACTTATTAACAAAAGCCATGAGGGATCTGAGAATTGGTATTAATAAGAACTTTGTTCTTGTATAAAATTAATCCATAAATCCAGGTGAGTTTGATACAAAAAGTAATGCCTCCTCTAGTTGGGTTGGATCATGGTGGATCACTGAGCAAAAAAAAAAAAGTTTCAGTTTCTATGTATTTTCAACAAAGTCTTGGTCTTTCTTTTTTATCATCTCAAAGGGGCATGAGGTTTTCTCATCACTGCCCTTAACTAACAGGTGTGAAAATGCCTGAAAGAGATGCAACACGTCCAATAAATGATTGCTTTCTGAGATAGTTTCCAGTACAATATATGTCAAGGATGGGATTTCCTAAAGGCACCTTAGAGCTTAGATGATCTTGTACTCTGAAGTGCAGAATTCTAGATGTTAGTCTCTTGCTTTGATGTCACCCAGTCAGTCCCTCAGTGGAACACATACCCAGTATTTCTGAACTGTCACTTCGGTAATTTGTGCTGTTGGATGGGTAACATTTTACCACAAGGGTGCCATCTTAAATTTCTTCCAAGCACTTCGTACAGAATATTTGCGCACTTTGAATGGAAATGTTACTGGCTTGGCTATAGACTAAGTGGATAGGGGTGATTTTGGTGCTTTTGGGAATCCCGTCCCTGTTCAGTGCGTCAGTTGGTCTTCTGTGACTTGGTCTACCTGTGGATGCTGCTGTTGCTGCTATGTGTTCTAATTAGCATGTACATAATGTAAACCATCGTAATGATAGCAACTAGCGCTACAGATCCCACTATATGTACATGGCCATCCCTCTTTGTACAAATGTTTGTATGTATAAAAGAATAAATAAAAAAAATGTGCAACATTTTTAATTAAAAAAGAGATAAAAATCATCTGTATTATATTTTATCTTATTTTGGATTATATTTGTCTGCTTTTTTTCTTTTCTACAATAAAAAGGCGATTATGATTACATTATTATTTATTTGTTAACATTATACAGCAAAATGTTGATGAGTTTTTTGTAGCATACAGTAAATTATGTGTCTATCTATGTTTTGGTTTTTGACTTACTTTATAAACCTGGGACATCTGAGAGAGCAATACTGTTATGCACCCTATATCCAGATTCCTAATTTTCTGTCTCAAGACTGACCTGTGTGTCTGTGTGAGAGTTTATGTGTGCAAATGTAGATGGCCTTGTCTACTAATGTAAAATGATTTGTAGTGGAAACATTTATATTTTTATAATAAATATTCGCAAAATATTTTCCAAAAAATGGATGATGATAGACTTGCTCTTGTGTTTTCATTCTATCCTGTGATTATGATGCAGACCAACAAATACTGTTGGCTTTTCTTTCACAGTAAAGCATATTTCCATATGTTTAACAGATTACAAGTGGAAGTGAAACACTCATAACTCAGAGGTCATTTTTTTTTTTTTTTTTTATTTTAAATTCCATAGATCAGTCTTTTGGCACATCTTGTCTTCTTTAGGATAAAAGCCAGCAATCATCTAACTGACATGTATAGTGTACAGGACATGTGTTTCGAATCAATGAGTTCACAGGTCAATCAACATGAACAGAGAAGAAGACCATATAAAGGTCATTCGTAACAAAGAAAGGTCTTCACTAGCAATGTCCTCACTCAAAAATTCAGTAAATACATAAAGTAATAATTATGAAGTAGAAAAATATCCAAATTATTATATTCAAAATGAACAATAAATAACAAAATAATACAGTATTTACCGTCAAGCGAAGAAAGATCAAACGAATTAAGCAAAAAATAAAAAATAAATACAGTTAATAAAAAAAGTAAGTATATAATATCAAGTATCATATGGCAAGAATTCACAAACTTCAATACATGTTGAGGTACACATATGTAATATAAATAAAATGTAATAATTAATATAATTTACTTTTTTACTTTAAATAATAACGTCGTCAATTATTACTAACATCTCGACTACTGTGCATAAATCTAAAAAAAATTTAAAATGAGGCAAATACTTTACTTTAAAAAAGTATTTTTCTATTTGGTGTATTATATTATGACTTGGCATGGTGAGTTTCCACATATTTCATAAGAGACACCTAGGAGAATCCTGCTTTTCTCAAAATGGGCTTAAAAAGAGATTACGCTTTTAATTTTTTTTTTTTTTTAAATATAAATGGTATAAAATCGGACACAATTGAAAATAAATAAATAAATGGTACTTCTATTTTCAACCACAGAAATAGAATAAAATTTTATTTAAATTTTCATATTGTATGCACACACAAAAAAAGAAAATTAGATTTGATTAAATTATTTTATTTCATTTATTTATTGTATTGGTAAGCCAGTACTGCTTGAGCATGCACTAGACAAAAAAGGGTTGTGTATTTTTTGATTTCTTTTCATTTCCATATTCCTAGCCAATGTTTTGTGTTTTTTTACTAAGCCATACTTAAAATATTGTCTATAGCCATGATCGTTCTCTACCCTTTAACATATCATGCCTGTCATTGCCTGCGAATTGAGAAAATAATTAGAATTATAGGATTGCAGACTACGTATTCTGTGTATCTTTCAGTCTACCTGTGTATATCGGACCTTCTAAACTTACAGTATGAACCCTCTCACATCTGTTTACCAGCCTCCAACTTAACCACCTCAGCCTCTCTTTTTTTCCCTTCCTCCCTGCTGTCACCTTCTTGTTCCTCCAGCCACATCCAATAAGGCATTTTGTTTCCAATCACCCATGGTTGAAGTCGATTTGTTGTGTGATTTTTAATGTGGGAGATCTGCGTTGTCTCTCTTTTTTTTTTTTTGTTGCTGACTGGGAGTAGATGAGATGTGTCAGGCAGGGGAAAGAGTGATGGTTGCTCTGCACAATGTTGAAAGGCTGACACTCTCCAGATGTTCCTAGGCAGATGTGCACAGAGAGAAAACAGGACACTGTTCTCCCCGATTCAGGAAACAAAGAACACAGTATGCTTGAAGCCACCATTTCTGTCTTGTTTTTATCTTAAAAACCTCATGGTCTGACCACCGGGATGATGGGAAAGACAGAGCGCGGAATTGTGTGTGTGTGTGTGTGGGGGGGGGGGGGGGGGGGGGGGGGGGGGGGGGGTCTAAAATTGACGGGAGGAGGAAACAATAGGGAGGAAGATAGACGACAGGTGTGCTGGAAGTGTGATGTCTGTGTGAGTTCTAAGTGGATAAGAACTTCAACAACAGCATATGAAAATGCAATAATTCGGGTGAAGATTAACCAGTACCATTCATCATCTTGCTTGGCAGTGTGCTGGTGAAACAGAAAACATGTTCTACTTGATAATGAAATGATAATGGGAAAACAAGGTCCAAGGTACGAGGTACCTTTTTTTTTCATTTTTCTTAAATGTAGTATTACTTTTTTCTTTCTATTTTTTTTTTTTTTTGCAGTTTTGGACAGCTTACTATAGTATCACTTTTTTATGCCGTTTTTTTTTTTTCATACCATAGTATGACATTTTTATGCAATTTTTAACAACATACTTTTGTATAACCTTTTTATGCGTTTTTTGACGACATACAATAGTATGACATTTTTGTGCCGTTTTGGTCGACATACTATACAATGACATTTTTATATCATTTTGAACAACATAGTTTAGTATGACATTTTTATACCATTTTGATTGACATACTATAGTATGACGATTTGGTCAGATTTTGGATGACATACCTTAATATGACTTTTTGGTGAGATATTGCTCTTTTTTTTGCTTTTTTTGGCTTTTATTTCCACTTTGTATACAATGAAGCACCTTTACAGGTTATAATATGACGTTTTCTGACATTTTTTTAAACATGTCAAAATTTGACATTTTTCGACATACTATGCTATTGCCTTTTTGGCCATTTTTTTGACGTGCAAAAATATGACCTTTTTGGCGTGTTTTTGCTTTTACTTTTTGAAACACTATGACACGTCTTAATAAGCTATAATATGACATTTCTTTTATTCGACATACTATACATGATAAAATATGAGATTTTTGGCCGCTTTCGGCTTTTGTTTCCACTTAGTTTACTATGACAGGTCTTTAGAAGTTATGATAAGATTTTTTTCAAACATTTTTTTGACATATTTTTGGACATGTGGTATAGCCTTGCCTTTTTTTTGTCATTTTTTCAACATATATGATTATGATGTTTTTTGACCATATTTGAAAATTTCTTTGCTATGGCGTGTCTTGGCACGCTATTTTATGCCGTTTTAAGGTGTTTTCAGCTGTTTTTGGAACAAGTCAAATTTTGACATGTAATATTTTGACACTTTTGCCATAGTATAGCCTTTCAATTTTTGTCATTTTTCAACAAGCATTTTTAGGGTGTTTTTGGCTGTTTTTGCAAAAGTCTATGCAATGGCGTGTCTTGGCATGGTATTTTATGCTGTTTTTAGATAATTTTAGCTGTTTTTTTGAACATGCACAATTATGATGTTTTTGGCTGTTTTTGCAAAGTTCTATGCTATGGTGTCACTTGGCATGCTATTTTATGCTGTTTTGAGGTGTTTTCAGCAGCTGTTTTTTGGATATGTCATATTTTGACATTTTTGCCATCTATGTCATTTTGTCAACATGCGTGATTATGATGTTTGTTGCCATTTTTTTTAAGATTTCTATGCTATGGCGTGTCTTGGCACACCGTTTATGCTGTTATGAGGTGTTTTCAGTTGATTTTTGGATATGTCATATTTTGACATTTTTTCCTTTTTTGCCTCATTTTTTTTTTGAACATGCACAATTATGATGTTTTTGGCTGTTTTTGCAAAATTCTATGCTATGCTGTCACTTGGCACGCTCTTTTATGCGTTTTTGAGATGTTTTCAGCTGTTTTTCTGATATGTCATATTTTGACATTTTTGCCATACTATAGCCTTGCCTTTTTGTCATTTTTTCAACATGCATTATTATGATGTTTTTGGCTGTTTTTGCAAAATTCTATGCTATGGCGTGTCTTGGCAAGCTATTTTATGCTGTTTTGAGGTGTTTTCAGCTGTTTTTTTGGATATGTCATATTTTGACATTTTTGCCTTACTATAGCCTTGCCTTTTTGTCATTTCTTCAACATGCATTATTGAATGGCGTGTTTGGCACTCTATTTTATGCCTGTACTAGATGTTTTCAATGTTTCTTGCCATTTTTTAAGATTTCTATGCTATGGCGTGTCTTGGCACGCCGTTTTTATGCTGTTTTGAGGTGTTTTCAGTTTTTTTTGGATATGTCATATTTTGACATTTTTGCCATACTATAGCCTTGCCTTTTTTGTTCATTTTTTTCAACATGCATGATTATGATGTTTTTTGCCATTTTTTTTTTTGGAATTCTATGCTATGGCGTGTCTTGGCATACTATTTTATACTGTTTTGAGGTGTTTTCAGCTGTTTTTGGGGATATGTCATATTTTGACATTTTTTCCTTACTATAGCCTTGCCTTTTTTGTCATTTTTTAAACATGCACAATTATGATGTTTTTGGCTGTTTTTTTTTGCAAAAATCTATGCTATGGTGTGACTTGGCACGCTATTTTATGCTGTTTTGAGGTGTTTTCAGCTGTTTTTTGGATATGTCATATTTTGACATTTTTGCCATACTATAGCCTTGCCTTTTTTGTCATTTTTTTTTCAACATACATTTTTATAATGTTTTTGGCCATTTTTAGAGAATTGAATGTTATGGCGTGTCTTGGCACGCTATTTTATGCTGTTTTGAGGTGTTTTCAGCTGTTTTTGGATATGTCATATTTTGACATTTTTGCCTTACTATAGCCTTGCCTTTTTTGTCATTTTTTCAACATGTATTTTTATGGTGTTTTGGGCGTTTTTTGTAAAATTCTATGCCATGGTGTCACTTGGCACGCTATTTTATCCTGTTTTGAGGTGTTTTCAGTTGATTTTTGGATGTCATATTTTGACATTTTTGCCTTGCCTTGCCTTTTTTTGTCATTTTTTCAACATGCATGATTATGATGTTTTTGCCATTTATTTTTTGGAATTCTATGCTATGGCGTGTCTTGGCATACTATTTTATACTGTTTTGAGGTGTTTTCAGTTGATTTTTGGGATATGTCATATTTTGACATTTTTGCCTTACTATAGCCTTGCCTTTTTTGCATTTTTTAAACATGCACAATTATGATGTTTTTGGCTGTTTTTTGCAAAAATCTATGCTATGGTGTGACTTGGCACGCTATTTTATGCTGTTTTGAGGTGTTTTCAGTTCTTTTTTGTATATGTCATGTTTTGACATTTTTGCCTTGCCTTGCCTTTTTTGTCATTTTTTCAACATACATTTTTATAATGTTTTTGGTCATTTTTTTTAAGAATTCTATGCTATGGCGTGTCTTGGCAAGCTATTTTATGCTGTTTTGAGGTGTTTTCAGTTCTTTTTTGTATATCTCATGTTTTGACATTTTTGCCATACGAAAGCCTTGCCTTTTTTTGTCATTTTTCAACATATATTTTTATGGTGTTTTTTGGCGTTTTTTTTCTAAAATTCTATGCTATGGTGTCACTTGGCACGCCATTTTATGCTGTTTTGAGGTGTTTTCAGTTGATTTTTGGATATGTCATATTTTGACTATGCCTTGCCTTTTTGGTCTTTTTTTCAACAAACATTTTTAGAATGTTTTTTGGCTATTTTTTAAGAATTGAATGTTATGGCGTGTCTTGGCACGCTATTTTATGCTGTTTTGAGGTATTTTCAGTTCTTTTTTGGATATGTCATATTTTGACATTTTTGCCATACTATAGCCTTGCCTTTTTTGACATTTTTTCAACATGCGTGATTATGATGTTTGTTGCCATTTTTTTAAGAATTCTATGCTATGGTGTGTCTTGGCATGTTATTTTATACTGTTTTGATGTGTTTTTTCAGCTGTTTTTGGGATATGTCATATTTTGACATTTTTGCCTTACTATAGCCTTGCCTTTTTTGTCATTTTTTAAACATGCACAATTATTATGTGTTTTTTTGCTGTTTTTGCAAAAATCTATGCTGTGGTGTCACTTGGCAAGCTATTTTATGCTGTTTTGAGGTGTTTTGAGGTGTTTTTGGGGGTATGTCATTTTGACATTTTTGCCATACTATAGCCTTGCCTTTTTTTTGTCGTTTTTTAAACATGCACAATTATGATGTTTTTGGCTGTTTTTTGCAAAAATTCTATGCTATGGTGTCACTTGGCACGCTATTTTATGCTGTTTTGAGGTGTTTTCAGCTGTTTTTTGGATATGTCATATTTTGACATTTTTGCCATACTATAGCCTTGCCTTTTTTTTCATTTTTTTGAACATGCACAATTATGATGTTTTTTGCTGTTTTTTCTAAAAATCTATGCTATGGTGTCACTTGGCACGCTATTTTATACTGTTTTGAGGTGTTTTCAGCTGTTTTTTTGGGATATGTCATATTTTGACATTTTTGCCATACTATAGCCTTGCCTTTTTTGTCTTTTTTCAACAAACATTTTTAGAATGTTTTTGGCTATTTTTTTAAGAATTCTATGTTATGGCGTGTCTTGGCATGCTATTTTATGCTGTTTTGAGGTGTTTTCAGTTGTTTTTTTGGATATGTCATATTTTGACATTTTTGCCATAGTATAGCCTTGCCTTTTTTGTCATTTTTTCAACATGCATGATTATGATGTTTTTGGCCATTTTTTAAGAATTCTATGCTATGGCGTCTCTTGGCATGCTATTTTATGCTGTTTTGAGGTGTTTTCAGCTGTTTTTGGGATATGTCATATTTTGACATTTTTGCCATACTATAGCCTTGCCTTTTTTGTCATTTTTTCAACATGCAGATTTTTATAATGTTTTTGGTCATTTTTTTTAAGAATTCTATGCTATGGCGTGTCTTGGCAAGCTATTTTATGCTGTTTTGAGGTGTTTTTAGGTGTTTTTTGTGATAGTCATATTTTGACATTTTTGCCTTACTATAGCCTTGCCTTTTTTGTCGTTTTTTTGAACATGCACAATTATGATGTTTTTGGCTGCTTTTTTCTAAAATTCTATGCTATGCTGTCACTTGGCACGCTATTTTATGCTGTTTTGAGGTGTTTTCAGCTGTTTTTTGGATATGTCATATTTTGACATTTTTGCCATACTATAGCCTTGCCTTTTTTTGTCTTTTTTTCAACAAACATTTTTAGAATGTTTTTGGCTATTTTTTAAGAATTCTATGCTATGGCGTGTCTTGGCAAGCTATTTTATGCTGTTTTGAGGTGTTTTCAGTTGATTTTTGGGATATTCATATTTTGACATTTTTGCAATATTATAGCCTTGCCTTTTTTTTGTCATTTTTTCGACATGCACAATTATGATGTTTTTTGGCTGTTTTTTTGCAAAATTCTATGCTATGGTGTCACTTGGCACGCTATGTTTATGCTGTTTTGAGGTGTTTTCAGCTGTTTTTTGGATATGTCATATTTTGACATTTTTGCCATACTATAACCTTGCTTTTTTTGTCATTTTTTTCGACATGCATTTTTATGATGTTTTTGGAGGTTTTTTTAAATTCTATGCTATGGCGTGTCTTGGCATGCCTATTTTATGCTGTCTTTGAGGTGTTTTCAGTTGTTTTTTGGATATGTCATATTTTGACATTTTTGCCATACTATAGCCTTGCCTTTTTTTTCATTTTTTTTTGAACATGCACAATTATGATGTTTTTGGCTGTTTTTGCAAAATTCTATGCTATGGTGTCACTTGGCACACTATTTTTATGCTGTTTTGAGGTGTTTTCAGCTGTTTTTTGGATATGTCATATTTTGACATTTTTGCCATACTATAGCCTTGCCTTTTTTGACATTTTTTCAACATGCATGATTATGATGTTTTTTGCCATTTTTTTTTAAGAATTCTATGCCATGGCGTGTCTTGGCATGTTATTTTATGCTGTTTTGAGGTGTTTTCAGCTGTTTTTTTGGATATGTCATATTTTGACATTTTTGCCATAGTATAGCCTTGCCTTTTTTGTCATTTTTTCAACAAACATTTTTAGAATGTTTTTGGCTATTTTTTAAGAATTCTATGTTATGGCGTGTCTTGGCAAGCTATTTTTATGCTGTTTTGAGGTGTTTTTTTAGTGTTTTTGTGATAGGTCATATTTTGACATTTTTGGCATACTATAGCCTTGCCTTTTTTGTCGTTTTTTAAACATGCACAATTATGATGTTTTTTTGGCTGTTTTTTAAAATTCTATGCTATGGCGTGTCTTGGCACGCTATTTTATGCTGTTTTGAGGTGTTTTCAGCTGTTTTTTGGATATGTCATATTTTGACATTTTTGCCATACTATAGCCTTGCCTTTTTTTCATTTTTTTCAACATGCACAATTTATGATGTTTTTTGGCTGTTTTTTCTAAAATTCTATGCTATGGTGTCACTTGGCACGCTATTTTATGCTGTTTTGAGGTGTTTTCAGTTGTTTTTGGGATATGTCATATTTTGACATTTTTGCATACTATAGCCTTGCCTTTTTTGACATTTTTTTGAACATGCACAATTATGATGTTTTTTGCTGTTTTTTTTGCAAAATTCTATGCTATGGTGTCACTTGGCACGCTATTTTATGCTGTTTTGAGGTGTTTTCAGCTGTTTTGGCTGTTTTTGGGATATGTCATATTTTGACATTTTTGCCATACTATAGCCTTGCCTTTTTTGTCTTTTTTTCAACAAACATTTTTAGAATGTTTTTGGCTATTTTTTAAGAATTCTATGTTATGGCGTGTCTTGGTAAGCTATTTTATGCTGTTTTGAGGTGTTTTCAGTTGTTTTTTGGATATGTCATATTTTGACATTTTTGCCATAGTATAGCCTTGCCTTTTTTGTCATTTTTTCAACATAGATTTTTATAATGTTGTTGGTCATTTTTTAAGAATTCTATGCTATGGCGTGTCTTGGCAAGCTATTTTATGCTGTTTTGAGGTGTTTTCAGTTGTTTTTTGGATATGTCATATTTTGACATTTTTGCCATACTATAGCCTTGCCTTTTTTGTCTTTTTTTCAACAAACATTTTTAGAATGTTTTTGGCTATTTTTTAAGAATTCTATGTTATGGCGTGTCTTGGCAAGCTATTTTATGCATTTTTGAGGTGTTTTCAGTTGAGTTTTGGAATATTTCATATTTTGACATTTTTGCAATACTATAGCCTTGCCTTTTTTTTCATTTTTTGAACATGCACAATTATGATGTTTTTGGCTGTTTTTGTAAAATTCTATGCCATGGTGTCACTTGGCATGCTATTTTATGCTGTTTTGAGGTGTTTTCAGCTGTTTTTGGGATATGTCATATTTTGACATTTTTGCCATACTATAGCCTTGCTTTTTTTGTCTTTTTTTCAAGAAACATTTTTAGAATGTTTTTGGCTATTTTTTAAGAATTCTATGTTATGGCGTGTCTTGGCATGCTATTTTATGCTGTTTTGAGGTGTTTTCAGCTGTTTTTTGGACATGTCATATTTTGACATTTTTGCCATAGTATAGCCTTGCCTTTTTGTCATTTTTCCAGCATGCATTTTATGGTGTTTTGGCCATTTTTTTGCAAAATTCTACGCTATGGCGTGTCTCGGCACGCTATTTTATGCTTTTTCCAGGTTTTTTTGGGACAGGATTTTGATATCTTTGCCATACTATAGCCTTGGTTTTTTTTTCATTTTTTCAACATGCATGATTATGATGTTTTATTGCCATTTTTTAAGAATTCTATGGCACGGTGCCTTTTAACATACTATTTTATGCAGAGATTTTTTTGACAAGTCAAAATTCGATATTTTTCGACATACTATACAATTGCATTTTTGGCCACTTTTTCAACATGCCAAGATATGACATTTTTGGCCTGTTTTGGCTTTTATTTACACTTAGTATACAATGACACGTCTCTACAAGCTATAATATGACGATTTCAGACATCTTTTTGACATGACAAAATTTGACTTTTTTCAACATACTATACTATGGCCTTCCTGGCCATTTTTTTGTACATGCTAAAATACGACATTTTTGGGCCCCTTTGGCTTTTATTTCCACTTTGAACACAATGATGCGCCTTTACAAGCTATAATATGACATTTTTTTGACATTTAGGACATACTATCCTATGACATTTGTGGCCATGATATGATAAAATATGACATTTTTGGCCTCTTTTGGCTTTTCTTTCCACTTGGTTTATTATGACGTGTCTTTAGAAGTTATAATATCACATTCTCAGACATTTGTTTGACAGGTCAAAATTTTCACTTTTTTTGACATAGTATACAGTTGCCTTTTTGGCCATTTTTTCGACGTTAAAATATGACATTTTTGGACTCTTTTGGCTTTTATTTCTAAATTGTGTAAAAAATGACACGCCTTTAGAAGCTATAACATGATGTCACAGGTCCCAGAATTGGAGCCACAGTAACAATAAAGAAGTTCTACGAAATTCAGTAAGGATACAGCAGCACTGACAACATGCTCGGTTTGTCATCCAGATCGCATCTATTCAAATTTCGTCAGTGTCAGTCACATGTTTCAGTCCATATTTCCATATTTCAATTGCACAAAAATCCATAAATCCAGTTATCTAACATCTCACATTCCACGTGTACTTTCAGTATTTTACTTCAAGAAATATCCTGATATTTTCTCTCACCCTCATTTCAGTGAATCACAGCCACTATAACAAAACAGTGCAAATTACAGAAATACTCCACTGTACTAATCACATGCATTATCTATTCTGTAATTATTCTGGAACTAGGCACTGTGGAAATAACCATTACTCAGGAGAATACAAAATACTGTCGATCAAGAACCCAAAACGAATTAGTCAGCATCATCATATACTTTACCTTTAAAATGCACAAATGACAATGTTTACATTTCTCATAAACATTTATTACTGTATGACAATGAACTCTAATTATAGGAATTATTATCAACTACTTTACTTTAAAACAGTTCCTACTGTGTATCAAAGCCCAAAATAAAATGTTGATTAAATAAATAAAATGTGTAGCAGCCTGCCTGCAAGACAGTACACAGGTAAAATATAAACCCATTAAACCAACACGCTGTGAGTGCTCGCTCTGCGGCCTGTGCACCTGCCAACCTCACACATCAGCTGTATTTTATAGTTTTCGAAGACAGACAGAAATACTTAAAACAATCTCAAAACATCTGAGTAACATGGAGTTACATTTTATGAAGTTGAAATTGGTAACATACACCAGCTACTGACCTATGAACTACAGAAAGGATGTAGCAGCAATGAAGACACAGCGTGCAAAGTTTGTCATCCAGATTGCATCTGGATTGGGAACGGAAGCCCCCCCCCCCCACATGACAAACCGGGGTGAGCCGCTTCTGCAACCAAAGTTCCACCTAGGTGCTGCTTACATTTAGTCCTTTTCTCTACATTATGTATGAAAAATAAAATACTGTGGTTGTCATGTACATTCCATCAAATAATATTAGGCTTTGTAAATAACAGAAAATTACTGTCCAGCTAATTAAATAAAAAAATGCAAAAGTGGTCAGAGTTTTGAGGTGTACCACACACTCCTCTACAAACAAAAGTGGCTCCTGACACTTGCAATTAGGAATAAAACTCAAAATGTATCCTCTTCTTTTCCAATAACAATGTAAACTCTTATTAACATACAAAACACTTCACACATAAACCTGTGGTATATCCAAAATCTGACAGCTTATTACTAGGTAACCACATATAAATGTCCAATGTTCATAAACCCTTCAATAACAGTGAATGGGGTAGGTGAATGGCAGGTATATGGTATAATCCCCTGGCCCTCTATTTCTTGGTCATTAGTCTGAGACAGTTTATGTTCAACGTAAATCTGGGGTTCCTCAACACGTAGTTCTCACTCATTTTGTCCTTCTTGTTCCTCCTCATTGACACTTTCTCTTTCA
This sequence comes from Plectropomus leopardus, assembly GCF_008729295.1. Lineage (NCBI taxonomy): Eukaryota > Metazoa > Chordata > Actinopteri > Perciformes > Serranidae > Plectropomus > Plectropomus leopardus. Next base: position 12,488,208 of record NC_056472.1, on the reverse strand, counting down.
AATTCAGAATTCAGGGTCAGTTACTCTTAAGTAGGTGTCTACCTGCTCAGGGTGGTTTTGTGTCTCAAAGGTAACCCTCTGCTGAGGTATGACATTTTCAACTCTTTTCTGGGTATCTGCAGCCAATACCTTGGTCATTCCTCTTCCTCATCTGATTCACTTGTGTCATGGTTCTGTGTCTGTTCAAGTGTGTTCAATGGACTTGTTGATCTTCCATTTCCCTTTTGTGACTTTGCAGGTATGTTCGTGGTTGGTGGCTCGACAGATAAGTCATTTACTTGGAGTGTGGACGGGACGGTTCCCAGCCTCAGGGCTCACCTTATAGACTGGGTTGTCCACAAGCTGGTCTCTGACAATTTAGATAATCTTTTCCCAGTAGGGCTTTAGTTTGCATGGGCCTCCTCTTTCAGAAACATTATGAACAAGGACCCTGTCTCCTGCCTGAAGAGTCGCACCTCTGTTCCTTCTGTCATAATAATGTTTACCTTTGGCACTCTACTGTTGACTGTTGGTGCTTGCAATCTTATATGCCTCAATCATTTTCTCTGCCCATTTTTCTGTGTATCCTCTTGCTGTGTTTGTTTCTTCCTCTACTATCAACCCAAAAAGGGGGGATCAACAGGGAGATGTGGATGGCGACCATATAACAGATGATATGGGGAGTAGCCTGTTGACGTGCTTGGTGCAATTGTACGCATGAATGTCATGAGGCGAATGATCCTTCCAGTACTCTCTCACCAAGTTACCAAAGCATCTGTAACAGGGTTCAATTGAACCTTTCCGCAGGATTGCCTTGTGGATGGTAAGGGGAGGTCCTGGAGTACATGCAGGAGTACTGTCGGAGAGCTCCGAAAAGTTCATTTTCAAACTCTCTGCCCTGATCGTGGTGGAGTTTGGCTGGGTATCCGAACCGAGGGACAAAGTCATCAAAAATCTTGTCAGCAGCAGTTTTGCCAGCCTTGTTTCTGGTGGGGTATGCTTAGGCAAACCTGGTGAAGTGGTTGACTACTCATAACCACCACGGCTGGTCTCAAGGTGGAAGAAGTCAATACAGACAAGTTCAAGAAGTGAACTTGATGTAAGACTTCCTCCATGCTTCTCTGGAAGGCTGCTGGTGCGTTTGACAATCCGAAGGGCATCCAGACCCATTCATATAAACCCAAAGGGGTAGTGAAGGCAGTCAGGTGCCTGGAACCCTCAGCAATAAAGCCTTGGTGATAGGCTTTTCCCTGGTCTAAGATGCAAAACCAGCTGTAGCCCCCAAGAGAGTCAATCAAGTCCTGTATGTGGGTAAGTGGATGTTTGTAAGGCACTGACGCAATGACCCATCTTTTTTTTTCTCACACAAACAATAGGTGCAGCATATGGTGACTGAGACTTCACAATCCATCCTTTGACTAACAACACCTAGATGTACTCTTTTACTTCCCTGTACAACGGCTTGGGAATAGAAGCATAAGCTTTCTGAACGGGGATGTCATCCTTGAGCCTAACTGACATCTGGAGGGAAGGGATACACCCATTGTCGCTGCTGTCACAAGCAAACACTGCAGACTCTTCATCAAAGCACCACCCAAACTGAGCCTTGACTCAGTTGGGGTGGTGCTAGGAGTGGTGACATTGTTAACATCAGCCCTGACCGTGGTAAGCTGGGATGTCTCAACCCATTGTGTCTCTGTCTTTCCCATCTCAATGACTTTGGCTGTGTGCTGGATGGAGCCCAAGGCGGTTCTCTTTGGGAGGATGGTGTTCTGTTTAGTGTGGTTGGAAATGGGCATAGTGATAAGAGGCCACCTGCTACTGGTTTCCAAGATACCCTCTCCGACACTCAGCTGTTGTAAGGTCATATTCTCCTCTGAGGGTTCATACAGGACAACAGGATCGGACATGTCAAACATTGGTGGTACTCTGCACTGCACATGCATCGTTTTTCCCGCTGGTATGCTCATATCCTCTTTACCCACTCTGATTGTGGACATGCTGTAGTTCGGTTTCTTTTGGATCTGAATGTAGTTAACCATAGCTTCTGCTTGTTCTTCTTTCACGCCAAGTGCTTTACGTAGGAGTAACCTAGTAACCAGACCCTGTGCATCAGCCAAGGATTCTTGTCCATCAATCATTGCTTGGAGGACATTAGCCCCTACTAGCAGCTGAGGGAGGTGGGTGGGACTGGAACTGTGGAACGCCCTCAGCAGAGACCGAATCCCGTTTACCTGCTGCCTGGCTCTCTTTAGACAGCCAACTGCTCGATGTCCTGGTTCACCACACACAAAACAATGGTTACAGTTCTCTGAGCCCTGGTTCAAACAGTTAGTACAACTTGGTACTTTACCTGTCCTTGTGAGAGAGGGCGGGCCCGGTGTGGGAGGAGGCACTCGGTTAGGAATAGGCGTTGCAGAGGGGTGTGACGGTGGCTGGCCTGGTGTTTGGACAGGTGGAACCCTTGAGTGGGCTGCTTGTATCACTGCTGTTTGGTGGCCCATTAAAGCAGCAACCACGTTTGTCAAAGTCTCTACTTGAGCGCTGGGTTGTTCAATTGTCTGATGTTCTTTCAGGTTTGCAGCTTGGTCACCACCATCCACCCAAACACTATGTGTATGGGTTGCTTTTTGTCTGGACTGACCACATACACCTTAAATTCCATACGCTGGAGGAGACGAAGGTCTTTTAAGGAAACCATTTTCTTTGCGTCAACTTTTCTTAGATGTGGAGGCTGAGGTGGTGCAGACTCACCTAGGCTGTGGTGTGTGCTGTGCTAGCCATGTCTTTGTAGTGTGCTGCTTCTTGCCTAGCTCTTCGTGTATTACTTGGAGCTCAACTACACTTCGTGTGGTAGTGTCTATACTAAGGTTTGTGTGCTGTGGTGTTGGATGAACTGTGATGGCTGTTGTTGGAAGACTAGTCATGTGTTTGGTATTTGACGTGTCATCGTTATCATGTTTGAGTGTAGTGTGATCAGCTATCTTGGCTGGCATGGCTGTGAATGTCTCATGTTCCTGTGTTATCCCATTTGTGATGATAGCTGTATCAAGTTTGAATAGGTTGAATGATACCATTTACTACATCATTCTGCATTAACAGTTGACCCATACCTCAATCCTCAGATCTAAGTAAGGTATCAGACTGCATATAGCTTATGATATAGTCACAACACAACCTTCTTCATCAGTAGACTCCAAATCTTCTGCACCATGTCCGTCAGTTGCGATGTCCCTAGCAAGCCGGTAGACTTCAGCACCTGTGAGCTTGTACAAGTTCTGTTTGATGTTTCATGTGAGCTCTTTGCGTGCTATCAACACGACGTGCGTTGGTCTGATAAAACAGCAGTGCAGTTCCCTTGGAAGAATGAGGACCCTCCACTGGCTCCGATCTCCCCTCGTGATCAGCAACCAGCTGTCGTTCCTGCCGCTGCAGTCACGCCGCTTCATCTTGGCCTCGTGGTTCTGGTAGTTCTGGATCTGCTCCCCCCGATGATTCAGATGGAGAGAGATCAGGGATGAGCCCCAACAATTTGTTTCGGGTCCCAGAATTGGAGCCACAGTAACAATAAAGAATTTCTGTGAAATACAGAAAGGATGCAGCAGCAATGAAGACGCAGCGGGCTCAGTTCTTCATCCAGATCGCATATATTCAAATTTCATAACAAAATATTCAAAATGAAACATTTTCCTGAAGTGTCAGTCACATGCTTCAGTCCATATTTCAAGTGCACAAAAATCCATAAATCCAGATATCTCACAACTCACATTCCATGTGTACTTTCAGTATTTTACTTCAAGAAACATCCTGTTATTTTCTATCACCCTCATTTTAGTCAATCACAGCCACTATAACAAAACGGTGCAAGTTACAGAAATACTCCACTGTACTAATCACATGCACCATCTATTCTGCAATTATTCTGGAATTAGGCACTGTGGAAATAACCATCACTTGGGAGAATACAAAACACTGTCAGTCTAGAACCCATAAGGAATTACTCAGCATCAACATATACTTTACCTTTAAAATGCACAATTGATAATGTTAACATTTTCCATAAACATTTATTACTGTATGACTGTATAAACTCTTCTAAAACTATGAGGGAATTATCAACTACTTTACTTGAAAACAGCTCCAACTGTGTGTCAGAGCCCAAAATAAAATGTTAATTAAATTCACAAAAAGCGTAAAGGAGCGTCCTGCCTGCAAGACAATACGCAGGTAAATAAACCCATTAACCCAAGGCGCTGTGACTACTCGCAACGGCCGTATTTACATAAGTTCGAAGTTCGACAGAAATACTCAAAAAAATCTCAAAACATCTCAATAACACTTGTAAACGTGGAGTTACATTTTATGACGTTGATATTCGTAACTTACACCAGCTACTGACCTGTGAAATACAGAAAGGATGCAGCAGCAATGAAAACACAGCGTGCAGGGTTCGTCATCCAGCTTGCATCTGGAGTGTGGACGGAAGGTCCCCCCCACATGACAAACCGGTATGCACCGCTCCCGCAATCAAAGTTCCACCTAGGTGTTACTTACATTGAGTCCTTTTCTCCACATTATCTATGAAAAATAAAATACTGTTGTTGTCACGTACATTTCCTCAAATAATATTAGGCTTTGTAAATAACGGAATATTACTGTCCAGCTTAATTAAAAAACAAAACAAAACAAAAAAAAAGCAAAAGTGGTCATATAGTTTTGAGGTGCACCCCAAAGGGTTTTTTTTAAACAATGTTCATGCCACTTATATCAAACCTTATTATGATTACTTATGTCAGTTTATGACAATTTCTTTTTTATATTACTTTTTTTTCATCAAACTATGCTATGACTTTTTTAACATCATTTTAATGGCATGCAATACTATGGCTTTTTCATCACATTTTTCATAGCATACTGTTCAATTACTTTTTACATCATATTTTTATTGACATACACAGACTATACTATGATGTTTTAATCTCATTTTTTGACATGTTTTAGTGCATACTACGGTATGGGTTTTTTCATCACATATGTTTGGCATACTATTCTTGACTTTTTGGAGTCAGTTAGGCAGTTTATTACATGTTTTACTATGACTTTTTTAGATTTTTTTTGTGGCTTACTAGACCATGTCTTATATGTCACATTTTTATTAACATAGTTTGATATCATCTTATCACATTTTAATGACAGACTGTACTATGACCTTTTTTTCATCACTTTTTTTTCATCTTACTATACTGTTAATTTTTTATCACGTTTTAAGGACATACTGTATTATAACTTTTTTTTTATATCACATTTTTATGGCAGTTGGTTGCTAACAATTGGCTAAATGTGACTATAGAACATCATCATGCCCGACCACTCAAAATAAGGTGTTACAGCATTGCACGTTAAATCATTCAGAGTTTAGTTTGTTTTTACCTTAATGTTACCTTTTTCTCCTGGCAATTGCATTAGGGCTTTAGATATCATAAAAGTGGTGATAATTTGCAAAGATTAACTTCTTGAACACAATTTGATAGACTTTTTGACGAAGGAATCAGGGCAATGTTAACTTCCGCATTGGCCTACAGAAAAACATAATTCCTGGTGCACTCTATGGAGGCCAAGTTTGGAGATGGGTGTGGTGGTGGTGGTGGGGGGGGACCAGGACCAGAGCAGTGGCCTTTATCCCACCCTCCCCATGCTAAGAAGTCTCCTCCCTTCAAAGCCGTGGCCTTATCCCTCTATCTCCTCTCACTCTTTCCTCTAAGTTCCTGGTAAACTGGCCACCAGCTGTGTGCAGCTGCTTTGCGGGGCCTGACGCCATCTTGCAAACCCCTGCGGCCTGCTGTGAGAATTTCATCCTTGTAAGCTCACTTCCTGGGTTCAAAGTTCACTGATAAAGTACTGGGATGTCATGTGTTAATTATCTTTATTGCAAACCATGTTTATCTGTCTGCAGCAGTAGATTGCAGAAGAATTAAGGCTTTGCCCTCCAGCAGTGTACCAAATGTGCAGGAATACACACAAAGTCCAGAGCTGACACAAAGAGGGTCTTATATGTACACATGTACGCTGCCGGGAGCACTAAGCTGTCACAATATTGCCTCTGCGGCTTGCATGTGCATGTGCACACATACACAGATAGATGGATGTTGGTCACCAGCTTTGTAATGCTTGTGCTCTCTATGGAACAGAAGCACACACCAACTCTTCAATCATTTTATTACCAAAGTAGTGGAGTGATATCATCACAGCACACACACGAACACACACACACACACACACACAGACACACATGTCCCGGGACTGCAGTGCTCAGGCTGCTACTGTCACTTTAACAAATGGTGCCATCAAAAAGGGAAGTGGAGCTATCAACACAGCATCCTCACTAGGGATAGAAAGTACAGGTATGTGTGTATTTTTGATCAAGCTAGACCCTAGGTAAAACTACAGTCACCAAGGTGTCTCAAGTATTATGAAATGTGTTTGTACGCCACAAGTTCATCAGAAGTTTAAAATCACCCTCTGGATTTTTGCATGCCAACACTAGATTAACAAGATGTTTCTGTATGTCTTGCTGTTTTTCAGTGTTTTTAGAACAAACCATTTCACATTTTGAATGTGGTTTTCCCACATCTTTACTCATGTGGGCACATGACAACACAGAAGAGGTACAGAGTGCTGTGAAGCTACACAAGCCAGGCAAATCATTGATCCCATTAAATGAAGTCACCGTATCCATAGTATTAGCCCAAATTTTTGGTTTCATCTGTTGACATAGGTAGGAAATCTAAAAAAACCAAAACAAAATAACAACAATAAAAAAGCTAATAATGAACTTTCCCACATAACTTCTTCAACCCACACTGCATGTTAAAGGGTTAGCTTTAAAAATAAGCAAAGCTGTAGAATCACAAAAAAAATTTCATATTTTTTTTACCCCAATATTTTATGTGACTCCAAGTTGACTTGTCTCATCAATAACCCTAACCTTGTGCCTTTGATTTTAGGGCATGCTATCAGTAGAGTTGGATAGCATGTTCAGTCAGTTGACCACTTCTTCTTTGTTTTATATTCGATACTCATGAATGTGATTGCATTTTGTTTTTCTTTAAAAAGTTCTACAGAGTGACCTCTCAGAACTTTGTCATTAAATTATGAGTTACCACAAACTCTGACAAACCTACTCTGGAGCACAGCCCAGAGCCCTATATGAAGATCAGAGTGACTGTAATGATACCTGAAGAGTGCTATTACCACTCTGTCTGTTAATGTTAATGGCTGAAGCCAGAGCTATAGAGCTGCTGGTCTTGCCTGCTGTTGACACCACTGTCCATACCAGAGAGAATTGATTTTCCATGAAAGCTGAGTGATGTGGAGGGACTGCTGGCCCTCTGATGTCAGCACTCTGTCATCTCTCTCTCTCTCTCTCTTTCTCTACATCATCTCTGTCACTCTCTATTTCCCCATCTTCTTCCCTCCCTCACCCTACTTTTCAGGCTCAGTTTCTTTTCAGTTCAGTGTCTTTTCCTCGCTCTTCACCTCTCTGCCCTCTGTCCTCACTCCCCAGCTTTGCCTCTCCTCGCCTCCCTCCTACGCTCCTCAAGTCAGTTCTGCATCATTGGTATCACACACTAATGTATGTAGTATTCATTAAGATCGATTTATAGACATTACCAGCTAATTAGTATCAATTAAACAGAACAAAATAGGCACCTCTATTTCTCCCTCCCACTCGCTCTCCTTCTCCAGCAGCAGGCAGGATGATTACATGTTGAGATCACAAAGCTAAATAAGAGCCCGATTCCCTCTGGTGTCACACTCTTTGCATCATTCCCATGAATGAATTTCACACAACTGAGCTTGATAGAGTCTTGATTTTGGAACAACATTGTCTTTTGTTTACCTCGCATGCAGCTCTTACAGATTCTTTGCATTTTTGCATTTGGAGATTAAAGTAAGTGAAACAAATGCATGTAAACAGGAAATGGTCTATTCTGTGTGTGTTGACACATCAAGTGATGGCAAGGAGGAAAGCTTCTTGCATTTGCTTTTGGACTGAAATGTCAGTCTTTGGTATTTTGAAATCATTTAGAATTTCTTGGTATACAGATGATCACAATTTATATATGTTGAATTAATTTAAAATTTGAGTGAAAGTATATCATGAGTTGAATGTATATCACAATTAGAAAAATCTATTTAAAAATTCATGAAATACTGAAATTGATGTTTAATTCAGTGAATCTAAAGAGAACTTAACTAGTATGTCTGAAATTTTATCTTATGTTGTTGACATAATTAAGAACATTTCTGTCCAGTCTACAGATTTAGTCTTGCTGCTTGCTTAGTTTTGCGATATTTTAAGTAAGAATGAATCTGTGCATGACTAGGCTGATTATTTATAATTATATCCCATATTACATGTAGTTGTTAGTACAAACATCCATTAACAAAGTCAGCACAGAAATCATATTACTGTGTTATTAACTTTACGAAGGTTGGTATGCTTTCTGCTGATGTACAAACACACTCTTTCATACAAACTCAAAAGTCACTCTCTACGTGCCATTCTTCCTCTCACTCTTTTTCTTTCTGTCTTTGTCTGTCTTGCATTCTCTTCATCGCCCCATCTTCCCATCCACATATTAAAGCCATATATCACCAAGATCAAACCCGGTGTGTGAGAGCCAGCGACAGGCTGATTTACTGGTGGGTTTCCTCTGTGTCTGTGAGTTTTATGATTGGGGTTGAGGGCCAGGGACACAGGGATACATTTCTGACAAGGTCTCTCTTTGACTACTGGTGTTTCCAGCACTTTTCATGCCGTCTCGCTCAGCGTGACCTCCGTGAATTGCAAGGCCACATGTTAATGCCACTTTTGACTTAAACAGCTGAGTTCCAGAAGATGTCGCAGCCAGCACTTACCAGCTGCTGCGGTGGTTGAGTAATGGTCGTACTTATTCTCAGGTGGGTTGTGATGTTACTGAAAAAAGTTTGCACTACTGTTGTGTTATAGAGAGGCTGATTCTTATAAAAGTTAAGTTTATTTGGAAAGTTATTGGTGAATGAAATAAAAAACATATGTTTATTTAAAAAAAGGCATCACTATACAGCAAACATATTAATACAGAATATAAAGCAAGTGGCTGTTTTGATGAAAAGAAATATGTGTTTCAGTAAAATATCAAAATAAATAACTTTTTAAATACTTGTTTTAGATAAATAAATAATCTTGTTGTACATTTTCATTATTTCCAAAGACACCAAAAGGCTGCAAATATCCATACTGTGAAAATTAAAATGACAGCATCAACAACAAAACTTAATTAAAAATCGTAATTAATTGTTTGACAGTGGAATATTAAAGGAATACTTCACCCAAGAAATTATTACTTGATCATCATTTACACACCTGTGTTAATTCAAATTCATGCAAGAAAAAAACATTTGCTTACATGTCGTCATGGTAATTGAAGGTGTTAAAAAACCCTTCTTGATTAATGGAAGTAAATGGGGCCTGCATTACATGGAATGCATGTGTTTGAGAAGCACCTAGCATACAACCAAATAAATGAGACTTGGATCATACTGCACAAGTTGTATGAGAGTTAACAAAATAATGTTTTGATATAGTTTTGCTCTTCTATTTTTGGATTCTTTGTTCACAGTGGAGACATGCAAGGTAAACTATATTTTCTTCACAAGGTAACAACGGGTGTATTGATAAATATATGTTTATTTTATATAATAATAATAATAATAATAATAATAATAATAATAATTATTATATATATAAGCTTTCTCTGAACACAAAATGGAAAATGTTAAAAATGTCACTTGAAAAATTAAAGGGATATCCACCAATTTATACATCAAAGTGTGTTTACAGGTCATGTGAAGTATCGCATTTTTGAAAAAGGCTTCATGTAGCTCCAGAGGGGATTGAAGTCAAATAAATTGCCTTAGATGACGTCACTTGAGTTGGCAGCCATCAATTTCCTGCTACAGCGACCTCGTATACCTAATGTTCAAACTGCAACAAAATATGACCTTTTTTAAAAATTTGGTTGTTTATCAATTACACTTTTGTTTTCCGGCAAAAAAACCTTAAACACAAAATGACGGTCAGCACAGTAGTACAGTATGCTAAAACCCTGTTTTTCTGACTGTCCCTGAAGGAGCTGCGGTGTGGGCAGCTCTTCCCAGAACAATCATAAGCTAATCCATACCCAGTCTAAAAGGACTCAGGCCAGGAACCATGACCTAACTGTTGAACACAACACCAGATCTGCGCTTGCACACATAAATACAGAGCACTGGGCAACTGGGACATAACAAAGCGAAAACAACAAATGACACAAGCAGATGTACTGCTGAGACCATAAAGCCTACATGCATGAATGCTTTCACATAGTGCATAAAGCAAGATTTCTATCTCTCTCACATTCTCTGTCTCTTCCTTTTTTTCTCCCTCCCCTTTATTCCTCTTTCCTCTTGTGTGTTTTCCATGTCAGCAGAGGAGACATGACAACTTCTTTCCGGCCCTTCCCCAAAGTAAGCCAGTTCAGATTTTTACCACAGTCCATCTGTCAGCCAGCCAGTCAGTCAGTCAGTCAGTCATACCACACTCGTCCTGTTGGAATATAAAAGAAGAGTCCGGCCCGGGTTAGTCCTTTCATCATCACCACTCATTTCATTTGCAATTTGATCACACCGAAGAAGAGAATGTGGAAAAATACATACAAGTGAAATGGCATGGTAAATATATTCTGTTGAAGAGCCATGGATGTTACATGGTTCATATATGTGTAATCTGTTTATACAGTCAAAATGTATAATTTGATGCTTGTGAGGACAGATCGAGGACGGATCGTATTCCCTGTATGATTAAAATTATACAGAAGACATGCTATGAAGCTGGTTGACAACTGACTTGCTATGTCTCAGGCTTGTGCTGTAATGTTTCTCCCTTGCTTCCTCTTATATATACACATAAGGAAAGTAAAGCTATTTATTTTTATGTTAATTCTGCCTGACATTTACAATTACCGCTGTGTTTAGTTGCAGCGGGGCCTGCTTTAATAGGGCTGTTGACTGTCAAACTTGGTTAGGTCTCCTTAGATCTCAGCCTTCCTTTCATGGGGACTTTATTGTTTGAGTGTGTGTGTATGTGTGTGTGTGTGTGTGCACGGAGGAGGGAGGTATGTGTGTGTAAATGTGTGCCCACACATGTGCTTTTATGGTACAGTTCTAAATTAGTGTGAGAATTTGCAATGATAACAGCGCCATAGCTCTGTTGGCATACATGGGACATTTTTTTTCATGTGAACAAGCGCACCTGTATATATGTAGAAAGACTTTTGCAGGCCCAGTGAGGGCCCTCAGGAACCGGATGGAGCTTATTGCTACAATGAGAAATGATAAAACCGCTCCACTTCCGATGATTGTCAAAAGAGGGAAAACGACATTAACGAGCCAGGCTGTATCGGCTGGGTTTTCATGCTCTGATTCTGACTTCCTCTCCAGTTACAGCCATCCAAACAGTTCAGGGAAGTGCCTGCTGTAATGCACTAATGACATGAACAGTTAGTAGGGGACAGATAGACAGACAGACAGACTCATGGGGACTGTCAGACATGTCGGTATTGATTTGGTAAGATGACACTTTGTCCTAATGGAGGCATTATGTTGTTAATACGGCATTTTAGCAGCCCACTGGAGGAACAAACCTAACATTTAGGGGTAGTAAAAGCCTTTTTGCTTTATTGATCATATATGTCTGACTACATGTGCACTTACACTTGCATATGGAGAGTGTAGTGCATTAAAGTCACGGTTTATATAGAGTCTTGCGGATTTAAAATATGTGTTGAAGTTATATTGACTATTGCTGAGGGCGGGTTTTGGAATTGACAGATATTTAAAAAAATCAATCAGAAGCAAAATGGTTTTGCAATGATTTGAAAAAGATGAAACTATGATAAGAATTGTTTTTTTAAAAAGAATTATCTGGACTGCTGTACAATGTTTCCACTGCTCTCACAGTGAGATACATCCAACGCTGCTGCTTCACATTTACTGTATTCATAGTCACAATTCTTCTGTTGGTCAGAAAGCTGACCCTGGGTTTGTTTAAGAGTATATGTCCTGATCACGGCTTTTAAACAGCAGCGCTTGAGGATAACACCATGAAAATGATTCAAATTATAACCCACTGTTAGCCCACTTTTTACTATCACCCCTGCTCTAAGGAAGCCATAGGACTGTACCGGACTGTCAGTGACTATGATATCAGCTGATAACATAAAACTAACTAATAGTAAAAGCAACAAAGAATAGTGTAACAGCAGAAGAAGAAGAAGAAGAAGAAGAAGAAGAAGAAGAAGAAGAAGAAAAACATAGACGGTGGAAGGTAGATTTATTGGTCATTTTTAAAACCAAGTTTAAAAAACTAAATTACTTTTGTCCTTGATCCTGCTACATCTTATAAAATCAGGAAATCGGGAAAATTCCATCCAGTTCCTTGGGCATGTTGGAAATTGTAAATTGGAAAAAACAAACACAAAAAACAATAACATGTCAATGGTCAGGTTAAACTCATAAACCATTTGTAAGTTTCTAAAAAAAAGTAATGCACTCAAATTTGTAAACATTCCCTGTAATAATGAGAAAGACATTCTTGCTTGATCCCATGTATTTTGGAATGCTGCAATCACATGATCAATGCCCTGATGAGAGTAAACAAGGCAGCGGTCTCATGCGGTCTGTTAGGTGGTAGGTTGCGATGGTGGATAGTTCACAAAACACAAGACTTTCCCCAGGGACTATTCCTATGTGTTGTTTTTTTGGCACTGTGTTATCTCTGAGTGAACTTTGATTCATTTTAAGGTTCATCCTCATCATGTTTCTTTTCTCTTAACCTAAGCCCAGTAACTTTTGATTTGACAATTGATTAAACCTAATAACTGTCACATTATGTTAATTAACGTAAAGGACATAACATTGGTGGGCACTTATATATAGGATATCATCTGAACTTTTGTGTGTTCATTTTCATTGGATATTATACAGACGGTTTTAGGAGAATGTGTTGGAAGTGTGTGAGCATATGGGCATAATGTGTTGAGAAAAATGACTTTAAACACAACCTTTTCCCTTATTAATTCTGCTCAGTGAGTATTTTTGCATAAATAAAATGTTTTCAGGGTTATGTAATGAATATTCTGTTTCTGTATGGGTTCACTGAATTAAAAGTGCCTTTGAACAGAAAGGAATGGTTCATTATTGTCACTGATATGCAAAATAACACATTTATTTCGCCTATACAAATGTGCAATACTAACTTTTAATTTTATTATGTTTAGAAATCTGTAATTAGGATATGCAACACAAGTTAGAAATATAATATGCCAAAACTGTTAAGTGTGACATGTTTCAATTTCTACAAAACAACAGTGTCAGCATACTTTATGGTAAACTAGAGTAAAATGTGAGTATAAACAAAGCAATTTGTGAATTTACAGAATTACAAGTCTTATAACACACAAGATTTAAACAATATGCTTTGGATTATTTCACAGAGTCAGGGAGAGCCAGGGAAACAGTGCAAAAGAGGGAGAATAAATTTAAGGTAAATGTTTTATGTTGACAGAATCTTATGTTTCAGCTTGGAGCACACCTTGGCAAACTGAAATGGGCCAAACTGGCAGATGAGACACAGACAGACACACATGGGGAACCTTGCCTACTTTCCCTTATAACAGAGGTATGGCTATCACAGCCCTTGTAATGATGTGATGGTCTGCTAGCGCCTCAGCCTCTTTGGATGGAAAATGTGAGAAGAGATCCTAGTAAAGGTCCAGTTTGATCAAATCCAATCCACACAAATCCTCTGTCTGCCTTCTGAAAAGCAAGGTGGAGATATATATTTTCATTGTATTAAGCGGCTTGGTTTGGATACCCTGGTGCTCGTCAAGCTTGTAAGCTGTAGGAGCAGAATACCTAAAGGGATGATCACTTCATCCCACTTGGAAAGTCCTTCTTCCTCCCTCGTTTCTGCTCCGGAGAATATGCACTGTTCTTAAGATGACATCATCAGATGGAAGAATACCGTCAGTGTATGAAGAATGTGAGGGAAGGTGGACAGTGTGAGTAAAGGTCAAGGACATTTGGTTCTCGTTAAGGCCAGGCTTTGCACTCTGTGACAGCAGACAGTAATTAATAGGTAGATGCATTGATTGCTGTGCACTTAAACAAGGCAGGTCATTTTGTTGGGATTTTTATTATAATCATACAATAATGACTTAAGAATCTTAAGACTACAAAGCTTGCTGCTTGCTATGATTTGGAGTTAAAGGTATGCGTTTAATTAACCCACATCTTAGGAACCATATTGCTGTGTATTGCATATTGTTCTTTATGCTTTGCACTATGATCCTCTGCACATTTATGCATTACCACCTCCAAAAACTGCACTGGACTTTCAACGTAAAGGTCCAATGTGTAGGATTTAGGGGGATATATGGGGAGAAACAAAACATAATACAATATGTATTTTTATTTATTTATTTTTTGTGTGTATAATTGCCTAAAAATAAGAATTGTTGTATTTTAGTTACCTTAGAATGAGCTGATTTACATAGGAAGCAAGTCCTTATCTGCGAAGACTGCTGTGCAGTGCCATATTTCGACAGTAGCACAGAAGGGACAAACCAAACACTAGCTCTAGATAGAGCCAATCACATTTAAATTTTTTTTTTTCTATTTTGGGAAAACAGATTTTTAAAGGTGATATTGCTTTATTTAAGTGTTTTCAAGTTTAAATCCATCTGCCGTTTTGTTTTGCAGAGGAAGAGACCTCTGCAGATAATTTGGCTCCCAATTGGAACCTCCTGAACAATGAACACTGAAGGAATTCTATCAAGGAGAAGTTTCAGCTGCTTGTACGATGGCTAGCAGGATAGTAGTTTAGCTGGCATCAATTATTTTTCTCTTCATTTTTTTACATTTGAAAACTTTTAATTTCATTTTTTTCTCACTAACATTTAAGACATACAAATCTAACATACTGTATCAGTACTTTGCAGAATCGTACAATGCCAACATTTATTCTGGCGACTGGATTGCTATATTAAAGCTTTGCACTCTTCACACAGTTCAGTTGTGATTATCTAAATAGAACTTCTTCCAGGAAATCGGACCTGGGCTTTTATTTACACTCTGCATATTTCAAACCGTTTCACTCGTCTCACCTCTGTAGAGCTTGGAAAGCTCATCTGACAGCCTGAATCCCTATCTGGGTGAGATCAGAAGTTAGTCATCAGAGCGGAGACCATCTGTTTACACCAAGACAAGCCACAGAGCTCTGACTCAGGGTTACCCAACACCGCCAGACGAGGCAGCTGACTCCCAGTGAAAAAGCAGACCTAGTGGGGTTGTAGCCGCAGCTTTTATGAGCATTCTGATCACAGGTTGTCCAAACAATAGAAAAGAAGTGCAGCACTGTAAAAGTGATAGTTATGAGTAATACGAAGCTGACTTATTTTCCATGCCTTTTGTGGTGGATACAATACTGGTTGAATGTGTACTGGACATTTTGTCAATTTTACACCAGAAATCCACTAATACATTAGTTTTCTATGGACATCACAAAAGTATTATTATGTATGGTACCAAAAGAAGATAATAATAAAAAGCCGCCAATATAGCAGCTTAACTTAATAAAAAGAGTCTTTATGTGTTTATGTGCTATTTGGTAGACCACATTTTGAGTCACTATGTGTTAATGAAAAATGTGTTGAACCAACTCATTCTACTCTAGTCTTCTCTACAAGATGGTTTAGGTATATTATGCTAAAAACTTGCACTAGATGTTACTGTGTCATTGTACAGTCTGCCTTTCCAGTTCACCTACAGGAAATAAGTTGCAAAACAAGTCACTCCAGACATGATAGCTCTGTGGGGTTTTCAAAGGTCGGTGCATTTATTCGACTTGTGTGGTTTCAGGGGTCTTACTCAACATATTTATGTAACTTCATACAAAAAATAAAAATCTGATAAATGTTTTTTAAAATTTTTATTTTATTTTTTTACATGCTCTATCAAACTGATTATTTGTCCTTTTATGGTAAAGGCAGTGAAGCTAAGATAATGTCATTAAAACTGACTATTTGCAACAAAATGTAAAACAACAAAACAAAACAACAACAACAACGACAACAACAGCGAATAAAGTCATTTCTTGTTGTTAAATGATACATTTAAAATGATCCCATGTATGATTATTAAACTTATTAAGTATGATTTTGATTTTACTGTCTAAAGCCATGCTAAACCTGATGGTTAAATTTACCTTTTATGGTAAAGGTATTGATGCTAAGACTATATATATATATAAATATATATATATATATAATATTGTAAATGCCATATAATTAGAATTGATCCATTGTATATTCTTAAAAAACTAAAAAAAAACTATCTGTATGTTTTTTCACTATGTTTTCTCTGAGATATTTTCAAAGCACTGTAATGGTAAATATCTAGAATGAATATGTTGAAATGACACTAAAACTGGTATTGATGATAATTTATATATGTTGGTTTACTAACATACAACAAGCATTATAAGAAGGGAATTTCTATTTGTTTTTTCTTTCTGCTTTACAAAAAAAAGTGACATCTCAACCATTTTGTAGAGGCCTGTGGTTTAACAAACAAAAAACTATGGGGTTTGTTTAAACAAACAAAACAAAACAACAACAAAGACCATTGATTTCTGTTGTCATTGCCCCAAGTAAATAAAAAAATGCATTTTCCATTGCATTTTTATTTGTGTCTACACTAAAGGGTAAAAACTTCATATTCGATCATTTCTGTGTGTGTGCTCATTTTGCTTTTCTTTCTGATAAAAAAAAAGTATAAGGAGTGAGGAATAAATAGTTTGGTTGGGACTTGGATTGCAGGGAATTAGTTTATTATTATGGTGTGTGTGTGTGTGTGTGTGTGCCGTGCATGTATTGTTGTAGGACAGTGTATAGAACACCCACTACGAAAGCTCTCACAGCTATGGTATTGTAAGCCGTGTTCGACTCAGCTGGAAATATTGTCACAGTCAAACATTTATGTCTGGTAGAAAGAGTTATTGTTCGCTTTGTTGTTGGGTCTCACCCAAAGGTGCCTCAGGAAACTCTGGAAATCAAGTTAACTCACAAAGAAAGATGTGCTTTTTTAAAAAAATCCCTCTTGGCAGTCCAAGCATACCCAGTAACAGAGTAAAGCTTTTTTTAGGCAGCTTTCTCAGTTTACTTGTTTAATCTACTTTCTATTTCTAATTCAGTCGGGTCACCAAAACTGGCTAAACTCCTAAATGGACTGGTATGTATTTTTGAAAATATATAAAAATGAAAATATAAAACAGAATAATTGCCAAGTGACAGAAAACATCACTTTAAAAGATAGTGTCTGTGATGTGTTTTTGAGAAATATATCATCATTAATCATTAAAATATCCATCCTTATGTTGGGGTGTTGAAGTAAACAATAAATGGATAAATGTGACAAATTTATTTTGATTTCCTATCCTCTCCATATTTTACTGTTTAGAAATTATTGTTGGGCTTGTCTGTTTGTTACGACTGAAATAGCCAAAAAAACTTATTTGAATTTATGTTCCTTAATTAGAAAATGTTTTTTCTGTCTTTCTAAATTTACTTCAAAACAAAACAGAGCAACTGAAAGTGATAAGTTTGACTGAATGGTTGTATTTTCATGCACTGAAATCAACAGCAGAAGCTCAGTTGTATCACACTGGTGGTGTCTTCTAAATTTTGTGGTAGCTGATTCAAATAAACAACAGGGTTGCACAAAACCCCTCACCAGAATTCCTCCAGCTTTGTTTGAGCTCTTACTCAACTTTCAATTTCCAATATGTGAAAAGGTGTAGTTCTCATTGATTTTCTATTTTATTTTATTTTGAGCCCTCCTGAAGCTGCAAATATTTTCCCTTGAGCGTCCCTGAGTAACTTGAGAAAACTGCATGACCCTCCTTGCACCATGAGTTTGTTATGACTTAGTTGGGGACTTTAAAACTTTCTCTTTGATGTTTGAGACCCTCAAGCCAAAATTAAAAACATAAGTCCCTCCCCAGTGTTTAAATTTCTTTTTTGAATGTGTTCCTCTTTTTGCACCATGTCATCTGTACTTTTGCTGTCCAAAATTGCTTTAAACCTTACATTTAACTAATTAAACTAAACAACAAAACTTTTTTTGTTGTTTTTTTTATTAATAACCATCACATGATTTACTGCAGACGCAGTCTGCCTGAATATAAACCTTATAATAAACAAATTTCCAGTGGGTCAGCCAACAACAACAGACATTAGCAAGCAATTGTCTCATTCCCCAGCTACATTATTCCCATACACTGGGTAATTCCCCCTTTGGCGTAATTGCATGTAAAAGCCATTATCATCTGGGTCCATGCTAATCATATTTTGAGGCTGGGCTCGGGGGTAATTGTTGAACTTTCTGTCAATGTGTGGAGATAGAAATGCAGTCCTGGCACTGGCATAGCTGCAGCTGCTTCCCTTCTTTGGTCTGAACCCCCTAACCACTACAGATTGGTTTTCACTCCGCCCTATATCAGACTATTTTATTCTTGTTACTGTACCTTGAGAGTTGGCACAGTCCTCAGGATGAAAGATTGACTCCAGAGTGGCTCAGCCAAAGCGGAAAGGCAGAGAGGGAGAGAGAGAGAGAGAGAAGTGCCAGCAAAAGTGGGATGAAGAGAAGAGAGAAAGAACAAAGGGAAAGGAGCGCGGGATGGAGAGTTTTATGTTAACAGTGCATGTAGAGACAGCTGTCACAGAGTGGCTTGCTCTTTGGAAACACTTACAGGCTCATCAGTCAAAAGAGCTGCACCTGCACCATTGTTTGTGTGTGAAAGACAGACGTACATATGTGAGCATATGTCACTGTTAATGTGTGTGTGGGCACATTTGTGTGTGTGTGAGATGAATTACATTTTCGGAAACACTGAGTAGACTGTGTTTACATTTCTTTATGCTCAGTTTACATCTGTTGCATGAGGATTATTGTACTTTAAATTTCCTCCCACTCGGCCTAAACTCGCTATTTCCAGAATGCTCTCACTGATCCAGAGGCTGATATGGGCTAATATACTGAAGGCCCATACAAACACTGGAAAGTTTTGGAATGATCCTGCCAATAGCGAACAATGTGTGCCAATATTATTAAGAGTAGAAAATGATGTCACTCTTTCACTGAAAGATCCAGTTACAACAATAACAATAATGATAAATGATATAATAGAAAACATACTGTTTTGAAATAAATACCATGATTTATCAGTTTATTAATTTTCTTGTTTGTTTGTTTGTTTTTGGCAGCATCCAAGCTACAGCTGTTACCAGTGACTGGACAGCAAGTTGAATCAAAATGTTCTCAAGCAACCTCTCAGTGAAACTTTCCATAATTTTAATATGTACATACAAAACACGGACAAATATATTCATAACCACTAAGTCTCATGAAACATTCATCACAGCGATAGGCAGTAATGATCCTGCCATCACATTGCTCGGGAAAATATATGGCTCCTAATTACTATGCCATCAAGCATATTTTGCCTCCTGATATATCATACATAATGTGGGCCCTGAATCACAATCACAGGCAGGTTTATGCTGCGCTGTAACTCTCTCCTATAGTTTGCTTAGACCAGATACTTTAGAGGGAAAAATATATAATTATCTTAAGTATCTATAATAGTTTCAGCCAAATTTTGAGTAGGCCTACTGCTCATTTGCAGTGGTAGAGAAAATATTCAGATCCTTTACTTAAGTGAAAGTTCTAATACCACACTGTAAAAACAAGTACAAGTCTTGCATTTAGCTGAAGAATTTAATTAGTCCAACTAAATCTCAATAGCCATAATATTATATATGCGTCAACATAACATGTTGAAATAACGTAGCCTGTACATTTCAGTGTTATTCATGACATTGCAACTATTTGATAAATTAAGTGTTGGTCGCTCTAAAATTTGCAAAAGAGTGTTTAGGTGTCATAATGCATAAAATTAATGTTGGGGTAAAGTCCTATGTCTTCTCAACCTTTTTTTTTTTAGCATTTCTGTAGCATGTAATTTTGTATTTGCGTTTCAAATATTTTTTATTAACAAATGGCAATTCTTCTCTCCTAAAGTGATTTCAATTCATTTCAACTTTACCAACTATCATTTTACATTCTTTCTGTCTATGTCTTTTTTTCGTCACTCTTGATTTACTTTTTCTAATTCCACTTTTGATTGCTGTATTTTTTCTGTACTAAATTATTTTACAGGCATTCTGCAGACAGCTTGGCTTTTTTTTTTATAAAAAATATTCCAACTTGAACCCAAAGAACTGCTAACCAGCTGCAGTAGCATGTCTGCTTTCAGTCGGAGTGGCTGTCTCAAGTTTGACACTCGCCCGAGGGAGTAACAGTGTAAGTACTTCCAGTGGTGTTGTTATACACAACCGTTAAATTGAAAGCATAATGTGGTATTTTAATAGAATTCAGATTACAAAAGATAGATTCTGCTGTACTGAATAGGAACATTTTACAGTTTATAACCCTTCTATTCAAGCAAACTTCCCCCAAAGAATAAAAATAAGGGGGCAGTAAGGGAGGGGAGGCAGATTGAGGAGAATGAATCATATTATAATATATCTAAACAACATAGTTTGCTTCTTTTGCACTGAAAAGAGACCAATGATGTGAGACAAGATGTAAAATTATTATGTGACAGAAAATCTGTGTCATGCTACTTATTATAATAAGAACTCAAAAGTCAACACCTTAATTTAAAGTTACAAAAACTTACATTTAAATGTGGCTGTGGTAGCGGTCTCAAATATCGTAAAAACATCCTGCACTTCTTTGTACGGAGTCATACAAAAGCCAATTTGGAAGCGTATAAAAGAAAGTTTACATCACATGAACTCTGCAATCTGCTCCTGATAAAGCAGATTATCCAGCTTTTCAATTAATAACAGAGTTGAACTGCAAACCACTGAGCGGTGCAGCCTAATTCCTTTCTTTAAACAGGACCAGGCTTTGGGTGTGCGTGTATGTGCCATTGAGTGTGTGTTTGTGGGGAAAGGTTCACTGAAAGTCTTCCTTTATGTGTTGCCCTGCCAAGTCAGGGTTCTGTCACCGGAAGTGTAGTGTAAAAGTCATATCCTCAATGTAGACCACCACATTCAGCAACACACTCAAAGGAACACACACACATACACACACAAAGCTAATCATCACCCGTCACCAGGACGCTTCCACAGCAGAGGTTGCATGGCAATCATTGTCTGTTGAAAAGAGAGGGGAAGTGCGGTTAACTAATGAATCCCATAATCTCAGTTGCATTCATCACCATGAGTTGTGTTACTGGATCTTGCCAACCAGTCATTTCCAAATACATCACTGAAAGACACTGTGTTGAAGTGGAAATGATGTGATTAATGACTTCTCATACAGAACACTCCTTGTACAGAATGTTAAATGTATGTGATGTAAAATGAAGTGACCGTTAGAAGGGGGACTGGAAATGACTGACAGTGTTTCCTCAGTTATAAAAAGTGATAGGAGCTGTACTGCTTTTTTTGTTGTTGATGATATGAAATTGTTAATCGGTCTCACTGTCACATTTTGGTTTGTTAAAAAGGATCATAATTGTGGGAAAATGGATAGAACATCCACAAAAATCACATTGTCCAACTAACCAAAGAGTAGCCATTTGTTAGTATCGTTCTTATTTCCAGGACATCAAATTCCAATGCTTTGTTAAGCCTCTAGGTGTCCAACAGTGAGTTTTGGTTTCTCACAAGACGTAGGTATGTACGTGACATATCATTATGATAAAGCAACATTAACTTTTGGTTTCACACTGGACACAAACTGCAGTTTTCTGGGTTAAAGTCTGGTTTTGTTTGACCCATCCACCTCCCCTCCCCCCCTCCCTTTGTGGACATCCTTGCTCTCTGTACTACAGTTGCTTCAGTGTGTTTGGTGTTGATATAAAGCATTGAGTGGTGTGACAAAGCATCCGTATTTGAAGACCTGTGGAATGAGATCTGTTCGATTTGTTGGTCCTATTGTAATACATGCATTATTGTAAACAAAAATGCAGACGACATTGTGACCAGATGCACTTGATGTCGTTGAAGCGGCACACTGTGGCTGATGTGCTTTGTTCATAAGAAAGCAAATTGTGCGTTGCTGAACTCTCTGTTTGGGCTGGAAGAACTCGCCTCTTGGCTCCCATGAAGGAATAGAGTGCTGGATTACAGGCCTGCATAGAGCCAGTGTTAATGTTTAATGCGTGCCTTAGAGCTGAGTATGCTTATTACAGATTGGACAAAGCAACAGTTGCATTTCAGAAGGTCTGGTGCGTGGATGAAGCTGTTTAAACTTCTTTAATGTAAGCTGTATAATGATTACAAACCGTGGTGGCTGGCATGATGTCTGCTGCTGTAATGTGTGAAGAGCTGGAGTTTCTTGGGGGATTTGCTGATCTGCTATTGATGTTAAAGGCTGCAGTTGTGAGCATGCAGTTGTGTGTGTGTGATAAAACAAAGCCCTGAACTTGGTTTGGAAAAATGTGTGAGGAAACTGTGAAGGGTGAGTTTTCCTTTCCAAGCTGTGAAACCTTTCACCAACACATTCATGCAAACATACACCATGCCATATATTTTGCTGATAATGACTTAAAAACAGGCACTACTAAAAACTAGATAACAATTAGTGAAAGAAAAAATCTAAATATTGTATCACATTCAGAGTTATGTAAGAGTTTATGAACAAATCTATGTATTTAAACAAATTATTTATGATCAGTGTTTTGATTCCCTTAGAAATTTAACTGAGTGTGATACAAAATGATCAATCTGCTGGTAACATGAAGTGAAAAGAAAACAACATTCTGCATCGGCTCCAGGCTGCCAACAGTTTCTCTGGCATGCAAGGGTGAAATTTACTCTGGGGATGGTGTGCGCGCATTTAAAATCATGATATTGTCTCCTTCACTTTTATAATTTCAGGTTAATGTTCCTATTAAAACACTTCTGGTTATTTCCTTGCGCTCACAGCAAAAAGGCTTAACTGGAATCAGTGAGTGGCACAGCAACAGTAGACTTTTTTTTGCCCTGGGGTTTGCCTCTCAGGCAAAATACAGGCTACCCTACCCGGGCCACTCTCATGCACTGATGGTATGTTTTCCTACAAAAAGTAATGCACTAAAAGCCGTTCATATCCTGTGCAATCATGAGCCACTAATTTGTATATAATCCATGTATTTGGAAAAGCTGAGATTATGTGACCAATGCGCTGAGGGAGTAAAGGAGCAGGTGGGGATGTTGGATGAGTCTCAAAACACAGAACTTTCCTTTAGGACTTAGCCCAAGAGACCAATGTTCAGAACCATGTGAACTTTAAGTTTTTTACCGTACATTATCACCATGTTTCTTTTCCTTTACATAACTCCAGTACTTGTCTAAAATAAACCTCCATGACTTTACATTAAGTACAAAACTTTATCTGAAGTATGTAATGCCATTGGTGATACGCATATTGGTAGGATATTATACAAACCATAAAAAAACAAAACAAAACAATCAACAACAACAACAAAAATTTAACCTTTGTATCAGTATATGTTGCCCTACCCTAGGGGTGGAGGCGTGGGAATCACTGTCCAGTCTGTAGCAGAAGTGAATGTAAACACAGTGATGCAAAATGCCAAACTTCACAGCCATTATTGGGTCTGCAGTGACAGTGTAGGTAGAGACCATATCACAAGATTTTAGCTGCATTCTCTGCCTTAGTTACCTGTATTATTAATTTTGAAAAGACTTTTAAAAGTGACCACAATAGGGCGGGTCATGCATTCACTATAGATGGTATACCAAAAATTGGATTTGTTCTACATGTGGAGGAGTGGTTGGGTTAGGCACTGATATCAGATGCTCAGTATCAGGATAGCCCATAGCCTCAGTCACAGTGGGAGCTGTCTGCAACCTAAAAGACTCTGTAGATGGTTAAAAAAAACCAACTACAACTTTTCTGCACATTTTTCAGATACACAAATAATAATATTTGAATGTGCATTATCAACAGAGGTCAGTACTTCCATTTTTATTGTTGTAGTTATTTATTCTATCAGAATTAGGGGAAGGTTGGCAATCAACTAATGAAATAGTCTACATGGCTTTTGTTTATTCTGTATTAAATATGATAATTATTATAGTAGTGCTCAGTCAGGCCCCTGATACCAATTACTAATTTAAAGAAATAACCAAAAGAAACATGTGGGAATCTTGTTTCAGGGTGATGAAATGTATAATGAAAGCTTCCTTGCGCCCTCATAATACAACAAATAATATGTATATTTGTACTTTGCGCTGGTAGATATGCAAACATTTAGATAGAAGATGCAACATATGATTAGAAGGGATAAGGCTGGATATTGGTTTATAGTGTAAGGCAGTAAATGTTGGCAAATGAGTGAATAATTTGCTTAATTTTGTGCAATATTTCATTTAGTAAGCGAGTGTCCTTTAATGTAAACAAATCACATTTTGAAAGGAACCTCTTAGTATGAGTGTTTATTTGATGTGTGAGGTTTCCCCCTCATATGGAAAAAGGGAAAACATCAGTGGAATAAAATTGATGATGTTTGTTTGAGTAAAGCCCTAAACATGAACAAAACTGAAAACATGTCATGAACTCCGCTGTCTGTTTAGCGCGAGCTGTCATTAGGTGATTTGACATTGTTTCTAAACATGTCAGAAATGGCTCATGTTTGTTATGGGACAAATCCGTGTGATTCTTACCCTGGCTGAATTAATGACTGCCATATGATTAATAGAGGCAATAAATGAAGGACCACCATGATGGAGAGACTGAAGGCAGGGCAGAAGCTGTAATAAGCATTTTAAACAGCATGTTAAGTCATTCTGATGACAGTAAAAGTATACAACAAAGTTCAGTTCTACATCAAGAGTTATTTGAAATATTAATTTCTTATAAATTCACTGTAAACTGTGTGTTTCAAGACTTGAGATGGACCTTGCTCTTTGTCCATTAGTGATGACTACACAGTTTAAATATGCTAACTGTAAATACTAATTGAAAAGCAAAATCAAATCATACTATAAATGTAGATATATGCAGTAATGAGAAAAGCACTAAAGAGTGTTCAGTTGTTCGGAAATAACAGCGTTATTCCATTCCAAGACTTCCAGTCCAGCCACAACTGCACGAACAGCACATGAAACGCTGAACTTTAGTCTTCCTGAAATGAAATACACATTGTGTAAAATGCCAAATATAGGTTTAGGACCTTGCTGCTCAATTATAGGTTGTTCCCTTCAACGAGGAACAAACTTGATATCAGATATATAATAAAAGTCTCCTGCTTCCCTAAAGAAATGAACCAGCACAAAGAATGAACTGCAGTTGTCAAATGACAAAACTGGACTCACTTGGGAAACTCCAAAGTCTGTAGCACTGTACAAATATATTGTACAATCACAGGGTTAAAAAGCCTAATTATATAATATTGTGCATTTGCAGTTTATTAAAATTAATGTTTTTTTAAGAATATAGAACATAATTATTTATCTGGATTGATAGCTTGGCAGCTCGCTTTAGCCATCAAACTACTTGAAATTGGGTAGCTGGGTAACATAGATAAGAACAAAAGCTGGGTGGGAGGCAGATGCAGCGAGGTTCTTTTATACTGATATTATACTGATAATCCAAATATTTTTAACCTCCAGTACATGCTGTATATTACATGCGTACATACAATTTTCAACTCCCACCTCCAAGAGCCATTTAAGCAAATCATGAGAGAGTACGTGAGTGAGCGAGATGCCAGGTTCAGAAGGTACTGTGCTTTTCATCTAAAAATATAATGGCAGATGGATGATGTTAATTGGTTCCTTGAAGAGGAACTAAGTGATGGAGAGGACACATGGTTCTGTCACACAATGTGTTTAATCCTCTCTGCCAGATAAACAAGCTAACACACGCACACACACACACACACACACACACTGTTAAAACTGCACTCTGATTATGTACAAGAGGAATGCAAAATGTGAAGCTAATCCATGAAGATTGGGTTTTATCTAAATCCACAACTCCCTCTATCTCTTTCCTTGTGTATTAATATCCACAGGGTTCCTATATGCGTGAGGCCAGCCTGTCACAAAACTCTGCTGTTGATACTTTGTCATATATCCTTACCTCCCTGTATTTTTTCAGCACACTGGTTGTCAGTGCAAATGATACCCCTGTATGGGTAGTTGATGTATGAGCATTAATATTTATGGGAAAAAGAACTACAAACCAAACCATGCTTTCACAAAAAAAGATTAATAATAATAATAATAATAATAATAACTCGATATAATCATATATAATCATATATAATAAATAACCAAAGCCTAACCCAGGTTATCTTAATGAAATGTTTTGAATTTCTCAACAGCTATATTATTTAATCTTTTTCAACAAGCTACTGTGTAAGGAACATAATTGGGAGCCAGAAATCTACAACTTGACCATCACTGAGATGGACCTGAAAATTTTCCACCTCCAGTGGTGCTGCTTTGTAGTTGACCCTGACGTTTGACTCTTCTGTGAAAGGGGGCATAAGAGAAATAACTTGTCTGCAGGGACCAATAAAGTGTCAAGTTAAGATTATGGCTTTCTTCCTTATTAGTTTTTTTTAAAATACAACTTAAGTAAGGAGTAGAGAACATTATGGCCTTCCTTCCTTTTTTCAAGGAACCTATTTAAGAAGGAAGGGTCATTAAATAAGTGACAGCATTCAAATTTTGCATTGTTGCCAAACTTTAGTGCAACTTATATTAAAGTCATTGGAGCAGGCACAACAAATCACATTAAAACCCATTATACACAAGTTGCCAAAATGATCTGGCCCAGAATTGGACTACACTGGGTATGGAAATGAAATGATGAAATTAGTTGGGCCATATCCAGTTTTCCGACTTGGCTGACACTTGGCATCAATGATGCCCCAAAATCAGGCCAAATAATCTGGCCCAATTCTGACTTCTCAACAAAGTTAAAAACACACATTATGTGATTTTGACTGATGTTTTTAAATCAAATGTGCACATTAGTTTTCCTTGCTATTGGTCTCCAAACTCCAGAAGATACTGGCAATGTTGGTTCTTTGAAGTTGAAGAAAGATATTGTCTCCATGATTTACATTACATGCAGTTGTGCCTGCCAAAATATCTAAAACAATTTTCATAACTGTAGAGGGTTTCTTGATACCACTGACTGGGAAGTATAAACATAATTCCAAAGAATCTATCTATGAAGCTGAACCAGAAGCTGTTCCCCTCCCGTCCCCTGCCAAGATGATGGAGCTGCAAACAGAGAAATAGCTCAGTTGCAACACACTTCTCAGATTTCTACACATCTCCCACATGTCCTCTGACAGGCTTCAGATCTAGCATACCCTATCACTAAATCACCACTAACCCAGAATACATGCTTAGTTCATGGGATAGCAAAGCGATGTGGGCCCCTGCTGACCTCTCTGGAGGTCCACCGTCCCGTGTATCGGTAAATCAGTCAGCCGATGCTTTCCCAAGGCTGCTCTGACTCTGAGGGTCAGGGACAGGGAGGATATGACCTGAGAGGTTATAGGCCAGAGGGAAAGTAGTTTAGGACCTTGAATCCCACTGAGACAGAGAGACACAGTGAGAGACAGACAGGGAGAGAGAAAGAAGGGGTCTGATATATAGAGGCAAAAAACCAGAGAGGCGAGGGTCGACTATTTGATGGATAGAGGAATGAACTTGTGAAAACGACATCTTACTGTGGTTTGGTATGTAGGGAGGGACTAAAGGCTGTATAAAAAAGATGAATGAGGACAACTCCCCTAATGTGAAGCTAAAACATCTCCACCGCCCCCTGTTGACTGGCTGCAGTGCAGATCATAGAGCCCGCCCCCTCCATGTAAGCTGATGGGAGATGGGCCAAACCAACAGACTCAAAATACACATCAAATAAATATTTAGTATATTATTATATTATTATAATTATTATAATGTAGTACACTAAATAGTATAATATTTAGTGTTTGCATTTTCTTATAAGCATGTTTTATTAGTTACTTATGTGATAAAAAGGTAATTTGATGTCATGGTTGATATACCTGTGTGCCAGTTGGTGTGCCTGTATTAAAGAGAGCTGCTCTTGATTGGTCGAATTGGTGGAACTTGATACTGCGGAGATTTCTACTGCACAGACTCTGCCTCCAAATGATGCCACCAGTGCAGGATGGACGCAACTGTTTTCAGGATATCTGAGCTTCATTTTTGTACAGTGGAACTAAGTGAAGATGCATTGTCCATCTTTATATACAGTCAATGGTGCAGACAGAAAAATAGCACCCATCCTACAGTTGAAAGTAAAACAAAAACTAACAATATTGTTTAAAACATACAGAAAACATATACAGCATTTAAAGGTACCAAAGCCAGCCAGTTGCACACATGCCCTTTAAATTGCTCAGGCATCAGCCAAACTTTAATATGATCCTGCCTGCTGAGTACTTCTGCATGTACAGATGACCCAGCTTTTGCACACACCTGGTGTTATTCAAGTTAGAACTGTTTAACTGAACTATTCAGACCGTGTGATTGAATTCTCCTCTTGCCATGAATCACCCATTTATAAGAAAATTCCTACCATCTAGAGGTGTCCCCTCCACTGATAAAACAGCTCGCCAGGAAAAAATGACAAGAATGAAAAGGGTTCAGCCGTTCCTTCTAATACAAGAGAAAGGATAAAAATGCCAAGAGAAAAAATCATCTTATTTTTTTTCTGCAGGTGAGCATGGTTGGCATTCATCTGTGGAAGAGAGATCTGTGGAGGTGATTTATGAGAGCAGTGCCAGGTCAGTTGATTAGCACAGCTGATGCTTGTTGTCTCATTAAACTTTCCTTTTAAATGCAGCAGCATGCTGGACCTTGGACAACTGACACACATAACCACTAAAATCTCAGTTATTACACATTATTAGATTTTTCACCACCATTCTTGGCCCCCAGATGATGAACCCTATTGCTTCAGCTGTACCTTGTGCTAAATGCTAATTTGCAATCCAACACATTAAAGATGCCATCATAACAAATCAACATGTTCTTATTCCAGCTCGTCAAATACCATGGCTTTGTCAGTGGACCCTAACATCTAAATATAACATGCCAGGTACCCCCCTGCATCTGGTGCGGACATTCCAGGAAGGCGTGTCAATTTGTGCTTGTTACAAGCATACAGTCTTTTTTTTTTCAAAATTCACTTACTAAACAGGTAAAACATTTTGTTCTTATGTCAATTTCCCTGTACATCAAAATAATTTTGTTAGGTTCAAGCAACAAAAACATGTGATTAGTTGGACCAATCCACCTCCCCTCCTGCCTGTCCTGTAGGGAATTTCTAGCTTTTAATATCATGGTAGATACTGGCGATGCTGTGAAAGGTGTCACTTTGCGTAAGTGTCTGACGTCATTATCACTGGCAGTATTTGTTGATGAGTTGGGAGTGAGAATAGGCTGGATAAACATTTTCCCTGCTTAGCATCAACATGTTAAAGTTAGCATGCTGATGTTTGAATTCAGCCCTCATAGACAGCCTCTCAGAGCCGTAGACTCTTGGTTAATTGTTTCTAGTTTCGTGTTGAGCTTATCAGGTAAAGAACCTATGCTCCAGCTGCCTGTGTACATACATACTGTATGCTGTACAATCTATTGCAATAGTTCCACAATAAATCCTTTCTTTGGGAAGCTTAATATATTCTGGTTTTATTTATGCTGTGGCAGGGAGATGTCAGTTCAACTCGACAGACATTTTGAGTATGTTATCATTGATGTTGTTGTATTGCTTTGTGCCTCTAAAAGATACCTGATGGTGTATTGAGTTATTATAGAATTGCATTACATTATACAAGACAGTTGCATTAGATGGAACAGGTGTCTTTAATAAACTAGTAACTGCGTAATTAGATGGCCTTGGTTGTAAGAAAGCAATCTTTTACTTAAAAAGTAAAGCACACACACACGCACGCAAACACATTGCTCATAGCGAAGCCACTTCTGGCCCAGAAGTGAGGTGAAAATAGCATTTTCTTCTCATCTGAGGCGTCATTCAAGGTTAGCCAAGTGAGAAAGAGCCTACCACACGATGTGTTATAGCTCAGCCTCACAGTTATCTGTCTCTCAGAAAGGTGGAATATTGACTCTTCTGCCTCCCTTTGTTTTGCTGGGGAGTTTTGATAGCATACAGTGGGGGATCCCTGTTGTTTGAGGTACTATGTATTCAGTTTGTGTGAGCAGCCTTCATGAAGTGTGATAATTAAATAAATTCCATGGGGGTGTACACAGCCTCAAGGCTGGCAGTTTCTGAAAACTTCAGAGCGGATGGATCAGTTTTCTTGTTTAAAGAATATATTTTTTATCATAACCACAGAATGCATTCTTGACAAATGGTTCAACAGAAATATTGTACCATGGTGCATTTAAAACCAATTGAATAATCACATTTTCTAAACTGTTTTGTTAAATAAAGTGGTCAAAATCCAGGCATGCTGTATTGTAAACATCAAAATTCTGTCTTGCATCTCAGAAGAAAGTATATACAATCAATATCAAGACTCAGAGATGGTTGCTGGGTTTTTTTCATTGTTCTTCAGCAGCTTTTAAATGTGTAAATATAGAGCAGAGCAGAAATGGAACAAAAGGAGGTGGAATCCTCACAGAGAGGTCATGAACTTGACATTGATTGAAAGATTAAAAAAAGTGTGAGATTAAAAAGATTCTGTGTGTGAACCTGGGAAAATTGATGCCCTGCATCTGTTGAGAACACATTATACCTGAAGAGATCAACATTGCGAAATCACACAGCTGAAAGGGAAGAAATCAATTGTATCAAATGAGTTATATCAAACATAATATTCGGAAGTTGGATTATATGTACGTACATACTCCACTTCAATAGTAACTGAGGGAATGTAATAAAAAAAAATATATGAATATTTAAATGGACAGTGGATATGATCTAGTTTAACTGGTAAAATTGTGTAGTTAATATTTCTCCTGATGGCATTTTACATGGCTTTTCACATAGGTTAGAACCAAGATAGATTACTTAACGGGCCTGTTGGGCACGGGCCCAATGTGTCAGGCACTGGTGTTGCTACACCTGATGTTAAAATATCTTTAAAATCAAAACTCCTAATTTTTCTGGGACGACAAAAAGGTTTTGAAGGGTAAATGAGGTGCCAGAATGCATTAAAAAAAGCACCAACAACAGAGCTTTTTTATTTAAAAAACACACAAAAAAATAACCCATCTATGATCTCCCTGGACCCCCCTACAGAGGTCAGGACGAGGCCTTCAGTGTCCTCAAATCCTAGAACACACCTCCAGCCTTAAAAACGTCACTCATGTTAACACCCACTGACAGGGGAGAGGCTCAAAAAGAACACAAAAAAAGCTGCAAATGATACGCAAAGAGACACAAAATCTGTCCATGCAGTAAAATCCAAATGTATGCTGATGATATGAAGTCACAACTTCTTCCTCCTTCCTTTGTTTCCTCAACTCTTTGTTCACCTCTTCATCACTGTGTCAGTTCTGCACTCAGTGGAGCAATATTTCCAAACAGACAGTTCAAATGAGTGATCCCATCAATATCTTTGTGTTCCCTCATCAGCAGTTTTATGGTGTCTTTCCATGGCAGCGTGCACACAAGTGTGTGTATGTGAGTCTGTACAACAGATGGGCCTCTGTAGGGAGCAAGGTGTGTATATGCCCGTCTTCTGCCATCCCCCTAGGACCCATAAAGCATGTAGAACAAACAGGGTAATTAGTACTCCACACACACACACACACACACACGCATGCGCACGCACACACACACACACACACACACACACACACACACACACACACACACACACACACACACACGCATGCACCTAATGGGTCAGATTCATATTAATCAGGGGAGTCATTTCAAAACTCCAAATCAAGAATACATGCTTTCCATTGGTAAACTATTGGTCATAGACTTCGATATTTGCTATTTATTTTATTTTTTGGCACCTCAAGAATTAGCTGTTGTTTATATATATATATATATATATATATATATATATTTCCTTTTATTAAATATTATAATCAAATCAAATAAAAAAAATACTTCCTTTCTGGTGTCTCGATTCAGACTAGTCAAATCATTCCAAATACAAAACTCTGATAAGACAATACACATTATTTAGCCTTATATACATCTGAGCTTGACTATAAAAATCACACATACACACCACACTTAGACATCATGGACCAACGTGCGCCATAAATCTAAGTTACTGTTAGCCATTGTGTCTGTTTCCTCCTTTTGTTGTG
Organism: Plectropomus leopardus; assembly: GCF_008729295.1. Lineage (NCBI taxonomy): Eukaryota > Metazoa > Chordata > Actinopteri > Perciformes > Serranidae > Plectropomus > Plectropomus leopardus. The sequence goes on along the minus strand of NC_056472.1, from coordinate 12,455,719 downwards.
ACAAATGCTCGGGCCAACTGATATGATCCATCAGATCCACAGGAGGCTGATAGGAGCTGTGTTTACTCAAGCACAACCCGGATTATTCAAACATGTCAGGCTGAGACACCAAGGCCGGGCTGCTGACAAATAAGAGGAGCTGGCCAGCGTTAGATATTTGTTGACTATATGTCACATAAGCTGCAATTTGTGTCTCTGCATCAATGCTTCATATCATGTACGGCATGTCTGCATATTTCAGTATTTGTGTGGACGGATTAAATTGAATCCCATCCACATCAACAGAAGTAACAAGTAAGTTTCTCCATTTCACATTGGCACAGGAAAAAGTAAACATGAGGATTTACATTGTTTTTAATGTAAACTGTTAAAGAGAAATTGAAGCTTGTGACAGCGCTCTGCCCGAAAGAACTTTTTTATGCCTTTTTGAATCTACACAAGGTCAAGGAATGAGATGGTGTGTATTTGGGTGTCTAGCTCTCCCTTCAGGGCCCTTTTGTTAAGCCACTGTCATGCACCTCCAGTCATCTGATAGAAACTAGTCTGTGTAGAGCGGGTGGCTACCTCTGCTTCTCCCGTGTGTGTGTGTGTGTGTGTGTGTGTGTGTGTGGACAAGCATTAATGCTTGTGCCTGTGAGTGTGTTTTCCACAGGGTAAGGCTTGAGATGAATGTGTGTTTGTCAGTGATGAATCTCCTAAATCTGTGAAACACTGGTGTCCTTGAACTTCAAGGTCTGCCATATGCTGTCCAGGACAGAGCCAGGGGATATGTGTGTAGGTGTGTGTGTGTGTGGATGGTGGATAGCGTAATGCCCTCAGGCAGTCCTCTTAGACCAGCGTGATGTCCGCTAGACGCCGTCTGTTTCACAGAGGTCATCAGGTCACTCTGGGAAGTCTGTAATGTTGCACTGACTAGCTTGATTAGGGGTGTTGATTTATCGCTTTATCTGGCACATTTGTTATGATGTGTCGTTTATGTTGGTGTTAATAACGACTCCATGTAGTGTTACAAACGACTATGTCAGTTTCAGTGCCTATCAAAATATTACACCTACTATTTAAATTGTATTTTCACAAGTATTAGACTGTGCTTCATCACATATTGACCATTTACACCATAACATTTCTGCAATTGTTTGTTTTCTTTTATCTCCCATTTTCTAAAAAGTTCTGATGACCTTGAATTTGACATATGTTTTAATAACAGAAAAACAAGCAATGAACGGTCAATTCATTGTACGAAGATGAACAAGAATAAACCTCTGGGAAATTCCATAAGATTGAGATTGCCTCTAATCTTTTTTAATAATACTGAATCAAATTTTCAATTTTCTTCCTGGCTTGACCAAACGAAAAATAAAAGAACCCTCAGTCACGATAAGCTGTTCTTCATGGATTAGTCTTATTTCCCCTCAGCCTATTCTGTCTGAAGTGTTTACACTTTCTACTTTCACACTCTGACTATGGAAAGTATATTGTAAAAGAAAAACGGCTTGCTCTTTGCAAAGCCTTTCTCCAACTAAGTCCTTAAATTGTGGGGAAAGAAAGGTAAAAAAAAACTTAGGAGAGGTATCTATAACCAATGTCATCCATTTCCTCAAAAGACGGATGATAATGTAAGTTATTATTCAAACACCGGAGGGGTTTCAGAGGGCCGGGGAGACATTATTTAGGTATGAAGTGGGAGTGATATATACAATCAAATATTACAATTCGAAAAAAATGTTCTGTTTGATGTTCTGTTTGGACACTTCCATCAGCCAGCAGAAGCAACTAGTGCAGTGACAAGGATGTGATCCCCATCTGGTTTCCCACAAAATGTGTGAGCACTGCCAATTAAACTTGTTAGGACACGTTAAGAGCCATATAAAGCACTGCTAGGTTAAGTTCAGTGGTGCCTTAAACAGGTTTTTGACAAAGCATTTGACTGAAATCATATCAATATAAATTTAGGCTTGACCCCTTTTTTGTTGATACCCCTATAGGCCAATCCTTGTTACTGAATGCCCCTTTGCCAATTATGATATAATGATAATGATATTATCACAATGACATTTGCTATTCCTTGATGGAGAAGCAAAACCATAGATGCTCACAAATTGTACAGGGTTTAACTTTGAGTTGATCAAGTAAGTCATTAAATCGAAAAGAAAACTGCTTTCTTTGCCTGGCCATTAGCGATGCTCTGTAGGCCAACTTTAGCAAGCCATGCTCCTAGTTTGCCAGTCAAGGAGCGATAAGAAGCAACAACTTCACTTCTGGTCTTTAGTTCAGTTTCTGGCATAATATGACATCAAAGTGAGGGGGGACGCAACATTTAAAAATGTTAAAATCCAGGGCTGTTATGCATGAATTACCAATAACAGTGTAAAGTTAGCTAGTAATCTACCAAGACATCAGCATACTACTGGTGATTTTCTTTTATACTTGATAAAAAAAAAAATAACCATAACACACTGAAAGAAAAAAATATAATTCAATGGTTATTATAATGATTTCTAAATCTTAAGTGAAGAAGAAAATACATTTGTAGATCTCTTTTATAGCTTGTGGACAAATCTTGCTGGGTACTTTTCATGAACTTAGTTTGTAGTAAGACTCTGAAAAACCTTCATTGAAATGGCCGTGTTGCCCTAACATTTTGGCCAACCCCTCAACAAGAATCAGAACACATTACCCCTAGACCTAAATGTGCAAAATGGAGGAGTAAGGGCTAAGTGGCAGAGGCAAGGAGTATATTGGGATTGAGCCTAGGTGCTGATAGAGAGTACATTTTTAGCATCATTATTGTAAACAAGGTCAAGTTTAGGGGTGGAATTCTAATCAGTGAATCAGTGAAAAAGAAAAAGTGACCCAAATGCTTCAAATGTAGCCTTGAATTCTCACTCCGCAACATTAGCCTGAAGAGGAATCTGGGGGTGATTTATATCTGCTGTACAGTCTATGTCTATTCATCACACCAATTTGTAGAGTTCCGAGGAGACCTGCTTTCTATTAATTAAAAGCTGTCACTGAGTGTGTCACCAACCATCCATTGAATCTACTTCACAGGGAGGAGACGACAGTGAGCAGATGAATGACAGTCTTTTACCTTTGAGAGTGAACTGGAAGGCTGAGAATCACAGTATTTTCTCTCTAGCTTTCTGTCTAACTGCAAAATAACCAGAGGTCCAGTGGGACCCAAAGCCCCATGAGCATTATTGTTCCTTGCACAACAGCATCAACATCCTCTCAGTGATAATGTTTAATGCAAAACTTTGAAATCAAACTCTATTGCTTTTGTTTTGCACATTTATGACCATTCTCTAAGAAGAGGATGTCTCAGATACATTCTTGACCTGCACAAATTTTTTTATTTTAGGTGGGTGTTTTTTTTTTTTTTTTTTTGTGTGTATGTGTGTGTGTGTGTGTGTGTGTGTGTGTGTGTGTGTGTGTGTGTGTGTGTGTCTGTTACATGCAGGCTACATGCCAAGAGGGCTGGCGTGTTTTTTTGCAACACTTTTTGCAAGTGGGAGGTATGGAAACAGCAGGTTTATTTCTCCTGAGTTTATTGTTTATATGGAACATAATTCAATTACTTGTCATCTCCTGTTTCAAGTCATGAATAATTGCTCCATGCACATGTATATGCATGCTAGTGAGTGTGTGTTTGCGTGTGTGTAAATGTATGTCTGAGGAAATGAATTACCAACAGTCTGTATGAGCTAATGGACTGCAGCCAATAAACACAGTGTTTAAGATGTCCACAAGCTGCAGCCATGTGCTAAATAGAATAATGGAATTGTCTTCTTTCTTGCTCGCTTTCTTTCTTTTACTTTCCTCAGCCTACTCAGCCTGCCTCTGTTACTTATGAAAAGAAAATAGCACTCAGACTTCGTTGTGCTGCCAGGTTTATTCCCTGAGCATGTATTGTGCTTGCTGGATAATTGTGGAGTCTTTTCACAAGAAAAAGTCAGATCCTTGGAGAATGTGTGTGCAGGCAAAGTTGCGTGCCAATGCAGATGTGTTTGCTGTGCATGTTATCAGTAAATGTACATGAACATCCTGCATACTGCAGCCTTTGTGATGGATAAGTATAAACATCATGATGAGCTGAGCTTCTGAATTTCATTTGTAAAATGACGCATTCTCACATACGGCAAAGGTTTGTCTGTTTGGCAGATATCTATTTGTTGTCACAAAGTTTTTTCCAAATCTGAAACAAAAATGATCCTTCTGACAGAAAGCCCTCTTGGTAAAATTCCCCAATCAGCCATTCTCACCTGCTTAACATATAACATTACCCAGGAGTGCAGAGATGCTTGTGTGCACCAGAACGATGCTCTACCACACTTTTTCCCCAAATGAGAAAATTAAAGATTGCTAGTTCACATAATCCAACTGAATTTATGAGCTTAAGAGAGTCAATTAAAACAAAAGGAATGGTCAAAGTCATCATGTTGACATTTAAGGTGTGCTGATTCAATTATGATGTCAACTCTTGCATTGAGTAACAGACAGTAAAATATGCTTTTGGGTGGCACAGTGAATGTAACTATTTTTTCTAATTCTATGGTTTTCTTAGGTATCTACCATTTTATGGGAAAGTCTAATTTGTGATAAAAAACTAAAATATAACGTTAATTTAAATTAATGTATGAAAAACTTGCCATAGGAACTGTACCTACATACCTAACCTTCAAAATGAGCCACAACTTAACTGTGCATGTTCACACATTCATGGGCATCATAGGTGCGCTCCAGTGATTAAACAAATAGCAATACACCCCTGATTGTTAATTATTGTATAATGTTATGTTTTCTCTTCTATTTCTTTTCTATTTTCGAATCATCCCATCTGGCCAGAGAACGCAGGATCATGATCTCCCAGGAAGAGTTGGAGGACACAGCGAGCAAAAAGGACATAGGGCTACTTTTATGGGACTACCAGCTTGCCATATCTGTGACTTTAAACCTTGAATAAAACCCGAGTTTTTCTTTTAGAAAAGTTATGATTACAATGAATAAAAAGGGTATTTGAATATAAATGACTGCTAAAAACGGACAATATTTTTGTGTGTAAAGACACATTAGTATATATGACTGAGGGAAAATGTATTTCTCTAATGGTGAAAGCGTTTCAGAATCACTGAATGAAGAGATGAAGTTGAATGGGGTTTCGCTAATTAAATAGCGGCATTATAAATCCCTTTCTGTGGTACTCACTCTGCCTCCCCCTTCCTCTCTCTCTCTTTTTCTCTCTCTTCCACACACACTCACAATGGCACAGTGCTGCGTGTGCAGCAGTGCAAGAGGTCTCGGAGGCCTAATCTCTGAGCTAGCAAGGTACAGCCATAAAACTGACAGGCCAACTAATTATCCCAAAAATTACAACATCTTAATGTTCGCGCTCACAGCAATGTTCACCAGGAATCGAGGCTGTGTGTGCGAGTGTGCACATAAAGGCTTGCATATCTGCTTGTTTTTGGTGTGTGTGTGAGGGTGTTTATTATGCAGACAGCTGGAGGTGGTCTCCTGCATGTAGAGTAGAGAGGACAGATGTGTGTTGCGGCTCTTTGTTATGGTTCTGCACTGCTTACAATACACTTAATCTTAAAACAACAACAACAAAAGCAGAGGAGTTTTATTAAAGTTTAAAAACAAAAATCTACCATAGCAGCCTATTTTCATGACCTTTTTTCTGAGATTCTTGGAGAACATTTTTCATCCGTTCACTTGCTTTTTTTCTCTCTCAGTTTGCTTCCTACCGCCTTCCTCTCCTTTTTTTGTCTGGTCTTTGTTGCATGTTGTGAGCCCCATGTAATCCTTTGGCTCTGTTCTTGTCTGATGTCTCATAATGTTCACAGCCATACCTAATCTCGCTGTTCTGTGATCAGCTGACTGAACTGAACCCCTCATCAGTCAGGATTTCAGGTGAGACAGAGGAAACAAAACATGAACCAAAAGAGATCCTTTGTTGCAGCAAACATTTGTTATGTATCTCTTATATGTATTATATGTATGTAGAAAAGCAGACAGACAGACGCAGTAGCCACTCCCTCCTTCCACTGCTGTCAGCGGTAAGCCGGAGGTGAATGTAATCCCTGGGTTTCCATGACAGTAGATAGGTAGTGTGATAAGAACTGTGAAAATACCATCATCGATTCATCTCTGCTTAGGCTCCAATACCCTGTCGGAGAGCAGACACAGGATTACAAAAGGAACAAGAAGGGATTTTCCCCCATCTCATTCTGTTCCTCATAAAATACCACAATGATATGTCAAGCTACCGTATCACTGCAAGCATGGCTACTATAATAGTAAAGAAGTGTTGACATAAAAGTCATAACCATTGCTGGGGAAAGACTTGAACGTTAAGATGCTGATATAAAGTAAAGTATACTCAGTGAGGCCCTTCAATAAAAAAATGTACCAGCTTGTTACTCTTGTTTGTGTTTCTATAGCAATCTGGATTTAAGGAAAACTAGAGTCTGCTAAAATTAAATTAACTAGAGCATCTTGTGATGGGAAAGGCAGTTCTCATGTTTTCTTATGAAAAGTTATGCACCAAAATATGAACATATCCCACATAATTATGAGCCAGTCTGAGTCTTTGACTCATTTTTTGTGTAAGTCTTAACCATGTTTCTTTTCCTATACATTATCACAGTAACTTTAATTGCCTAAAGCTAACGTCGATGATTACTTTAATTACATAATTTTGATGTTATGTCATTTGTGGGGTAACATCTATGTCAGGCACACAGAGAACAGAACCATGTCACAACAACTCTGAGGCTGTTCAGGTAAGAGATAGTTAAGGTAATTTTTCATAGAAAACAGGTCAGACACACGAGTGGTCAGTGAACAAAGCAAACAAATCAGAAAAGGGCTACACTAAGGTAGGGTAAAAAACAGTCTAATACAAACAGGCATGAGAAAGCTATCTAATGCTTGCTGTGTGAGACAGACTGGCACAGAGGGAAAGGAACACACAGCTTATATACACAAGAGGAGGGGGAGGATAACAAGACACAGGTGTGCCAATCAAACACAGGTGAAACACATTAGGAGCACAGGTAATCACGCAAGAAAAAAACTTGACAGGATGTGGATCTGAAACAATAAAGACACAGAGATTATAAAATAAAAATAGAACAATATATTGACAAATGAAGGGGAAAAAAAGACCTGACAGAAGCATGACAGTTTTGTTTTGTTTTTTTATAGGATTTTTCATTCATTTTGCAGAGGAGTTTTATCTTTTAAAACAGGGCTGCAATCAATGACGTACGAGTGCTCTGATGACTTTTGGGGCGTCACTGTACATGATATGTAGATCAATGATTGTTGCCCAGTTGTGCATTTCCTGCCTGGCTCTCATTTTGGTAGTATGGTCCACAGTTTGGAGTGGCTTACGCTGGGTACCTTCGTGTTCTGCACCAATGCTGTTTTGTCTCTTTGTGTCTCTACCCTTCCATGTATTTTGTTTCAGGGTCTCTGGATATACAACCTATGCTCCAGTCCTTGTCTTCGCATAGACTGGTTTTACTTTAATGTTTTTGACTGTTTTTGTAATGCAAGTGGTTTGGTGAAGCTATCCAGGACACTTGAGTGTTAATGGTTTTGAGAGCAGAGCAGATGACTGTCTTGATTAGGAATCAAATAATAGCAAAAAACTGCATGAGCATCCTATTTCTTAACAGAGCAATTTCAAATCTGTCTGAAACTTTTTTTTAGTCTAATCTGAGTCTCCTGATAATTACCTGGGGTGTTGTCATCAATACTACAAAACAAATAACCCTTTGCTTCTGCCGCAAGGATAATACAATACACATAGAATATCAGCACCCTGAACCTTCGAAGTAATGTTTCTTAATAAAAAAACATTCCAAGTGAAAAACATATTGGGCATTCACGTATTTTGATGGTAAGTACGGACCCCGTATCAGTCTAACTGCAGCATTTACTTTTTTTGATAGTGAATTGCAATAGAGGAACAAAAAGAAAAGAAACTTCTCTGTTTCCCCTTTTCATATGCACACACAAGCACATACACACACACACACACACACAGCAAAGAAGCGGCAGGTGTGAGTCAAAGAGTTAATGCCTTAAGGTCATTAACTGTGTCCCTGATTAGTTAGTAAAAAAAAAAAAAACCTAAACCAAAGCCAGTAAGAGTTCATCGGGAATATGAATACTGCATGAGAGCCATGGAACAAAAGGTTTCAGGGCAAACTTCTTTTGATAGTCCAATTCCTTCTAGTGTATTCATTTTTCTCTAAAGTACTACACACAAAGACAAACTTTTTCTCACTGTCAGGAAAGTCCAAGTCTAGTAATTTTGCAAGAAAAGATGAGAGGAGAGAATGGAGATAGAAAGACTGATGAATGGAGATTGGCAAGAGATAGGGAGGGGTATAGAGAGTTGAAGAAAGATGGACATCTGGGTCACTGTGATGGAACGGTAGATTGATTCGGAACGAGTTTGGGGAGTCTCTACAGGTCAACGCCACCATCTATATTACTGTCCCAGACTATTCATCTCATCCACTGATAAACTATCTTGTCTGGTCACTGGAGAGAACAGAAGAGAAGGGAAGACAAAAGAAGATAAGCAGGTAAAAAGTAAAGTTAGCATGAGTGAAATGAAGGGGGTGATTCGAGTGAAGGATGTCGAGAACTGTAGACAGATGATAACTTGTGAAAACAAATATAATTTTCTTTATAATTGTTAGCAAGAGATGATGGGTTCGACTTTTCTCACCAGTGCAATATGGAAATACAGTATGGCAATACAGGAAATACACCAGCGAAATTTCCATATCATCACAATGCACACATGGTCTGGTTGGGTTGCTATATTCCATTTTCATTAATACTACTACTACTACTACTACTAATAATAATAATAATAATATTTCCTTCAATTCCAATAGGGACCTGCCACTGTTCGATGCTTGGGCCTGAATAATAATAATCACTTGCATTCCAGTAGGGTCCTTGCACCACTTTCAGTGCTTGAGGCCCAATTACAAAAGACCACAACCTGTATAAATGTAGTTAAATGGGGAGAAGGTAATTCTGTTAGGTGGAGTAGGTAATTCTGTCTGGTAATATATCTATCAGAATAGACCAAAACCTATATAAATATAGTTAAATGGGGAGTAGGTTATCCTGATAGATGGGATAGGTCATTCTGTCATGTACAAATAACTATTAGACTAGACCACAACCTGTATAGATGTAGTTAAATGGGGAGTAGGTCATTATGATAGGTGGAGAAGGTCATTCTGTCAGGTAATAAAATTTCTTACAGAATTAACTATTTCCAGTATACATATTATTAAATGTGGAGTGGCTCATTCTATAAGGTACAAATATCTATTACAATAGACTGCAACCTGTATGAATGTAGTTAAATGGGGAGTAGGTCATTCTGATAGGTTGAGTAGGTCATTCTGTCAGGTAAAATATCTATTACAGTAGATCACAACCTGTATAAATATAGAGAAATTGGGAGTAGTTCAAGTGGCTTACATTAACCTCAATAAACATAAACTACATAAAGCAATTTGACCCCAAAGCTCATGCTAATGCTAGCTGATGTAGCTAGCCTGTTGTGTGACCAACATATAACAGTAGTGCAAGTGCATATCAGCTACATTAGCAATCTTCAGAAATCAAATTAACAAGATGTTTCCCAAATTTGGTAGCAATCTAGTTATGACTTTTAGGTGTGACATCAGTTGGAACAACGGATTTCATTTGTTTTTGCAAGCAGACATTCCCTAACATTCAGGCCTCGATCATTTTTTCATCTTTCAAAAGATGATGACACCTGAAGGGAGGTGTGGCACACACATAACGATAAATTAGAGAAACAGAAGAAGGCATGGCCTGTTTTGTCAGTGTATGTGTCAACGTAGATGGCACATACAGATAGAGGATGTAGATGTACTATGGGAAATAGTAGAAAAATGATCAAAGTTCAACATCAAACGCAAACCCATGGAGATACACAGAGATGGCAAGAGTAGCTATACTGAAAAGACATTGATAGACGAGTGTACAAACACACAGCACAGCAACAACAGGTGTATCTGAAGTGTTGCTCCAGTAGCTACTGTACTATTCTCGGATATAGCGCTCAGATAATAAGATGAGGGCATCCCAGGGACAGAAAAGAAGGAGTGGAAGAGGGCAGGTGGAAGAGGGCAGGTGGAAAAGTGCGATCACATGAAAAGAGAAGAGAACTGACTGTGGTTGATCAAACACTCTGGCTTTAAAAGTTTTTTTTCTATTGATCCAGTCTTGTGTATCACACTATTCTACCATTGTATTACATGTTTTTCTTGTTTTTGAACTAACTCCATGTGTCAAAGTAGCCAGCATCCCCACAAGGGAAGAGTCCTTGTCTGCACCGGCCACGTGACCTTCTTCTCTCACACCTCTATGACAAAGGATTGTATGAGTTTGCCTCTGTGTGAATTGTGGGTGGTGGTGAAGAGAGTGAGTAAATTAGTGTGGGAGCAGGTGGTTAGATGGCAAGCTGAGAATGTGTTGCAGGTGTGCGACTGTCATCATCATCATCACATTCGCAAGACTATACGGCACAATCTTCTGTTGGCACATCCTTTATCCATGAGAGGGGCCAAGGGAAAGGGTAAGGAATAAAGTGTGTGAAAAAGAGAATTACGCTTTCCTTCCCAGTGGTATCACACAGCGATGTCAAGCAAGGGAATTATCTACAGGTAGGACTCAGTTGTAAAATGGTTTGTTCTTGCAAGTGATCATCGACCTAGCCTTTTGTTTCACTATTAACGATTATTCAGCGTGTTCTCACTCTGAACTTCGTGATTTCTGTGTAAGACACCAACGCCAAAAGCCATCAGTTGGCATCAGTTTGTTATGTGGCTGGATGGCACCTGCCGTAGCAGTGTGATACATAGATGTGTGGTGTCAGCTGATAACACAGCCGGGCAGTACTTGTCGCGGCTATATGAAATGCCACTGGACAGTGTCAGGTTGAAATAGTGCCAGTGCTGATGCACTATAAGGAGCTGGAAGGCGGGCATTGGATTCCGGGAGTTGGAAGGCAGGGCAGGGCAGGGGTCCAACAATCCCTGGACTTAAACCCGGGAGCCCAGTGTTTGCTTCCCATATGTATGTGAGCCAAACCAGGATGTTTTTTCTTTCTAAACTTAACCACCCCTGCCTTTGTTGCCTAATCTTAACCATGTGCATTTGTTGACATCCTGGCATTGGTTGCTTTGTGCTTTGTTGCCTAATCATAACCATGTGCTTTTGTTTGTCTCAGCATTTGAAGCGGCATCGTGGAACATCACCAGCAGACACATTAGAACATAGAGCATAATATGTAGATATGGAAGTCCACTGACAAAGCAGCGATATGTGACAACTTGGGATGACAAGGTGCTAGATCATCACATTGTGCAACTTCGTTTAACGCCATGGTATTTTTTGGCAGTGTACATGACTGTGCACTTGTTTTTTTCTCTTGTGTGCTTTTAATTAGATTGTTGTCATCAAGTTACATGGCCATCCAAAGCCCTTACTTTTATTGAAAGAAATGACTACACAGACAGTATTAAAACATACAATTGAACAGCACTTTGTTTCATAATCTGCTAAGTAAAAATAGAACAAAAAAGACTGTTGATAGTGTTTTTCAGGTCACTCTCAGTTTGACAATGACATTAGATGTAATTTAAAGCCAGTCTAATCAATATCTCTAAATTAACAATGGATCAAGTTATTATGTACAATGTCAAAGAGGTCAGTTAATCATGTACCCTGCAGTTTCCCTCAGTTCTACAGAGTGTTTGAACCATATTTAACTCATTGTTTTGGTTTTACTGCCTGCAGCATTGTTGTCTGGTTTACTTTCATGGCTCTCATCAGCCTCATTTTCAGCAGCAGCGGGCAGCTGTTTTCAGCAAAAAAAAAAAGCTTTGATAAACACATTGTATTGTGCCTGCTCAACACCAAAGAGCAGACAGAAAATGTAACCATCTAGCTGGTGAGTTAGGTCAACAGTGAAAAGCCAGATGATTCTCAGGGGAGTTGTAGGCAACCAAAAACAAGTAGCCAAAATAACTGAAATATATAGTAATGTTGCCTTATGTCTACAAGTAAATAGGCAGTTGTTTGCCAACACTTAGTACACAATTACAACAACAACAGTGTTGTTTTTATAATTTGTCCTGCTGGCCCCCATGTGGCAAAAAAATATAATGCTGCAATTCAGCTAAAACTAAATCAAGTTACTGGGTATTGATTAGTTAATGACATTGAGCCTGAAATATTCAGTGAAGGCTATTACATTATCAGTTCCTTATGTTGGACATGAAACATGAAGTCAAAAACAGAATGAAAGTGGATTTGTGCCTGGATGTGGAGCATTTTCATCAAAACAAACAGTCCTGCAGCCATTAAGCCAACAATGTAGTAAACTGGCATTGACTCAAAACAACTGCACCCCCTGCTGAAATTTTATGTCCAGTTTGTGCAAAGAGGCAGTAAATGTGTTCTTTAACGTTAGATATGGGACACATGTGCTGGCCATGACTTCAATGGAAAGATGTTTCTAGGAGAGGAGAGTTTGATTTAATTTCTGGAAATTAATGTGGAAACTGTTGTGAGACAGGATAACCCTCAAGTCTCAAGTCACCATGTTTTTGTTTGTTTAAAAAAAAAAAAAAAAAAAAAAAAAGGGTGTGACTCACAGGTAACTCAAAAAGTGTACTTAGTAGAGTGCAGGCTGCTGCCAGAGCTAATCCCAGCCACTCTATACAATAAATGCCATACAGCTACACACAGTAGAATAGACCCTCCTCACTGCCTAACAATCAAGGTGACAGCATATATAACCAAAACTTATTTTGTATGCATTTTCTTGAATCGTGTACCACACCTAACAGGTATGGAATTATTCTAAATTAAAATGAGACCGAACTTTTCTATGGATGTCAGTTTTTGAACCCTTGACAAATGCCAAATTATGGCCTGCAGCAAACAGTAGGGCTTCTTGTTTTCAGCTGAGAGAATTTCCAGAAATGCCTTTTTTGCAATGCTTTTGTTAGAACAGAGAAGAATTTGTAGTGCAAAATCAAAAGTTTTGAGTTTTTTTTAATTGAATACGCATGTGTTGCCTTTATCTTAATGTCAGCTCTTTACTACAGTTATAGCCCTCAATGGTGTATTTATAGATGACACAGTTATAACCATATTAGTATACATGGGGGATTGATTGCTACATAGCTCATACCAAAACATCAGACACCTAGGCACACACAAACACAAGCCCATTTGGACCTGTTCCCAGTTGCATAGTGGATTAATGGCTTATTGCCGACATTTAGTACTTTGTGTCTATGTGTGAATATGTGTGTTTCCTCAGTCTCCTGCCTATTTCCATATGGCTGTGCATGTGTGCGAAATGCAAAAGACTCTCTCTATGTGATGTATGGTTTGGGGACGATAATCCTGTGTTATGAATGAGGAGCACGGAGAGTAATTTATTGTGTTTGCTTTGTGCACCCCAAGTACATTTTCTCTCCAGCACAATCCAAAACCAGACAGATGACAGAGTATCCCTTCTCAGTCTCTCTTCCTCTCTCCAGCAGAGATCTTTCTCTTCTACCCTCTTGCTTCTCACTCTACTTCCTTCACTAAAGACTATTTGTCATATAAATTTGGGATAATGGATCATGCTGTGCTGGAATGACAGATGATTCAACACTGGAGGTATGAGTATATAGTTGGCATGTCGAAACTATTGCATTTGAAGATATTTTTCATAAATATGTCATACATGAATTGCACAGTATACCTCCATGGGTGAGTATGTGTATGCGTACGTGTGTCCAGTATGTGGGACATAGGATCATGCTGGTAACGAGGACCTTGGGGAGTGTGATCGTTACACATGAGTTTGATTGAGAGGTAGACTAGAACATGGACCATAAATCACCATCAAACGTCTCCTATCATATATAACTTTTTTATTAGACTTTCCCATGAACTCCTGAAGGAAACAAGTGTGTCGTTATTTAAGAGCGTTATCTTTGTCCAAGAGATCTGCTGTACAAGAATGAAGTGATTGAAAAAGCAGGATTTAAGAAACAGCACGGTAACATTTTAATATTTTAGATGGATGTTTGCATTGAAGTGAATTATATAAACTGTACTGAAGCAAAAAAATAACAGGCATATGTATACTGTAACAAAGTAATCAAAATATTACCTATTTAAACGCCATTTGCTTAAAGTCTCACTGCAATGATGGCAATAACTTACAGTATATTGTATCTCTTGTGCCTAAAGTGTTCGGATGATTTGATTTTTTTTCAGTATTTTATTAATTTTTCAGCAAGACATTTACATAAATTGACATCAGGTCTTTTTTCACTGTGACAGGTTATAGTTCATCACTGTGCTGGTTATGTTATGGCATAATCCATCCACCACCTAGAACCTACCTCTCTATGTTGAGTTTATCTCTAATCGACTCCTGTCTTTACTTCTGTTAGTGCACTGGTCACATGATCACAGCCTTCTTAATTGTGTGGGCTATTTTCAGATTGTGGGCTCATGACTACGTGTGTTATGGATGTGCCTCTGTCGGTGCTGCCCCCTCCTCCTCACAGTGTGGAGTGATTGAGCACACCTGTGCTTAATCTACTGATTTCGGAGCAAGCAGTACATAAGTTCTGAAGAAGCAAATAGTTGGAGCCGGTGGGGCAGCGTGGCGGATTGGGTGCTGTGTGTTGGAATGCAGACTGAAGAAACTAGTGTTGTAGTGCAGTAGAACTGGTGATCCTTACTCCCTTTTGGAGGAAGGGCGTAAAACTTTTGGTTGAGTTGTTTATTTAAAAACACCTCAACAATAAATGTTAAATTAAGTGGCCCTTTCTTTGTTCCTTAAAGAAAGTAGTTTTTGTTACTAGTAATGTTACATTTTTAAAAAACCTTTTTCTTTGAACACTTTTATTACCTTGGTTTTATAAATAAATCACAGCTTTTGTTTATGCACTAACTTCCCCTTGCCTTTTTCCTTTTTACCCGGTTTAATTCTATTGTTACTCCCTTCATCCCCTGAAGCCTTATCTGGGAATGTAACAGTGGGTTACATACAAATTCTGCTGTAATACTTTTGGTAGGTATACATGCAAACAGTGTACGAGAACAAGCCAATATGAGCAACAGTCACTTTTTTCTTCTTCCTTTTTTCACTACATAAGTACATTTTGTGTTATCTTTTATTGTGACATTAGATCTTTTAGTATTAAAAATTTTCAATAAAAATAATATAGCAATAAAACTGGGGTTTGTGATCACACCAGAAGTGGTTCACTGACTATACTTGATATTGAATATAAGGTTGATAATTTTCTCAAATTATAATTGTGTCCATTAAGTATTCCACCCATCTTATAAACCCACCAACACACTATTGAAAGCTGTGGAAGGGGTCGCACCTGCCGTGGGTTTGTGAGCCTTATGAAACACGTTCGGCTGTCTTTGACTTGAATTGATTTGCCGTGACATCTGGATGCAATATGAGATTGCAGACACATGCTGGTCAATGCACTTGGGTAGTCATGCTTGGACAAGCACGCACAAATGCATACACACGGACTGTTACCGTTCACACGGTTACGCTATATCTCTCTCACACACACACGCACACACACACACACACACACACACACACACATATACTGTGTGTCCTTACTTGTGAGGATAATCTATCAACTCTATTCCTTGCTATGTGCATTACCTTAATGCTTATTTAAACCATTAAGTAGCATATGGTAAAACACAGCTAAGCACAGCAGTAACTTCACTTGATACAGTTAAGGGAAGATTTTACAGAATAGAGAATGTTGGATATTTATTAAACAAAAGCCTGCAGCAACTTTTGATCAAAAATGCCTCTAAGGGAAAACCAATTTCTAAATAAAAAACATTAGAAATTAAAGATGGATTCATTTAAACATTTCCATTTTAAACCTTTTGCCTTTAATAAACCCCTAACGCCTTCAACAAAAATGATCTCACATCATAAGAATGTTTCCACTCCTAAATCTCAAATTGGTTCTCACAAAGATAGAAGTATAAAAACACACGCACACACATGAAGAAACTTGTGCTATTCAATCCTTGCCGTCCTGTTTTAATTTATGGCAAAGAAGTCTGCTCCAGACATCGGTTCCAATTCCCCGTCCCCGCCTCTCTGGTCGGCTCCCACTGGTGTCTCATCATCCATCAGCGGGGGCTGAAGTTGAAGACGACACCCAACTGGGGCATAGCAAGACACCGCGGCTGTGTTTCCTGTCAAACACACCTCTGAGATCTCTTTCTAAATCCACTACATTTCTGTGCATCATTGCTTTGCTCTTAGTCTTGTTCTCTTGTGACTCTTTGTCATTTTGGGCCTTCTTGCTTTAGTAGCTTACTTTGTGATATCTCACTTCTCTGCCTCCATCTGTTGTCCTCCTAATCCCAACTAGTCTGGTTTTTGTGACAGAATGCTACATAGCGCATTTTGGCACATGCAGATTTATCAACTAATCTGATGAGACATTTTGTAAAGACGTGAAGCAGTGATGCATTATGCCTATTTTTAGAGGATCATTTAAAGTTAAACCTCAGCTGCTGGCATCTACTTTCAGAGGTATAATGATATCAACAAGACATGCTCCAATCAGAAGACAACCAACTCCTATGTTACTGACTCCATCGTCTACATGAGACAGGCCTCCCATGCTTTCCTTTTTGTGGTAAAGGAGCACTTTACACAAGTATCTGCTTTAAAACCACAGCGAGATTTTCTGTATACCTACCTGCTATTTAAGATTTTACAGCATCAGACAATTTAGATTCCCAATTTGGACATATCCACAAGTAATCAGTGATGTAGTATATATTTAACAAGGGTGACCTTTCTTTTAATTTGCAGAATTGAGTTTCCCTTCAATTTTTATGTATGTGACATCTAAAACATATAGAAGATTGTGAATCTAGAGATGAAGCTAAATTTCACATATGGGCCATGATATTTCTACTTAAAAATCACAGACTGTATAAATGTCAATTTTATTTATATAGCACATTTAAAACAACCGTAGTTGTTTGAGTGCTGAACAATCCTAAAACCAAGGGACAAACCAAAAATAATGGATGTAGCTACACTGATGTCACCCACTGGTTTGTGGACTGCCATTTTGAAATGAGTTCAGCATTTTTTTTAAATTTTTTTTTTGCACCAGGCTAATTTCTGATTTAAATTTGGCATTTTAACATTGGGGTCCAACATGTTCTCATCCAAATATTGCAACTTCACAGTGCACTTAAATACCACTGCATCTAAATATTGTGTTTTAGGTATCCCTCTGTGTCGGCTCTTTACGTTCTGCTACAGTGATGTCAACAAATGCACGTGGTGGGATGACACTGCATATCATTATGTTTAGGCTCTTAACTAATGCACATGCTGGCACCGATGATTATGTTTAGACAACAAAGTCACAGATGGTTAGGTATTGGGGAAGGAGGCTTATGGGTAGGTGTAGACTAATTCAAACAGGAAGTGAAAACCGGACTCCTGCATCAAAGTGCTGGTTTGATCCACCCATCCACCTTCTCCTCCCAGCCGCCCTATAGGTGCCCTCATGCTCTTTGTATTACTTTGTTATCGGCAGCATTTCCATCTGACACCATCCTGCTGCGGCTCATGCTCATGCATTCCTGCAGGTGTCTTCCGTCCATCCATTAGTGTATAATAACACTGCGACTGGTCCTGTCCAGCAGCGTTTAATAAGCATGCAAAAGGTGCCTTTTAGCGTCACACTCCTATGCCAAAAGCACTTACAAATGATGTGTTATTCTACAAGTTTGGAATGAGAACTGGCTTAAGGGTCTATGGAGACTCTCTGATGTTGTTTTGGAGCCTGCCTCAAATGGCCATTTTAGGAACTGCAGTTTTTGGCTTTTGCGTTGGCTTCATTTTTCAGCCTTTGAGGTTGCCGCTTGGTGAAAACCCAATAAGAAAACTTTGTTTTTATCATGATATGTGTTCATAACTCTCCATTTGACTTCGCACTACATCTGCATCAATTCAGTGGAAATAAACATTTCATTTTATAAGGCTTTTATAATATTCTGGCCACAAGAGAAATGTATTAATCTCTCAGATGTTTCCTCCTCCCTGCTGGGACTCTCCTACATCCTGTCATCTTTTCAGTGTGTGTGTACGGGTGTGTGCTTATGTGTCTGTCTGATGATGATGGTGATGATGATGATGTACGATGTGAGTGTTTCAGTTTTCCATGTGGCAGATGACAGACGCTCTACACAGCACTTGCTACGAGTTTCCTGCATTCTCAGCTGTTCGATACCCAAAAGCCGAATGTAAACCATCTTTTTCTTACCCAGGACACACACTCACAGATGTGCAGAGGCACACACACACACACACAAACTGCTAACACGCACACACACAAGTCCAGCATGATTTCCTCCTTCTTTTTTCCTTTGAATGTAGGCCAAATGTTAAATGAAATCTGTGATAAGAGAATCTAAGATGTGGCTGTATATGTGTTAAGACGCCCCCAGCACTTTGTAACGCACGGACAGAGGCACATCACCATTCATTTATTTTAATTGCTCTCCACCTGCTATGATAATCAGGACTTAAATAGAGAAATTTCCATTTTCAATTAACAACTCCAGCGCATACGTGTGGGAATGAGGCCCACCTTATTATGAAACTGAATAATAGATATTACTCCCTCACTCCTGCGTATTTTGCTCTGTGCTGCAGAATCTCAAATATTAAAAACAGTAGTATGAATTCTGCATGTAATGGTAAAGAAGCAATGGGTTACTGTTTGTGATATGTGGCTCCAAATCATACCTCACTCTTTGAATTGAATGTTTCAATAATAATAATAATAATAATAATAATTAGAAGAAGAAGAAGAAGAAGAAGAAGAAGAAGAAGAAGAAGAAGAACTAAATAAATAACACTTTGAACTGTGCATTAGTGTTCAGCCAGTGCCTACATTGGTATTTTTGTATATTGTGATGTCTAAGCTAAACGGTTATGTAAGTCAATACACCATGATAATGGATCAAAGTATTGACATTGCATCACAAAAAAACTACAAAACTCTGACACATGATGCTCTGATGTAAAAACTCTGTTTTTAAAAAAACAAACAAAAAAAAACAACATACACATTGATCCAAAATATTTTATATGTGGAGACATAAAATATTTCCAAATTTCATATTTGAACTATTACTATTACTACTATTTACTCATTGTTATATGCTCATTTTTACAAGCAGACTGTTTGTGAGCTTTGTGATTGATTCATTATTCATCCAACTGGCACCACTGAGTGTTTTTGCAACAGAAGTTACACAGCGCAACAACATCATTACAAGTGCACAAGGTGATAAGACAGAGGCCTCAGTGTTCTGCTGCAAAAGGACTAAATAATAGTAATTCCAGCTAAATACCACATTTGCACAACATGTAAGATAAGGTAATGTAAGGTAATGGAATTATGACCAGGAAGACAAAAGTCTTAGCTTTCTGGCGCAAAAAGAATAAATGCTCTATCTATTATGGTTCTTATTTTTGAAATATTTGAATAGAATCATGCAAACAATGACAGGCATTTTTTAAGACTGAAATCATTCTGTTGAGTTTACTGTAAATCCCCCTTTATACTGATGCCAGTCCATTTAATATTTTTGGTGAAATGTATCTCTTGGTGACTGTTTTCTATTATTCATTCTTCGTTTGTTATTTTACATTAACTGAATTCTAATGCTTTTCCATTGTTAGGTCTGTGGACATTTAATCATGAGTTTCTTTAATGCACCAATCTTGCATTTCATTACAAATCCAAAAAAAGAAAAACAAAGAAAGCTGAAAAGGAAAGCCATTTTCAGCTCATAAAAACAGGGGCTCTTAGAAGTTCTGGATTCAAAATAATTAATGCAAATTCAACCAGTTTCTGTAATATTTGCAAGAGCTTGCAATTTTGTTAACGCAATGTTTTTGCCATAATTGTATGATTGTTATGCTTTATCACAAGAGCACCAGATTCCACCACATTTGAGGAGTTTTATCCATGCTTCAAGCTGAAAGTTATTAGTATTATTTTAAAACATTACCACAACAAACAGAATAAAATTAAGTTGTGACACAATTTAAAAATAAAGTCCATCAATACATCAATAGAAAACTGAATGTAATTCACAAAATATATCCTAAAAAAACTAATAAAACAAATCTTCTCTGTGCTGTCCACGTTCAGTTCTTTTTTGTCATTCCATGTTTGGTTTTGGCCCAACTCCAGCCCTGCCAGATATTCTTTCCCTGCTTCAGTTTTTCAGGCTTCATTTGATACATGTAGTAGAGATTTTGGGGGCACTCACAAGACTTCCAGAAGCCTCTGTGATCTTACACCTTTCTGCTTTCCTAAATCTGGATTTTTGCAGAAGCATCATACAGCCTTAAAGGGAGCAGCAAAATATCTGCTGGAGACCTCTTCCTGGTAGGTGTGATTGCAGACATTTTAAGATCAATGATAATCTTTGGCTACTCTAAAACTCCCTGGATTGAGGACTATGTGTGTGTGTGCGTGTGTTGGTGTGTGTGGCGTCTGTCCCAATAGAGATCATTAGCAGTGGAGCACCCTCTTGGTCAATACTACTCCTCAGTGCACTGCTTACTAGGCCCATCTTCGTGTCTGTGTAATAGAGAGGAAACTAATTCACAGGATTCCCAGATGTGTTAGACAATAAAATGTACTACAACACCCAGGAAACTGTGAGATCACTGGAAGGCCTTTAGGGGCAGAATTGAGGTCCTTTTACACCGCCTGATGTGGTATTCCTACTCACTGCGGTGTAAAGTTCAAACAGCAGTCTGATGTAGGGTTTGAGGCAGGCAATCCAGAGATGCACAGGGGCTGTGAGTGAAATGTGAAAGCTGATACTCACTTAAAATTGTTATGATTGAGATTTACCCTAAACTGCATGGACAATCCTTTGAATCAGAGTTGGATATAGGGCATGCAATCACAGTGAGTTGGCTCCCAGCTGGCTCTGTACGCCAATATAACATCAAAAAGACGTTTAACTCTTGCATCAGACAGATGTTTAATTTTGATTGGAATGAAAACCAGGTTGACAACATTTTAAATATCTAACAATGTCAGAAGTCCATGTTGTGCAGAAGTTAACATAATGACCTTTTGCACACTTTGGGTTTTGTTCCACATACCTTAAGACTAAATGACGTTATTCTACATCAAGATAACATTGGCAAGAGATGTTTAGGATTTTTGTGATTTAACAACGCAACTTTAAACTACCAAAATATGATTGTGTCATCAGTATTCTGCTTCAAACTGATGTTAGCATTTGACATTGACATTGCATTTGAGTCACCCAACATCACAACTTAAATTCAGTCAGATATCAACATCTAACAATATTGGTGGCCAGCAGGGCTGTCTTGATCAAAATGTTGCAGAATTTTAGGTTTCGCAGATTTAAAATCAAACATGAATGACAACTTTTATTTTAAGATATGCCAAGTAATAATATGAATTTTTCTTTTTTTTGTCTCCACACACTTAAAAACAAAACACAGAATGCACATCACTTTGTTGAGTAATATGTTCCTTGAATGGTCTTTATAGTTTATTTTGAGTCAGTCCCAGGCGCACTGTTCTGGTGCTGTAAATACTCCACACAATATGTGTATTAATCCGCTGCTGAAAAAAGTCCCCAACAAATGCACTATTTACCCCTGTTTAGATGAAATTAGATATTTAATTTAATTTAGATTTTTAAATTGAACTATTTGTGGCCAATTTCAAAATTCACACCTTTTCAAAAAAGTATTGCGAGATAGATTAGTATATTGTTTTACATTTTTTAACAATAAAAATAAGAGAACAAAACGTTAATATTTGACACCCATGTTTATTCAACCAAATCAAATTTAAAAGCTATATATTTAAATTTCTTTTACTAAATGTATTATATTTATGTAAAATACATATTTAATTATTCAATCAATAATGTTTTCAAATAATACATTTTACTCCATATTTTTTTAACTAATGCACAGAGTAACTGTCTTTTTATGAATGATTGCACAGTCACTTGGGTTGCCCTCGATTCACACACACACACCCACACACACACACACACACACACACGCACACACACACAAATGGATTATACCATTGTAGTCAGTACTACACCAGCCAAGTTGGCCTCTGTTTTTTTTTTTTTTTTTTTTTTTTACACAGAGGAAGTTTTAAAGAATATGTGAAGTGGAAGTACAGCAAGTCATGGTACAGAAGGACAGACACAGAGACAAGGAGGGCATTGTAATGACTAAATCCATCACTGTGACACACACCGGCACTCTTCATGGATCAGAGGCTTTAAGTGCCGAGCTATGGTGAGTTCAACAATAATACACAATACAATACCAACCAGGGAGCTGATTTATTATGGTGCTGACCCACCCCCACGCTGCTTGTAGGAACATAACCTTGAATGTGTTTACAGTATGTGTGTGTGTGTGCAATCTTCTTTGAATGGAGCTGGTAATGAAATGTAATGGCATTTCCTCACGCAGTGATGATTCGGATGAATAGGACTATACAGAGGAGTGCGTCTGTACCAGCTTTCATTTTCTCTTAACCATAGAATTTGCAGTGCAAACACAAACCAGTGTGTAGCACAATCTCTCTAGGAGAACTTACTTAAAGTGTCTAGCACACAGCTCAAAGTCAAATATAATGGATGCATTTGCGCCGTTTTCTCCGTCAGGAGGAATACAAATTTAGTGCAGACTGACATCACATTCACAGGATTTAATTCTATTTATTTTTTTTTACTTGTTACCATGTCTCTGTCTGTTTAAGAAAAGAAAATAGACGTAAGGAAGGAAAATTACCAAGAGAACGAATTTTTGTTTGGCATTCTAAATGTTCCGTCATAAAAGATCAGGCAAACCAGTGCCACCATATCAAAGGTTTTCTGTCATAAAGAAGACTCCCTGCTGCTCAGCCACAAAACACCATCATTATCTGTCAGGGTTAAATTATTTCCATGGGACATGTGCAATTAGAGTTCATCTAAAAATATCTGCACTGTTGTGAAGGGGAACTAAATTTTCTTTGGTCTGTAAACAGATTCATTTAAATCTTGCAATTACATTTTTAAAGATTTAAAGACCCCCCCCCCCCAATGATCTTTTGTTATTGATGGTATAGCTCTGTCTCATAGAAATTACATATATATACAATTAATTAAAATCAGCAAATAACTTTTTGAGGGTAACATTATGCTGAACATTTTTTATGTTTATTCATCAACATGGTGAGGAAATGTTTGTAATTAAAGTGCCCAGCAAGTTAACAAAATGTTGACACTAATTAAATTAGTGAAATGTTTTCTGACAACATATTTAATTTATTTTCTGCCAAAACAGGCAATTTTACAAAACACTTGAAGTGACTGCAGCATTATGTTGTTGTTTTTTTAATATCACCTTTTTTATTAACATTTAAGCAAAATCACATTCTTTCTCCAAAGTGCATTTGCTGCCGCAGCATGCTGTAACTATAGACAGGAGTCTGACACAAACCCTGGAATTTGGTGTCTCAGTCCTGCAAATTATAAGTCTCCAATACATCCCAAATACCTCCCTGAAAATCTAGTACAGTACATCAATTACATTCTCACAATGACTTGATTATAAAAATAGTTTAGTGATATGCACACCGTTTTATTTTCTTCTTTCACCAACTAAAATTTTCTTTGAATCTTAAAATTTGCAAATCATTTAAAACCATAACCAACCTATGAAATGTGTTCTTTCATGGGAGCAATTAATCGGAATCAAAGTACAATATGTTGCCCCCATACAGCTATTACTGGTTATAATACAGTAAATAGTGCTGATTCTGAACTGCTGGGAGAGAAGAGCAAGTAATACATTGAGTCTAGACCCTCCCTCCTGCTTACTGGATTCAACTCCGTGATTTCTCTACTTAAATCAAGGCGAGCAATAGAGTGTACGGCGTCTATTCGAAGCCTGCACACATTAACCTTTTAACAGGGATCCCTCAACAACAGGATGTTGTATTGAAAAGGCAGCTTAATTGCATGCAAGGATGATGAAATTCAATATAGAAGTAAGCAAACTGAACAACTTTATTGTTCATTATAAATGAAGTAATAAATTAGCTTTATATTAAAAACAAAAAGATCTGGAAAGTCTGCCTGTTAAAGACTACATTTTGAAAAAAAAACTATACAAAATAAACAGTGCAATTGTTGTTTAGGTTGGCTAGAATGGAAGAGACATTACAAAGAGAGGAACACAAGATTCAGTCAGTTCATCAAGATCATCTGACAAGCTATTTGCACATGCAAAGCAATATGAGCATGCCTTTGAGTTTTTGTTTTGTTCTGGTGACTGGTTTAAGTGAACATTTAGCAACACACTGAAATGTCTACCTGCTTATTCATACTGTATGTCCTACTGAATACACAATACAGTGCAATACAATCTCAGAACACACTCACTATATCATTTAACTCTTTGTCTGTCTGGATGGTGAAAGATCCCAAGGAGTTGTTTCATTATTTTTTGCTGCCTCTGCTGTTTCAATGTCATTTCTGTTGTTGCCCATCTGCTAATCTCTTTCTTTGACCCTCACTGTCTGTCTATTCATTCCTCTCTCCTTCTTTCTCTGTCTATCTCTATCCATCTTTATCTCTCTGTCAAAGTGTGCCACAGTCTCCAGCTTTGCCTTACGTGACTGGAGCTCATATCAGGGAGAATAATTTATGGCTAGCATGAATAAGAGATGCTGTGGAGTTTCCAATGATTCAGGTCTGATATGGAAACAGTCTGAAATATTTGGACAGCGGAGGATTGAGTGATCAGTGTTCGCTAGCCTGTTGTTGGCAAACACATGTCAGTGAAACCAGCTGTCAGGAAGACCCATGAGGCTGGAGAGGAGGGGAGGAGACGAGAGGCGAGGAGAAGTAGGAAAAAAATGAAGAAATGAGCAAAACTAAAAAATAAAGAAGGAGGAATAGGGATAAAGAGAAAGGAAAACAAAAGGGACGTAACAAGTTAAAATGTCGGCTAAATTTTTCTCACCTTTTGCTTTTTCATTATATACAGTCAGGACTCCAATCAGTCCAAGTCATCACATGTTACACTGTGACACATGAGGTAAGTGGTGTACATGTGTCCCTGTGAGTAGCTGGTAATGGAACAGTTAATGGAAGTGTTAACGCTGTCATCATATGCACACTCAGGTGTCTATCGCCTGTCTTTCACCCAACAAATGCCTGGCAAGGATGAGAGCTTTAGGCCCATCCTGCTTCACCACACACATACACAAATACCTCTGCCAGAAGAACAATAATGCATTTGCTCTGTCTCTGCAAATGTAGTGTCTTCTGGCCTATTGTGTATTGTTTAGAAGATAGGGATATTCTTAACACCAAAAATAAAATAATGGGCAAGTAGAGGTCATCCTACAACAATACCCTGATATTACTCAATGTGAAACAAAAAAATAAGACAAGATAAGATTAAATGTATTAGTAATATCCAGTATTTTTAACCAAGGGTGGCCTTAAGTATGGCAATGTTAGTTGGTCCACCACTTTGGTCCAGACAGCAATATCTCAATAACAATTGGATGGACTGTCAGCAGCAATTGTAATAGCTGGTGCCCACCTGACTTTTCATCCAATACTCCATCAAGTCAAAATTTGAATTTGTCCAATAATCTGGTTAATGATCAAATATAACTAATGATATGCCCATCAGCCTTGACTGTACCTGGTGGTTAGTGCAATTGAGTAATGTTAGCATGTGAACATGCTAAACTACATGGATGAATATTGTAAACCATCCAGATTACATTCCCCAGTAGTGAAATACTGACACTTTGTCACACCCCTCCAGCATCTGATACAGACGCACAAGGAACCAGGTGATACAAAGTGAATTTAAACATTTTAACATACATTGTCACCCTATTTCTTTTCCTAAACCTATCCTATGTAACTCTAGTGAAAGTATATGATGTCATTCATGGGGCACTAATTCAATAGATGTCATACAAACCATTGTGTGTGCATTTCAGTAAGATATTATGCAAACCCCTGAATTGACACATTGATGAGAAATACAGCTGTTTCTTGGGTGATACACTTTGTAACACATGATTAATGTTGTGAAATGTTTGCAGTTGGGTTAATGGTTCAGTTTGTAGGATTTAGTGGCATCTAGTGGTGAGATTGCAGAACTGAAATATTTTGTTTGTTTTGTTTCGGAGAACTACGTTGGGCAAAACAAATATGTAGTCCGAGCCAATGTTTGTTTTTCATTCTGGGCTACTGTGGAACAACATGGCAGACTGCAAAAGAGATTACCCTTTCCATGTGTAGTCGTAATCAACTCATTCTAAGCTAACAAAAACATGAGTTTCAGGTGAAAAAATAATAATGATTATTATATACCTTTTCTGCCAATAGATGCCTCTAATTCCTGCATCCTGGACCTTTAAGGTAACAAAGCTAATTGCTAAGCTTTAAAAAATGGGTTTTAAAATAAATACATTAGTTATTGGGTTAGGATAAGGTGTACCATAATGTGGTTTAAATACGTGACATGACGGAAGTACATGGCAGAAGAATGTAACTTATGCAATATTGAAAGAAATAAAATAAGTCAACGTTGACTTATTTGTTTGACTTTTGGTTTTATACGGGACACAAAAGTTCTGTTTGTTAAATTATCTTTTTCCAAATCTTTTAGAAGGAACCTAATTGACTGCTAATGGCAAAAGCTGTTCATTAATCAGCTAACAGTATCAGTGACAGCAATTATTTGTCAGTGCTTTCCAAAGCCAACATCACTTGTAGGGGACAGGGATCTGCATTCCATACAAAAGTTGGACACTTTGTACCAAACCATGACAATACACAAGACCCTGCTAACAATCTGAAAAGTGTCCAACAGTAACAGTTGACTCATAATCATAACAAACATAACTTAATGATTATGATAAATGTCCTATCTAACTAAGTTTTTCCCTTCACTGTGGGACTCCTGACAAGATGGATTAGACCACTACCTGGTTTCTGCCGTCCACTGTGAGGAAAAGTCTAAAAGCCCTTAAAAACATTATCTGAAGAACGTTGCTGCATTAGAAAACCAGCTGTCCAAAAGTCAAAATGTCTATTGAGTATTTATGAGTGCTGTTCAGATAGGAAATTTTAGAAGCACAACTGTGGCAGCTGTGTCATTTTGATGTCATGGGCTGATGTCTGAATACATTTTCTTGCATGGAATCCATAGGTATTGGTTTCATCCGGCATCAGTTGAACCTGGACAGAAACATGACAGCCTTAATGGGGAGGGGCCGAGTGGTTGGCCAGCTGAGACATCCAGAGGAAGAGGAAGGAACGAACAATAAGTTCTCTGTAGCTTGGGATAGCGGGATGAATTCAGATGCACTATAACTCACTTCATAATAATTTACTACATATTCTACAAAATATTGGCTTGTCATTCTAGCTACATTCTATATATGACTAATACACAATACACAATGTGTGACAATCTGTGATTCCAGACAAACTGTCCATCTTGAAAAGACATTATTAACGATATTATTTAATTGCTTATTGGTGTCCATAAACATACTAGCACAGGAGTCTTCTAGATAATTTGATCAGTTTTAATTATTGCAACTCACTCTAACTGCAAAAGGCTCTAAATATGATGCCCATGTACTTTAGCCGCCATTGCTATGGAGAATAAGCTATTCAGAGGTGCAAATCCGAATCTAAATGTATTATCAGGTTTCAGTAAAGCGTACTATTCAGCTTCTACCTTCTATTAGCCTATAGAAATTTAGGTTGGTGACCTGATATGTTATACTGAAATGCTTGTTGACACTCCTCCCTAGATTTTTATGTATACTGGCTCGACTTTTATCAAAAAAGTACATCTTTCTGTGTCAGTATACTGGATATAAATTGTCGCCTGTGACACTGAATTCAGAGATCTGCTCTGACTTTTCGAGTCTTGCAGTGCTTGTTGAAATCTAATGGGGTGTCATGGAGGGTGCTGTCAGCATTTGGCAGGTCCCCCATGGATGGGCCCTGAAGCCCTTGGCCCTTCAGATCTCACATGCAGTTGATCCCCCCCCCCCACCCTTTCTCTCTTTGTGTCTCTCACTCACACTGTGGGTCTCATGGAGCATGTGGAGCTTCCAGAAAACTTGATGTCCTCTCAGGCTCATCACTTTTCATTCCTGATGTGGTCTCTGTCACCCAGCTGAGGTTGAGGTCAAACAGGGTGGCATGTGTGTGTATCTTCTTGTTCTCTACAGTTTAGAGACTGACTGTCTTGTCATGGTAGGAAGAAGAGAAAAGTGATTGCATCTATTTATCTCTATATATAGAGATCAATAGTATATAATCTCTCCACAAAATGCTTGCATCACGTTGGGTGTGAACACATCTTTAGGTTTTTAAGTTTCACTGGATTCAAATTCCTTCAAACTATTTTAAAAAGTGTGCCACAACATCTTAAAGAGAGTAATAATGGCCTCCAATTTTTTTGCTGTAGGTTCTAGTGCGGAAGATCAGCATAGTTATCAGGAGGGCCATGGCTCCTCTTTGGGTTGCACCTACCACAAAAGAAATTACGCAATGTGCAAACAGTTTATGTCTAAATATATGCTGGCATGGCCGAAGACAAATTTCCTGGGGGACAATAAATGTTATCTTATCTCATCTTATCTTCATGATAAAATGTATATGCTTTTAATCTTAATTTAGATTTGTTAAGTGTTTACAACTTTATGCCTTGGTCATTGTTTTTGTCTTTTTTTCTTTCTTTCTTTTTTTGTTTTTTAATAAATTTGAATTAGACCCAGTTGGATTTTGAAAATGTGAAGGTCTGTCTGTAAATTTATCCCACAGTGTTTACCAGCAACAGCTATTCTTATTACACATTTCAGTATGATGAGATTGTGCAACATGTTGGGACTGACTGAATACTCTACTCCCTGAATACAGCTGCATACATAAAAGGCTTTTGTTCTCACTATATTCAGGAGGACATTCACAGGAGAAATCATAGTTAAAAGGATTAAAATTGACTCTGTAGGTTTGTGTGACAGAATGATTAAAAACACGAGGATACTCACGCTTGAACACAGCTCTTCATCTCCTTTAATATTGGCATCCTTTCACACCTTTCCTCTTTTCTTTTTCCACACCACACCCTCACAGATTAAAAGTCTCAAACCCTCAAACAGTCCTCACCAGCGCCTGCCGCTTATTGCATTTCCCAGAACTGCTCTGTTCACCGAACGCAGCGGGTCCGGTAATAGCTCTTCTGTCATCTGGTGGAATCCCTCCCTTTTCCAGTGCCATGCCTCCAGACTGAATAGCAATTTAAATGCCGTTCCCTCCACATTTATTTGAAATCTCATTAACTGGATATAAAGAGCCAAAGAAATGTGTTGTAAATAGAATATCTTGGCCACGTGGATGAGGGAAAATTTATTCATGATTAGTCCTTCTTTTTTTTTCCACTTCCATTCCCGACGTCGAGTTTAGTGAATGTCTGTAAAGTGTCAGCAGTCATTTTCAGGGTGAAGCCCAGTATCTTCTCTAAATACACTCCATTTAAACAGACACAAGAGGCTGTTCACAGACAGCGAAAAATTGAATGCATAATGAAAAGGAAAAGTGAATGACTTCGCTTCTCAACTGACATCCACACTGACAAGTCTGGAGGAGAAATAGTTACAGTATAAATTCTCATAAATTGGGTAAAATAAAAAGGATACTATATCAGAACTGAGAGAGAGAAATTAATTTGGTATACAGTCTAACTTATTTTTTTAAACCTGCATCTGCTTCATATAGCAAATATTTATTTGGTAATTAAAAACAACAACAACAAAAAAATTGACTGTCCCAGCTTACTCGGTGCGGTGTTCCAAAGCGTGGGCTTGCAGTCTGAAAAGACATCCAGGGTACTCTGGTTATGTTTAAAAATGCTTTACGCTCATGTGGATGGACCAATGTGCTTCACCTTTAGTCTTCATCAGGGTATTTTTACAATCACCTACACCCAATGTCTTGATCCAGGGCAGCACTCCACTGTTTTCTTTATTGTTGATGAGTATTTATTTTCCTGTTTTTTCTTTCACACTGAAAATTCACAGATCATGTAATGTAATACCTCAAGGACAAGAAAAGCAAAACGATGCATACAGCCTTCTTCAGAAGTATAATTTCATTGCTATTATGTTCAAAGTAGGGTTGAGGGGAAAAATTGAAACAGCATAGTACTGTGATATTTTTGCGTGGCTATATCGAATCGATACAAAGATGCCATGTACTGATTTTTAAATTACATTAATTAAAAATATTACAAATACAAATTTTTACAAATTACAAATACACGTTTGGTAGTCTGCTAAAATAAAAAACAAAAAACAAAACAAAACAAAATAAAACAAAAAACAAAAACAAGCAATTCCTATTTCAGTCCACCAGATATATTTTTGCTACAATAAATATAACTTGCGTGACATGAACAGACTGAAAACTTAACCTGATTAGATGAATTCCTTTGCAGACATCTAATTAGCAATTGAAGAGAGAAAATAAATAGATAAGAGACATATTGAAATGTATGTTATTGTAATACAGAGCATATTGCAATACGTTTAAAACTGAAATATTATTGCATTGTGATAATATTGCATGGTGATAATATCACATTGTAGGGCTTCTGGTGATTCCCAACCCTCGTTCAAAGCCTGCTGATGCTTATAGATTTTTTTTTCACCATTAACAGATATCTTGAGTGGGAGAATAGGATAAGTTCAATCATTACATTTGTCACAGCCCCACTTGTTGCTGGAATGTGGTGTAACATAATGTTCTCAAACTTATTTTAAATTAAATTTTTTTTTTTAGGTTATGTATTTTGACCTACAATCACTTGAAACAAGTGATTGTAGGTCAAAATACATAAGTTTGAATTTTGATGGCAGAGTTAGGGCAAACAAAACATGAATTGGAAAAAATAACTGTAAAAACTATGATACTAAACTTGCGCATTGGAAGAAACGTCTGTGTCTGTGCCTGGGAAAATAATCACGAGGCGCCAAAGCCCTTTAGTCCCACTCTGTCTCTCATCTCATTGTTTCACTGCACTGCATATATCCTGTGCTCCCTTGAGCCTCGTTGCCCTAACAAGTAGTGGCGATAAATAAATAATTGGCAGAATTTGGGAAGATTATGCTTATGAACTGACATGTTTCACACAGAGGCTGTCCTCACTACTGTAAATCATTTCATGCACTGCAGTGTGTCTTTTTGTGTGCACATGTGTGCGCATGTGTCGTCATCACAGAGCTGCATGGTTTGGCCTTACAAATCTAGACATTCAACACACACACATTTACTCCGACACTTGCCAAGGGCTGTCAGATAGAGGGCAAAGGGATGTGTGGGCCTAATGAGAGCCTGGCCAGGAGTCAGGAGCTTTATGAAGTCCCTGAGGTGAGCGCTGGACTGGGGCGAAACCACCGCAATCCATAACCCAGTGACACTTATGATTGTTGGCTGCTCAGCTCTCTCACTGGAGCTGCACCGCATATTTCATCAGAATGCAGACAAAAAAATAAAAAAAAATTAAAACACTGAGGAGATTATAATCATATCAATTATTTTTTGTTTAAAGAGTGCTTCACGGTTTGTCCACATTGCTGTTACCAATTCATCAATTTTAATTTGAGGCATGATTTTGCAGATGAGTTTAAGTCTTGTCTCATTTTCTTTAACTGGACAGTCTCTGCATTCCCTCAGTCGCAGAAAGGCAGAGCACTGGGATGATATCAGTGAGACAGGAGAAGTACTAGATGGATAAATGAAGAGACAGATGGAGTAAAACACCACAGAAAAACACAAGTGATGTCTGTTTCTATACTGCCTTCATGCACAGACAAGCATGAGAACATACATTCAGAAAATGTGAGGTGTTTCAAGGGTTATTTGGTTAAGGATGGTGTTTCTAGGTAGAATTGCAATGTTTGTTTGATATGTGGAAACACCCCAGTCTCCTTTTGTAAAACATAATTTTACATCAGACATTTTTAATTATAAAAAATGCAAATGCAAAATTAAGCCGATACCAAATTACAGAAACTGCAGTTCCTTGAATGGCCACTTGAGGCTGGCTCCAGAAGCCAGTCAATCCCCATGTTAAAATACCCAACTTTACAGCAGAAATAAACGTATTTACAGCCATTATTTTAATGTTAATGACAACTGTAGGGCCGGTGAACTTTTATAGATTTAACCTGTTTTTTAACCTGAGGCCTAAAGTTACACATAATGCTGTGTATGGCCGCTTTGAACAGGTTGTCAGATCAACCCCTTGCTCCTCCCCAGCTCCCCTTACTGCTCAAATCCCATCATTTATGGCTCCAAACATCCATGAAGGTGACAATCAAAATGCCATACTTGACACTTCAAAAAAGGATTCCACAAACTAACGGGTGACATCATGGTGGCTACATCCATTATTTTTTATAGTTTATGTTTTTAACTTGAATGGATTCAAACTTTTGCCTTAAAAACTGTGACATAAACATAATGGTCTGTAGGCTTGAGGCACATTGCATTTTAGTATACAGCACAATTATGTTGCAATACAAAATGATACAAAACTCCTATATTTTTATGATATTGTAACCCTACTTTCTTGTCTGGTAGCATAGTCAACTCTTAAGATTTCTTCTCCAGGCTCCAGGGGTTGCTCAGTTGGGGGCAGCACAGAGTAGCCTTGTTGGAGACCAAGGAGTGTGGTGCCAGTTTTTGTTTTCCTGTGGTCCTGTGCTGCTTCTCCCTCCTTTAACATCTACACACCTGTCCTTTATCAGCCCCGTTAGTCCCTCTCTGCTCCTCAGTTTCAGTTTCAGCCTATCAGCTCTCTGCCTGTTCTTCTGCCTCATCACCTCATACCATCACCGGAGGTTCTCTTACCCTTTTTCTCCACCGGCACTTCATCCCCTTGTCAGTCTAGCTTATATTTAAGCCCTGGTTTTCAGTTTAGTCTTTGTTTGATTTGATTGTGTGATGTTCAGTTACTGTTTCCTTGGCATAAAGAGTGAGCTTAAAATTTCAAGAAACTCTGATACTAACAGAGATAAAGTTGTATTAATGGCATCAGTAAGCTTTTCTTGTGAAGCTATATAGCAGAGTTTCAGGAGCAGGACCACACCTCTACCGCACCTCAACCGCACCTCTTCCGGCTTAAATATCCTCCTAACCCGATCTCCCCCTTTCGTTCTCGTTATTCTGCACCCCTCCCCCCCTCCCTCAATGTCTTTCCTTTTCCTCCTTCTGTCCGTAGGGTCCTAAGGGATCTGTCGTGCCAGGGAGCCACGGCGGATTCCCACCGAAGCTTCCCCACACCGCACTCAACCATCCATTCCAATAATCCAACATCAATGTTTATACCAAATCTACATTCACGTCAATAAATTGTTAAAATTATTTCAGATTGAGGTGTGGTCCTTGCTAGTGAAATAACAGTTAAAAGAGTGTGAATGGCTCATTAGCATTATGTTGACTAAACATGCAGTGGCAACATTGTGAAATTGTGGATACTAGATGGCATGGGCTCAATGAAAGTTACCAAATGACTCTGCCACTGCTGATTGTTGTGTCCTTTAAGGGCAGCAGAGTAAATGAGCCTAATCAGCGTCATTGGGCACACCTGGGCCCGGTGTGCCTCATGCAGTTGGCAGACCTCCTCACCACTCCTTCGCTCTCTTTATTTTTGCGGTACAAAACCCCTACAGCACATTTTCACTCATCTACCTCTCACACCACTGACTCTACAGATTTATTCTCCGTATTTGTGCAATTTGTTGATTTGCTAGGATTACTTTTAGTTGATGAATTATTTTATTGGTGAATTTAATCCATGTGTTTCCCTCTTTTGTCCACCCAGAGTACTGGGTTGTGACCAGGATAATAAGCTGGCTACAGTTTTTCTTGTTTCATCTTCTTTAAATGAACACTAATTGTTCTCTGTTCACTAAACTGTCGCACGTGCTAACCTGAGACTGTTACACTAACAACTGTGTCCTCTGCAAAACATGGTAGGCAGATACCACAGTTACTCCTAATCTCACTTGACACAGAGGGGGAAAAAAATAGCAACTTAAAGGTACACATGAAAATATGTCTTACATCTTATTTATATATGAACATATTTCTAAAGTATTCAGTAACACATAAATTAGTGAGATGACTTGATTATAAATAACTCAAAAATATTATGTGTGCACTAACTAAGGTTACAATATTATAAAATACATCTTTTTACCATATCTTCCTTTAAAATCACCCTTAGTAAAGTGCTCCTCTGTTTTTATTTTTTTTAAATTATATTCAAAAGATAAGACATCGTGCCTGTGAAGGGGGTTGATGGTATGAGCAGACATGACAGATGCGGAAATTACTGAAAACACAGCTGTTTTCTTTGCCCAGTTCAACAGAGGAATGGGACTGTGAATGCAGATACGGTGACGTTTTGTGACATTTATTGTTGTTCACTTCAAATGAAATCCCACATGTCACTTCCTGCTATAAATGAATGCAACATCAGTCTGCTGATATAGGAGGAAAAATGTGCTTTGACTTTTCACTTAAGAAAGCCAACAGAGATACTTTTTTGATAATTAACAGAAATTTAATCAGTCTTGTATATTCAAACTTACTCGATTGAAAGGCATAATTTGTACTTGTGCTAAACACGCACTGAAAAAATATTAAAAAAGTAAAATAGACCTGGCCACTCTTTGATCAGCACTATTGTAAAAACAACCTGAGCCCGGCCTTACAGTGGAGATCTTTAATCATTACAAAAACAAAATTGTCACTGTCTGGACTTGATACACATGTGAATGCACACAAGTTTACAATGTATCTTAATGTCAGCAGAGCTCTTCAGTCTGGCTTGTGTAGACTAGACACAACACTCCACTTTTGATTATGATAGCAGAAATTGTGCTGAATGCACTTACCGCCTCTGCAATGGACCGCACAACTGTTTCCCCACACAGTTATCCAATAGACTAAATAAGATTATGAAGCTTAGGGAGCCATCTAATCAATTTCTGCAGAGTTTGATGACAAGGTAGAGTACAGCATGGAGTCAGGATCATGTTACTTGTTACACAGACAGGCCTGGACAGAGACAACATCAGCTCAATTGGTCTTAATAGCTTGTGCTCTCTTTCACAAGGTGAAGAGACTGTCCTACATTATAACAAGTTTCCTGTTTGATTTATTGAATTGTATACTTAATCAGAGTTTTTGTGTATGTTTTTCTTTTTTTTAATTAATTATTTATCATTTAATGTTAGTATATATAATTTTTAAGTGGTCCTTTGTAAGGGGATTGTTCTTTTATTCGAAAAAAAAAGAAACACTAACTAAAAAAATTGCAAAAGAAAAATAAATGAATAGAAAATAATCCACTGAATTTTTTTATGCTTTTGGGTGTATTTGTAATAAGTTTTAATTTTTGCAATAATTTGATCATTGTGAGCCAGCATTGCTTAAAGAACAGTACTCTTGAAAAATATTAATTCACATACCAACTGTGTTGTACTTGTGTATCCAATGCACAAAGCTGAAGGGTTTGGGGTTCAACTGTGTGATCACGTTGTGTTCACTTATGACTACATTGTGTACCAAAGTGTGTGAGTGTGTGTGTGCCTGTGAGGCTGAACGTGTTTGCCCTTTCATTACAGCAAGGATTACCCATCAGGGAGGCTCACAGTTCCCTCTGAGCCCAGACAGCGGTAAAACAAGGCAACGTCCTCAGAGACATGTTTTATTCACCCACGTCTCAGTTCATTTTCACCTCTCCTCTGTCCTGATGTGTGTGTCAGCTGAGCCCTGCATGGCCCTCCCGCTGCTCACCTTTTGTTGTTGAGTACATTAATCAATACTGAATACTGCAAGAACAGAAAGGGATGCTATTGAAGTTGAGGTAATAGTACATCAACGGGGTGCTGGATAAAGGTACTGTTTGCCTGCGTTAGACCATTAACAAGTTAAATATTCAAAACTAGGGCAAAAAGCCCGCGGAGGACCGTCTGGTTACTTTGTGTAAAAGTAATGTGCAGGAAAGCACACCAACAGGCACTGAATTTGAGGTATTATAATTCTTGGATATCAGCTCCCTCTGCTGGTCGCTTCTCACTTCCCTAAGGGTCAAAGAGGAAACTGATTAATAGTTAAGTTATTAAAATTGCACTCTGATGCAGAGCAATTGCACTGAATAGGAGAGTGGATTAGAAACTTTAATCCATAATCATCAAGAAGTTACAAGCAATGAAATTTAAGTCAGAGGTCAGGGATTTCCGTAAGTGTTGGTTTTAAGTCTAAATTGGAGGATTACGTTCATTCCATTGCTGTATCTTACAATGATGCAAAGACACCATAACATTCTTTTAATTTACATATCTCAATGGATAATCTGAAAAGGCTTATCCTTTACTTTTAATATTTGAAAAATAAATAAATAAAAGGCACTGTGCAAAACAGGCCAAGTATTCCCTTCGTACATTGGATCTGATTGACAGAGATGATTGCGGGTTCTATTCACAGCTGCAGCTGTGGCAGCGTGCATCATCTCCGCTGAAAGTGTTCCCACATCTTCTCATGTCGTCTTTTACATCTGTCAATATCACAACATAATTTGGCAGAGTAACAGAGAGATGCTGAGGGAAACAGCTCGTGTGAACCTGAGCCAAGGGGAAAGTCTGTAAAGTGTCTGTAAAGTAGGTGAAAATAAATGAAGATCAACCTGAGTATGAAGAAAATTAATTGACAAAATTTGAATATTAGTTATTCCTGTGTAACTAA
The DNA here is from genome assembly GCF_008729295.1 of Plectropomus leopardus. Lineage (NCBI taxonomy): Eukaryota > Metazoa > Chordata > Actinopteri > Perciformes > Serranidae > Plectropomus > Plectropomus leopardus. The sequence goes on along the minus strand of NC_056472.1, from coordinate 12,418,648 downwards.
CACAAGGCCAGCATCACAGTGTGAACTCTGTACCATAATATTTAACTTTTTTGTTCTTACACGACTTCTTAAAACAGAGCAGTGGCCCCTACAGCGATAATGTGTGACAGTGAGCTGACATACATACGAAACTTAAAATGCTCCCCTTTGTTTTACACCAGTTTCACATGTGCTGAGCATTACACCAAGTGTTCATTCATCCACCCACCTGTCAAAAAAGATGAAAACATCTTTTAAGTCAGTGTAGCAGCTACACACATATGTGTCTATTACCATTCAGTCTATCTGCATGGGATCTACACAGATGGCTCGCACACGGATATCATGCACCGACCTTCCCAGAGCTCCTATTACTGAAGCTCATGTATCACTCTGACAGAATATTTAAGTCTGAACATTTATCCCTCACTAGGTAATAAATAACAGTCAACTTTTGACATTAGCTGGTTTACAAAACTGGGGCTACTATAGTTTATGCTTACATCTCAAGCAGTCTGCTATTAAGAGCTTCTTGAAGTGAATAACAAAGTCAGAATCTCAAGAAGTGTTACAACGTGCTACAAGGAGCACAAAGATCAAGGCACTGCCTTTAAAGTCTTCCTGTGACTACTAGCAAGGCTTTATTTTGTCTTTTTATGAATTCCTGATGAACAATACTTCTTCAAAAAGCCAGAAAAGAAGTTTGAGGCTTCAAGTCTTAAGGCAAGGCAAGCTTATTTAAATAGCACCGTTTAGACACAAGGCAATTCAAAGTACTTTGCAAGGACAGAGAAATGCATTACATATAATGCATTAAGAACATTGAATAAAGCACTCAAATATTAATCAAAAAGGCAAAAGCAAGCTCATTTAATTGAAAGTATAATAATATAATAACCCTGTTACAATAAAACAGTCACTGTACACACAAATGATAAATATGTTAATATATGAATCGTGCAATAACTTGTAAATAGTATATGTCAAATCCAAACAATACTGTATTACATGTTTATTGTACCACCTACTGCATGTAAATACAGTAACCAATCATATTACATGTTTAATATCTATTCCATTGCTCTTAGACACCATTGCACTGTTTGTATTTCTGTTTGAGGTTATCAGGAAACTGTATGGAGACATTTTTAAATTTTTATAAAAAATCCAAAATGATAATGTCAACCGATTATATGGATCAAAAAGCTTGAGACAGAATCATTCCAATACAAGTGCTATTCAAATAATTTGCTCATAGTATGAGGTATGCTACTTACAGTGTTGCTTTTGGGTCATTTCATGCAAGACAAGACACTGAAAACTATTTCAAGCTATTGTGATTCTTTTCTTTTTTTAACATTACTCTTACCATTGCCTTGTGGCAACCCATCATAAAAGAAAAAAAGGAGACATTTTCTCTCAATTAAATATAAATTCTCCTATAGACAATGAGAACAATTCATGGCTTGTTGTGATGGAGACAGAAAACAAGTGCGCTCAGAGAAAGCACCTGTGGTCAAAGCCACACTTTGACAAGGGGATTTATGATGCCCAGTCACACATTGCCCTCATGAATGGCCCTTGGTAGCACAGTTGTCTGTTTGATCACTTTTCATTGAAGACATCAATCAGATGGTTATCTGCATGACAAATAAAGAAAAAAATGTTCTAATAATCATCAGCTTATATTGATCAATTTGACCCGAACAGATGTGATCACAAAAAGTTGTTTCACATTGTAATTATATATTCAAGCTACTTTTATGTGCAGGTACATGATGTAAATATTTATGTTTGATAATGGTTTTTTTTTCTGTTCTTATTTTGCTAAACATTCTGAGTCATTTAACAAGAAGGCTGAGTTAGGACTCTAGCCAAGGCCAAACGTCTCGTACCACAATGTCAACGGAAGTGAGAAATAATTGCTTTTTTGTAATCCTGCTGACAAACAGACCAACAAATAAACTGACCCAAAAACATAACCTCCTTGGCAGAAAAAAACAAAACAAACAATTGTCCACTTCACCCCTTTATCCCAGTATATCCAGTTTTTGTGCTTAATGAGGCTCTATAGCAACTGGGGATTGATGTCACAAACAGCAAAAATGCCTCGTGTACTGTATTGAAGCGAGAAGCCACTGCAGAAGATCTACCATTAGTATTTTAGCATTTAGCATTTTGGCCAAACCCGGCCTGCACCGTTTGGTGATGCAAGATCCTAGGTAGGCTCGACTTTGGTCACTTTGCCTGCTCACTGGGTGGTGCATACTGAGACAATACTGATGTGAAATAAAGCTAACCATTACCCATAAGAATGTGATCTTTAATTTGATTACATTGTTTTTCATTGTTTGTGCTGTGTGCACTGCCCTGGCCCAGATGTGACCGCTGTTTCGCAACCCCTGACACTCTGCCAGGGAACATGCACATTCACAAAATGTATCATTCCCAGTGTCAGATGAGTGTGTAGTGTTGCTCTGCCCTCCTGCAGCCACAGACACACCAGCAGCTTCCTCTCTGCAGCATCTGCTGATTTATCACCTTTATTTTGTGATTCATTCTCACAGTTTACTGGGACTTTTTTATTTGACTTTGTTTTAACTCTGTAACAAATGTGACTTGAATATAGTGATGTATAGTACTTTTGATAAAAACTGCAGTCAAATAGCTTATATTTAACAGTACAAGTTCTCTAAAACAACTTTGATGTAACTCTGTTACTTTAATAAGAGTAGATGTGATTTGTAATTCCCATCCTTGCCAGAATAAAACATCATCTATAAGAAGCTGAAATAAACTTGAGCACAGTGCTAGGTCTCTTATAGTCTCAACTTTTCAAATTCATTCAGCTTTGAGGTAAGTATTTATATTGTGTCAATTCCAGACTCTAAATCAGCATAACCATTGTATCAGTGCTGGTATTCCAGCTGCTACGGCTGCTGCGGGACTCGCTGTACAGTTTCTTTGTGATTTATCACATTCTGAGGGTCCTGATATCTCTCTGTTCACATTTTGATGGGAGTGATAAAACCAGGCAGTAAAGTAATGTCAGCTCTCTATAACCACAGCTGGTGCTACTCACAGGAGGGCTGCTTTGATGTTGTTCAGACATTTGGAGAGTAGTCTTTGGGATCCACGTTGTGACTGACAGGGCAGATAGAAGAAATACGTACGATATAAAGTCAAATACAGACGTCACTGTATCTCTGTCAGCCATGATCAGCGTCGTAAACTCTCATGTGTCTCAGATGTTCACATTATCGTTAAATCAGGAGTGATTGATGGGCTTCGTCTGGAAAGTGGGCAGAGGCACTCGCAATGAAAACGTGGTTTCTGTATTAAATGTGAAGCAAGTACATGTACAAAAATAAAAGTTACTTACCTAACGACAAACCATTATTCAGCACTGCATTACAGAAACCTTTTATTATTAGTATCTGCCATTATACTGATTCTGTTGTTGTGGATCCCTGTGAACTGTGTGGCTTTTTATTATATTTAGACATTTGAAAATAAATATAACACTCTAAATTATGCTCCTAGTCTAAGGGCCTATAATTTCAATTTCTAGTTCATTACACATAATGATGGGTAATGAATTGCAAGGACGCTGTTGGTATGTCTTTGGCCAAGTCAAAAAAGAAGATACAGACATTGTCTTTAGGTACAAGTAGATAGGAATCACATCAGGGAACAGGTTCTCTGTATGTGCAGAGTTGGTAGTGCATCTAGTCAAAACAAAAATGGTCTGAGAGTCGAAGGTTAAATCTGATTTGGGATAGGAACAAACTCCTGATTGGCTCCGGGCTAGGTGGTTCCAGATGAAATATTGGATAACAGCTTCGGAGCTTGAGGTAAACAAGATGAATTCACAGAGGAACCCAAAAATATTAGAAGGGTGTTGTTGTACAGGGCAGCTGCCAGAATGTACAAGTGTTTGATTGTGAAATAGGGGGTTGCTGGGAAAAGAGAAGTTTACTTACCCTGCCTTACATAAAGAGAGAGAGAGAGTTTTGCCTGGGGGTCAGATGTCCAGAGGGTTCTGAACTGACCACTGACTGTGCACTCTCCCATGGCCCGGTGTTTTCAAGGCCGGCTTATATAAACCCAAGAATCTTTCTCTCAGGTCTGCAGACACTCCCCTTCCCACTGCTCCACTATCATTATAATTATAGAAATTCTACTTAAAGGAGCTCTATACAATTTTAGAGCCTATCTATGATTCTAAGGTTGTCTGCCCACAGCTCTCAACATGGAGATGGGTGAGCTGGCAACTGGCAGCTAGAGGCTAACTGCACTAGCCGATCCATCAGTTGGAGAAACAACAATGGAAACAGTCCTGATAGAGCTATAGATGTTAATTAGGGGAGGGACTGGACAGTGGGCTAAGCTAACTGAAGCTGCAACCATTAGCTAGCCAGTGAAATACACTGACCACTAGACTGCCTACCACAACAATGAACAGAGAAGCTCAGACGACAACACACTCAGAGGGAGTGACTTCATTCTTTGCTCATGATACCATTAATCCACTAGTTATATTAGTATAGCCTACTTAACATAAATAGTTGTTTTCTACTATAATAATGTTCAGAATATCACATAAATCTCAATCAATTTTTTTTTCTCAGTCAATTTTACCTCAGAAATGCAGTTGTATTTCCATCCCATTCTCATTACAGACACATTAAATAGAGCAGCTTTGACAGTGCTTTTGGCATAAATTTGCAACAGCAAAAGGCACCTTCACCTGAGCATGAAACACTGCTGGATGATGTCACATTTGAACGCATTGGACAGTGTTATTGTACGTCAATAGACAGCCGGACGGCACCTTTGAGTGAAACACAGCAGGACAGCGTCTGGTTGAAATGCTGCCAATAACAACGTGATATAAGGATTGCGAAGGCGCCCATAAGGCAGATGGAAGAGGTGGTCCAACAATCGCTGGCCCAGTATTCGTGTGCCTCCTTCCCCTAATCCTAACCATCAGCGCCAGCATGTACGTTTGTTGATGACACAGTGTTGGTTGCCATATTCTCGTTTTGTCTTAACATAACCACATGCAGCATTATCCCACCATGTGCATTTGTTGACATCATGGTAGCACTATCCCGGAACATAAAGAGCAGACGCAGAAGGATACCTAAATCATAATAGATGCCGAAGTGAAATGCAGAGCGGCAACATGTGATGAACTGCAAAACTGCAACATGAGATGACTTAGGATGAGAATGTACTGATGTTTCCAATTGTCCCCCTGGTTCTTTGTGATGGTGGCAATATGTGCTGCACATTTGTGTGTCATGACAGCTAAAATATATAAACTTGTGTCTATGAAATAAGTCTGAGAAATTTTGAGGGACAGAGATTCAGTTTTGTTGTTTGTTTTTCTGCTAATTTGAGGAGCAGAAGCAACATTAACATTTTGATTGCACTGAAGCAGGTACAACCAGTGTGCACTGTGTAACAGATCAAAGTAAAAAACTTTTTTTTTCTTTTTTATCTTTTTGCTTAGAACTGATCATATAAACAAGCAAGATGCAGGCTTCCTAAACTGGCAAGAATTGTTCACTTGTTTTGAGTAATGACCTTCTTGGGCTGTTTATAATGGTGCAACATCACTGACTACACAGCATCTATACTTGATGCTGTGCAGTTATGTTTCCCAAATATGACACTTGCATAATTACATAACCTCAGTTTGTGGTAATATGCCTTCCAACAGTTTAGACATTAAGTTATTACTTATTTCTTAACTGGCAATTATCTCAGTGAACACTGGATGGCATTGTTGCTGTTCAAGAACTGTACAATTTGCAGCAGCACTTCATTTTTCCTCACTGTATGTTCGAGGAGGTGGAAACTCTGCTGCATTGCAATGCAATATATTGTGATTGATTTTTCGTACTCACATTTACATATTTGATGCATTTATGTATTTGTTTTAAAAACATCCTATCCAGAGTGAGACTATTAATAACCCAGAAGATCAGTTTCAGGATGACTTTTGCAGTCAAATAGCAACACTGATCAAACACCTCTCACACATGTCACATTTCCTCTAATAGACCTGAGGCAGCAGTGCAAAGAATAGTTAACCTAAATAAAGATCCTAATCACCTATAGTGTTTCTTTAGGTGTCACATCAGTGGTGACTAAATTGAATTATAAAAATATAATTTTTGACAGTTTATTGTCCATCAGCCAGTTCAGTCGTTAAGTCAATGTGAGAATGTACTTGTGCTTTTAGTGTATATAAGCCTAAGAATCATTATATTTAAAAAGAAGGTCTGTTTCCTCTACAAGTTAATGGCACTGTTTACACACTCTTCCCTAAAGGAACATAGACTACGTGTCTGGAAGCTCCCCTGGAGTAGGAGACAAACCAGATTTTCCAGTCTGGCTCTGGCACACCCACTTCACCTGTATTTTGTCCTGGACACCGGACACCATGGGTCACTGACTCAGTAAAGAACATCACTGTCATTGCTGATGAGAGGTCAGTTTAGAGCCCTTCTGCCTGTAAATAAAAGTCCCCTGAAATGAATCATTGATTTATCTTAGTCAGTGTCCCTTCAGGGAAACATTAAGTCAAAGGTCAAACAGGAGACAATTACTTGTCAACAAGTGTGAGTCTGTTGCTCAGTCATAGAGCATATTTCCAGAATTAGTCCATACTATTAGTACTCTTTCAGACAAGAGCTTTCCACCCAGTTAAGAGCCACTGCTGTGTGACACTATGGTTTTAATAATAATGATGGCAGAGTTTTTCATCTCAACAAATGTAACAGTTCCAATACATTCATTCAGTGAAGTTTCACTCCAAAATACAAAAACACTGAGAGAAATTAAATATTTCCTGAAATGTACTTTAAATCTTCCATCTTATTTTTAAACAAATGACTTCAATGATTTTCTGCAGTTTTGTCATCATGGCAAAAATATTTTGATCAAGGCTCGTTATTCAAAGTTTTACTTGAGTCCTTGCCTCTGTGAAACCCAATAAAGGAATAATATTTTTTCTTTCCACTGAAAATGATCATACTTTGAAATGCAAATGAGACTAGTAACTAATTGTAAAACAAGTTTTTTTCCCTCAGTGTGTGGACCAAGAATGAATACATAATGGCTCAAACCTCTCAAAGAGAATCTTTCTCCTCTATGTTAAATTTCAGTTTGTGCTGAAAAGAAAAGAAAAACATAAAGATAAGTCTTAAAGTGCACATACTGTATAAAAAATAAATGGTCATTAACAAGAGCTCCTGTGGCAGAAAAAGAAACGAGAAAAAAATCTCAGAATATCAGTCTTGCTGATCTAGTAGTGGCAGAGGCAGTGGTCTCCCCTGTTTGTGACCTCTGTCAGATGACAATGAAGGTCTCCAATAAGCAGCAATGTTGTTGAGTAGCACTCACTGAACTGTCTCTTCCAATAGCAGTCGCCTCTCATTCTCCTGGAAGAAACAAGTGCCTCAAATACCAATTCCAGCCTTTCCCCTTAATTGTTTTCTATGCTCCGCTGAATTTTTCTTCACGTTGCTCTGTTCAACAGCAAAAACTGCAATGCCATAATAACCTTCACTTTAATGGTACTTGAATACAGCATTACCCAACAGGTAAGTGAGACTTTTGAAATAAAACCTTATTTGAAATGACCGTTGAGGTAAGAAAAAAATGCATGTTTTATAAGCAGCACCTCCAGGGAGGGCAGCAGCAGCAGCACAGCTGTCGAAGTGGGTTCTTCTTCTTGTATCTGGCTGCCAACTTGAACTTCTCATTAGATGCAGCCACATAATCCTGCGTCCTCTCTACATTGGTCTGGATGTGTTCAATATAGGCTCCTTGTTCCTCCACCAACATGAAAATGTCCATGAACAGGTCCCTCAGCTCCTTCATATTGTTCTCCAGACTCAGCAGCTCCTGTTGGTGGAGAAGGATGGTAGGATTAACATTGCAGATATGGGGAACATTAGTCAGAAACTGGAGGTGGTGAGAGACCTAAAATGCAGTGAGGAGACAGATTCAGCTATTTATAAAACATGGCATGATCACTGAACATATACAATCATCACTTTGATTAGCTTCACTTGTACCGTAAGCTAAGTTATGATATAGATTAAATATGAGAGTATTAGAGTATATGCATATTTATATTTTCTTCTTCAGTTAGACACACACCCATCTGTATATACAATTTGTGCAAGACCTCTCTTTTTTCGCCTCTTATCCTGCATACCCATCAGATTAAACACTTGTTTTATCCCCTTTTTAATTTTCTTTATTTTTGTTTAATTTCATTTTCTCAAAGTTTTACTCTGTCTTTATTTTTCTTGTATAACTTTGTGTTAGTTTATATAATCTATTTTGTCTGTTTTTATGCTGTTGCACTTACCTTAACTTGTATTGTTATTGCAGCATTTCACAATAAAGATGGTTAAATAAAAATAAATAAATTAAAAAAAACATGGTATCATACAAAATCATCTTTTTAGCTAGTTCACTTGGATATCTCGTATTCGAGGCAAAGTTATGAGATATAGATTAAATATCCTCCTTCATATTCAATGTTATTCAACTTTTTTGAGCCAAGACATTAATAATGATATTTTGTCTTCTTCAGTTAGACCCTATCACTGATTCACCTTCTATTTCCGCTTCCATGTATCTCATTTCCTTTACCTGTTTGTGTCAGTGAGATATAGCAACTTTAAAAACAGTGTTTTTGAATTTCTACAACAAGCTAAACAAAAGCATAAACAAGATACTCAGGAGGCAATAAAGCCACAGAAAGCTAAACAGTCCGACCAAACATAACTGTGACAAAACCACGGTAGAGTAGGATGAAGGATAACCCTAACCCTAAACAAGAAGACAAAAAAATGCAAGATACTGGACGCAAAATGTTGATATAGATAGTTATAAATAAAAAGACTAAAGAACATTAAAAACAATAAAACGACAAAATAAAAAGGGAATAATTTAAATAAAATAAAAAGCTGACATCACAAGCAAATCTATTAAAATAGGTTATAGGAAGTGATTTAAAAGAAGTCACTGATTCTGCAAGTTTCGTCTCCTTTCAAAGCTGAGGGGCCCTGATGGCAAAAGCACAGTCACCTTTAGGTTAAGCCTCAACTTTGGAACAGCCAAAAGGGCCCCACCTGAGGATCTAAGGCAACAAACTGGCTCATATGAGGTCAATATTTCTGCTATGTAGCTCGGGACTGGACTCATATAAGCTTTAAAAGTAATCAGTAAAATCTACTAGACATGCTAAACCAGCACTTTCTGTCATGCGTGATAGGTATTTGTGATGGGAAAGATTTACATGCTTAGGGCTCGCAAGCCTTCATGCTGTCTGACAACTCAAGATGATGACTGCCAGTGTAATAGGGACAATTTACAAACAGAACAAAGAGTTAATAGCAATGCATTACAGTGACACGATAAAAAAGCATGTCTTCATTTACCAAATTAGCATGGAACTGGGGTTATTTAGCTTGAATGAAGCATTACAGCTGACTTGTTGTACTGGAGGTTGTTTGATTCATTTTCCGTATTTTTAACACCTACTTGGATATATTCCAAGAGCGAAATATCCAGCAGTACACAAAGTGTTGTTTGCCACTATCCTCACCTTGTGTCGCTGTTCAATCTCAGATAATTGTGACCGTGTGATTCTGGCATCATTCAGCAGGTTCTCATTGAACACCTCCCATTTTCCCGTGGCCACCATCTCATTCACCTCCTCCTCTGTAACGTCCCTTCCCGAAACCTCCAGCTGCCGGATAATGAAGTGCTTACAGTGCTCCTGCTTAGTCAGCAGACCTTCATTATACTGCAGCATTACCTGGACATAATTATAGCAAAAGGAGAGAGAATCAAATGTGGGAGGTGGGATGAAAAATGATAAGATATGAGAGTTCCATCCCTTTTTGGCTTAATAGAAATTTATGTATGGTCCCTTAGCAGGTATGCTGTAACCTTTCAACTTTAGCATGAAAGACTGAAATGACTGATTAAACAATTAAGTTCTGCCACCTTACTGGTTACGATTCTGCTGTAATTTCACATCAAATCTATGTTTATTCTTATTGATTAATATGTTAGTGTTATTTCTTTCTCTTTTCTGCCTTACAGTCCTTGCACTGTACAAAGCAAAACGTTTGACTAGTTTTAAGTTGACTGCATTTAAGAACACAAATTGAGGTAATTTTGTAATGATCCAAAGCAAATAATTTCTTTATAGATAAAATATACCTGATATGGTCTAGGCACAACTAAATTAAAATACAGTTAATTGATAAGTTCATTTGACTGTAAAAGTTTTTTTTTTCAATCATTGCAAGATTACCTCAACTTTTCTTCTTATTTTCAGTTAACTCCAAATTTTGAGGCAACCCAGGTACTATTTTCTGTTTTTTTTTTTTATTTTTAGTTTAATCAAATAGTTTTTGGGTTTTTTTACAGTGTGCCGTTGACCACTACAATATACTTAATGTTCATGGACAGTTATAATAATGACTTACAGCACTTGAAAATGCATCATTTCTGTAGGGACAACTGTCAACTGTCACTGAAGCTAAATGCTAATGTGTTAATGTAAATCACTTCCCGTGCACTAAAATAACTTTCTGTGGAAGAAAAAAAAAGAGTTTTGTATAAATTTTCAAGAGCATGGGTACATCTTTCCAACCTGTTGGAATTTGCGGTACAGTGCTGCATGCTGGGAGCGTTGTATTCTCGTTGCAACAGCAGTAGGTCCCTGCTGGTCCTCAGTCCTTTGGACTTGTTTTGAAAGTGCATCTAAGCGGCGATGGAGACTCTCAGCCTTGAGCTTGATGTCCCTGGTTATACTGCTCTCTTTCTTCATCACACTGAAACGGCGCATGGTTGCCACCAGGGTTTTTTGCTGCTGGCAAAACTTGAGGACCTGTATGTGGTTGACAGAGATTCTGTTCAGTATCACTTCTAAAAGCAGTTTTACAATTTCAGCAAATTGCATGTTCAGACTGTATCAATATGCTATTCTTTTTGTTAAGTTTTATAATAAAGGCAAATGAGGAGAAAAACCTCTATGTCCAGCACTGTGATATCTTCCCGTATTAGCTGAGCCTCAGACAGGAAATTCTCAATGACTGGCTCCTCCTCGAACACCACAGCCTGTGGCGTTATGACCGCTACAGAGTCATCATTATCACCCTCCGCTGAAAAAGGGTTGGCATTATCATTTGTTGCCTCAGAAAAGTCTTGAGCCCTCTTCTGCAGCTCCTCCAAGCGGTCTCTCATTGTGGAAGAGCTCTCACCACCGCTTGCTCTGCAGGATACAAAGTTGTTATGGACTGTACTGTTGCTGACAAGACGGAAGATGCTGAAAAACAAATAACATGAGACTTTAATGACTTCTGTTGGTAAACTGGAATGTTATAGAAGAAAACAACAAACAAAATAAAGCAGGGGAAACAGAATATTGACATTAAAGTATGGGATAAAAAAGGATAACATCAACTCATGCCAAACTAAGTACAGTTGTAGAGTTATTATGTTGTAAACAAAGGCAAAATAGTGTGAGAAACTCACACAAACTCCTATTTTGTCTGTTTGACAGCAGATGTATGTTCTATGTATACATGACATAATATGCTGCTTGTGTGTTAATGTTTTAGTAATACTAAAATAATGATATATATAATTTTAAAACACTTGAAGGGAGCATTATGATTGCCTGAGAGTACTTTGATTTTAGATACTTTAAGTGCATTTATGTTAGTTTGGTGGAGTTTTGCATTGTTACTTGACGTCTACTTGTAAAAGAGCAGTTTTACATCTTGGTTTAGCTACTTTTACTCACATGAAATACATGAGTACTTCTTCCAACACTGATTTCAAGCAAGTGCACCTGCAGTTAACTGTGTACCCTGTTGTGTCCAGTGTGAGTCAAAGCCTGATCGCTGTTTGTTTACATCATTATAAGTCCATTCCTACTGATATGAGCATAACTGATGGGCATATCTGCACTCTGCTGAACACCCAGATATATTTTTAACTGTACGAAAAACAACATGAGCACACAGTTTATCTGCAACATCAGTCAAATTGACTCGAGTTCCTTTTCCCATGAGAACGGCGTGGGTTGTTTGTGTTCAACAACACACTCAGCAAAAAAGAGAAGAAAAAAACTAGAAGGTTGTCTCATATTTTGAACACTGAGAAGTTGAGGAAAAGTGACCTTGATAAACGCGTTAACTAAAACTACATGGAGCAAGCATGGACACAAAATGTCAAATCAACTGTTGTTTACAAAGAAAATGCATTTTTTTTAAAATAAAAATACATATCTGTGTGGGAACTGCTAAACATCTCACTTTCAAGTCTGTAACTCCAGCTTGCTGATATCTGCCAAAGCTGAAGTAAACAAGTGGGGTGGTTATGATTAAAAGCAGGAGACACAGACCCTGATTTCCTGAATTCCTTTGACACGTGCAGTGCAATTTAGCCATAAATTCCTTTGCATTTAAATGGGCATACCAAAAATTCAAAATGGTGTTAGCAACACAAGGATTTGGGTTTTTAGAGGCCCTAAACATAATCTGCTGGAAGCACATGATTGTGTGGGGGGGAACAGGGTGTTTGGCTGCTGAGAAATGGAGCATTTCGAATCACAGACTATCCCATTGCTGGATGGATTTCAAACAGGAAAGACCCTGTTTTGTGTGCGTGTGTGTGTGAGTGTGTGTGTGTGGTGTGTGTAGGAGAGAAAGACGGTCATAACTATAACAAACTTCTCAGAGCTCAAAGAATGTCAAAGTATCCTTGATTTTCTTGGCTGAACTCTTTCCCTCTCCTTTTCCCCTCTCTCTCTCCCTACCTTCCCAGAAGAGCCGATTAAAAAAATTGCTCAAAGGATTTGAAAGCACATTCTCTTGTGTTTAGCCTAAAAACCTGGAAGAAGTAGAACAGGGATCGCAAAGGAGTCTAGCCTCTCTCTCTCTGTGATTGAACGTTTTGTTCTGTAAAACAAGCCAGTATTTTCTTCCTGCTACCCTCCTGCTCCTTTGTGTGTGTTTCTGAAGGAAATGTTATGTTGACATATTCTCGCATCTCCATGCAGGTGGAACAGTAGGAGTCGTCCAAATGTTGGATTTGATTTTATCCCAGGTCAAACAGCTGTGCTGTGTGTCTTTGAAAATATTCCAAAGGTTTGAGACAGTTAAGTGTCCTATTTCAATCAAGTTTAAACTCAAGCAAAACGTATTAATAATAAACAAACAGAATACAATAAAGGGAAAAAAAAAAAAAAAAAAAAAAAAAATAAAGGGAAAAAATATATATATATATATATATATATATATATATATATATAAAGGTTATATGAGGAAAATTTACTTCCACACACTGCCCCTCACACCTTTACAGTCTGAGGCCGTAGCAAACCTCAGTCCTAAATGAAGACTTTTACCTCAATGTTACTTTTCCATCACGAGCTGCCTGCTGAGTATTCCCATTCAGAGTTGGCCAGGAGTGTAATCCAAAACAAGCTCACGCATTCTTCAATATCATGCCATCTTCAGATCCCCTTACATTCATCTGACGCTCTTCAGCTTTGAGTTACAGATCTGAATACTGTGCAACAGTTACACCACCAACAAGCTGGGAAAAGTTTTGAAGAAGTCTGGTTGAGTCAGATTCAAGCACCTCCCCTCCTTTTTGAAGTGCGGCCAATAGGAAAGGAGCAGACTCGAGGCCCATTTGCTTATCTAAAGAAATGAGAGGTGACGTGATTAAGTAAATGAGGAGGGAGAGACCGCATGGAGAGTGCAGGGAGCTCCTAAACCCTACCCCTCAGGCTTATTCCTGAACAGGAAAATGGAGCAGAGCAAATACAAGTGTATTGTGTGCATTGCTTAGGCCAAACAAAGAGGACTGTGGTTAGAGTGTCAGTGAGGGCGTTTGGTTTCTGATCTGCAGAGTTAATTTCTGTGTGAAGTGTCTGGGTTAGCAGGGTAAGCCCTCTTGGTCTGGGGGTATTGTACTCCGTAGGCCCCAGTAACTCCACTGAGTACTTTTGACATATTTCTACTGACAAGCTCTCTAAAACCCAGGCGCCTTTTCAGCACAGGAAGGGACGCAGTCACTCTTTGCTATGCAGCATAACACGCTGTGAAAAAGCTGTTTGAAGTGTGCCGTCAGAGGGAGAGAGGGAGACAAGTTTTGTGGATGAGAAGAGTTTGGTGGGGACAAGAGTTCATTCTTCGTCACTTGAAACTTTGGAGGCTGGTTGCAGAATTTCCAACTGTGGGGTGAAAACCTTGCAACTTCAAAATGTAGCAGTCATGTTGTTAGTGTAGTGGTCAGTGACGCATGTGAGGGTGTACTCTAGTCTCTCTCCAAAGTGTTTTTTTGAGTTCATCTTTCATGGATCCATTTTTTTTTTTCAAACCTCAGGAGGACGATTTCATTCTTTATCCCTTTAAGAAAACTCTGAAAGATAAGAAAATGTTTTTAATTTCTTTCAAAAACACAGGAAAGAAGATAACGAGCAACCTGGCAAGAAATGTCCCTCAAACTGCAAAAAAAATGAGTAAAAGGTGAAAATGAAATTATCTGATGAATAGCTGGGAGAGATTATTAATTATTATCAGAAAATGGGAAAATGTCAAGGAAAGTGTATTTATTATTCTTTTAATCATGTATTATATTGTACTAGTATTATTATGTACAACTATGTAACATAAAAAGGCTTTTTTTTAGCACTTTCTTTTTTCTTAATTCCAGGTAATATTCTTCTAAAATTATTAATTTTTGCTATTCCTTGTGTCATTTCTTGTTAAGCTGCTTTTCACCTTCTTTCCATGTTTTAAAGAAATAAAGCCAAGATATCAAATGGTTAAGTTTGTAAATCACCAAAAACTGGAGTGATGAGGTTTTCTCATGACAACAGCAAAGTTATTTGTGACAAACACTTTCCAGTTGGTGGTGGTGTGTTGCTTCAGTAAAACATAAAAGCAAATTAACCATTTGATGACTATGCTGTATGCTCATGTTTAATCTGTGTTGTGCCAGATGCTTCTCTATGTCTGTGATAATGCCGCAGCGGTGTTTTAACTGTGAGTCATCTATCCCTTATGGGAAGATATTATGACAACAAAGCAAAACCAGTTTTCTGAGTGTCAGAATACACCTTCATCAGCATCACAGGAACAAGCCAACTGTACAGTGTGTAAAGGTGTTTCCTGTAGCTAACCAGTCATCCATCATTTTTCCTTGATTTTAAACTCAGCATCACTGTTTAAGAAGAACAGGTTGATTGGGATTTGCTCTCTCTCTCTCTGTCACTCACAACCTTCTGAGACTTTGAAGTAAATCTCATCTCAACATGAATTGTTTCTTCTCCATCTGCAGAATTCCAATAGGCTTTGATTGAACAACAACATTGGGAAAGAAATATGAACAAAGTTTGCCAAGGTCAGGAGCATCTTTCCCCACTGGCTGTAAACTAGCTGCCCCCAACAAACACAACTGATTAACAGCTTAGATTCTGAAGAATACATTTAAAAAAAATAAAAAAGTGGAAAATACCTATTTTACCATCTCAAAGAACATTAAAGCTGCACAAATTAATATTTTTTGTTGTATGTGAAAGGGGTTGATTTGTAGTAATGCATCCAAAAAATAATTAAAAAATATATTATCTGACTGGTTCCCCTCAGGTTTTTTGTGTGTTTAAGCATCTTTCAGCCCTGCAACTGTTTTTCTTTGGTCTGCCCGCTAGCATCAGCCCCTGATCCCACCACAGAGTTTTCTCCAAAAGAGCTCTGATAAGAATCCACGCTACCTCCCTGGCACCTAATGGGAGTCAGCTAATGACAGTGGCATTTAAGCAGCTCAAGTGCTAATATTTTCCTCTAGAGTTCAGGAGTAAATACAAAATAGAGTTAAAAGGAGAGTGAGTGTTGGGCCTACATTTGTCAGGTAGGAGAAAACATAACTTACATTTAATGCTTATATTTTACTGCATACTTAAATAGGCAATAGTTTGCTAATATGGCCCCAATTCTGTAACGTATGGTTACATGTTTACAGCTTTTTCCACAGCCACAAAGTGATCTCATAAATCAATACATGCATGTAAAATATAGTTTTAATCATGCATCTACACTATCTACATTAGCAAGAAAACTTTGGTACATTACAAAGTAACACAGAAGTCTTTATAGTGCATTTTTTGAAGATAACAGTGTGATTTCTTGTGGAGTATTTGCTGCAGAAGGATAGTGTATTGCCAGACAGCAGAAAGAAAGGTGAAGCCAGCTGAATAGAAACAACTGGTTAAGAGGTGCAGTGTAGTATGAAAGAAAGCAGACAGTTCAAAGAACAGACAGCACTTCAACATAAACAAGAAGAATTTTAAGAAAGTAAGCGTTTAAAAAGTAATGTGGTGTTTCACCTCAAATACACCCAATATGAAAGAGCGTGTCAGGTTGTCTTGGTCACTGTATCAAGTAGAGTTTGTCTCACGATATAGCTATTGGAGAGCTCTCTGGGTATTACTGTAATTGAAGGGATGTCAGAAGCAGTGCTTTGATATTCTTCACTGTAGAGTCCAGAGAGAGAGTGTGTGTGAGAGAGAAAGAGAGGGGAAGTAAGACAACAACTCCCAAACAGCCTCTCAGCCACAACCTTGAGAGTGATATTTAAACATTGCCAGAGAAAATATGCAGTGTTTTCTCTCAGAGGGGGAAAAAGAAGCAAGGATTAGATTAAACTGATATGGCAATGGAGGCCAATACTGATACAGACATAGTGATACTGTTAGACTTAACAGTAGAGTAGGTATGTTTGAAGTTGACCATTCCTATCATAATTCAAAACAGACATCCATAGCCAAAAAAAACGCTCCAAAACTCTCTTTTTGTCAGTGTGAAAAGTCCCTGAAAAACAGTCATATCACCATAGGCCGCTTAAATTCTTCACTGACAGCCAGAATAATGATATTAAAGAAAATGCTGCTGGAAGGATGGTCTTTTCATGAAACTAGGCTGTCTGTGCAGTAGAAAGTCATAAATTTGAAATTGGTTCGACAAGATTAGAGAAAACGGAGAGAAAGGGGACTATGGCATCCTCTTTTGCTCAAGAGTTAAAAAGCCTACAAGTTCCAGAATGCACTGCTCTGCAATTGACTTAATAATGCTTCTGCTGCAAGATGACCGAATGCGAACTCATCAGTGTGACACAATGGCGGCTGGCTGGTAACAAAACATCCCATTATTACAGTTAAATGGTGAGTTTTTAAAAACATTTTAGGTGATAAATAGACAACACGGTAATTTAATTTTGGTTTATTTTCATTCAGCAGTGCCTAATTTTACCCCGTGATCAGAGTTTGGTCTGATTTTGAGAGAGAGATAGAGAGAGAGAGGGACAGGTCTGTCTCTTGATCAACTTTTATACTCTTTGCGGTGGCGGTATGGGTGGTGGGGAATATAAAAATGCCTAAGCAGCTTGCAGTTCCAGCAACAGCCCCAAATGCCAACAAAACTCCAGCTGATGAAATATTTTGCATCATATGGCATAGTTTTGCTAGGAGGGGAACACCTGACCCCCCTCTGGGCATGATACACCAACTTTTTTCTGTGTTCCTTAATGACCCACAAAATGGGTAGTGCAGGTTGCCTGTTGCTTGTCTTTCAACCCCTGCAAGGTTTTAGGCCACAGCTCCTCCTAGTTAGGTTGCTTCCTACCTGGGTTGGTAGGGCCCCCTACTTCTCAGTAATAGGTGAGCTAAAGCGACTAACCTTTGTCTAGGATCAGTGTGGATGGGTCAATGTTATGTCACGACAGGATGTTCATTCTTTGGGCTCCACCCGCTGTACCCAAAAAGTCTAGTAGAGGGCAGAGCCCGTGTGAGATAGAACAAAGGTTACAACATTGTAACTTTAGCTCTATTAGCTCAGCTGGAGCCCGCTACATAGGGGCCTGCTGCTTCTATGCTGCTCAGTGCAGAGCGTGTAGGATATCTGATGACTCGGCCTCCCTTTATACTATGGGGTCAGTAGATACGCGGGTAAGCACATCCTGATTGGCTGGCTACATTTATGCCTTTCTTGGTGCGCATGCTCGTGATTAGAGTAGTATTATGCAGAGAGTCCGGTAAAGGGTTTTATTTGTGCTAATAGAACTAGGATTACGATACAGTAACCTTCTATCTAGGCACTGGGTTAGTGGAGGGAAGTTTAACACAGTTAATTTACACATCCTACCCACATTGTTATGATACAAAACTGGTTGAAAATTGATGAAGTATCCCATTCAGTTCTTCACTAACATCCAGAATTAAAAAAGATTTCAAGAAGACCAGTAACAGCATGATATACGGGTCTTACACTGGGAGAAAGAGGGAAAGGAGAAAGGTGGAGATAAATGAGTGGGGACAGAGACGGTCAGAGGGGCAAGGATAATGAGGTCAAAACCATCGTCATTAAGCCAATCAGAAAGATTGATGTGAGGTCGGTGACCTTGCCTACTAAAATGAGGCAATCAGAGATGTGGATATTAAATGTTCCTACTGGGCACTGTATGAGATTGTGCTTAGAGTCATTTAAGTTTTAATTTACAGTTTGAGCTGCACTGACTTTAATTGCTAACTCTGCTAAAATTCCCTGTGTTACACAAGCACTGTGCGTATGGGGCTGTTCACCTTTTTACCTGCAGTATATTTACTTAATCTTGTAGGCCAGATAGAGGGATACATGCGGTGGGAGTAAACATGTGGTAGCCAGCCATTTACTTCAGGGGTGTTAATTTTAAACCGATATTTCCAAATGTTCCTAACACATAGTGATAGTTCACACGACTGTAAACTGGACAGGCCGAACACTTGAACAAGTGAGTGCAAAGGTGTATAGATTAGAAAATGTATATAAAAATATATGCTTCGCTTTTGGGGAGCTCTTATGTTGTCCATCTTTGTATATACTCTATGACAAAGATAAATGCAATATTGTTAAAAAAGCAAAAGACTCCTGTTTAGCCACCATCACTTTACTGGTGGAGAAAGTGAATAATAGGATACAGGCGCCAGTATATGGCATTAGAGCAGAGGCCAGTCACCACCAAACACTGTCAACTAGTTGTCCTCAGATGTGATGGTCACAGTGTCCCTGCTGAGGAGGCTCTGAATAAGAATTTGTTAAAAAATATCAGAAATTTGGCTAAAAATCCAATCACAGATATATGTTTCATTAGAAATTATATCGTTATTATAATGGGCCTTAGGGGTCTAAGGACTGCTAGTTTACAATCCCTGCAGCTAATTAATTGTATCCCCCTCAATCACCTATTTAACTCAGTCCCTGCTTTTGTTAAATGTGTGGAATGAAAAGCAGCAGGCCTTTATCCTCTCCTGAGAGCAAGGATAAAGATCCACTACTCCACACAGTCACCAGTATTTTGCTTTGGACTCTCCAACTCTTTTTAACCAGGCACTTCCGTGGGTCATTTTAGCCCCTAGTGTCACGAGGCTGTTATATCATCATCTGGCCTGTTTGGAAAAAAGGAAGGGTTCATAGCTAGAAGCAGCGCTGCAGGAAAATAAGCACAGCTACCATGTGTACAGCAGGTAGGACAGAATGACATATGACCTAGTTTACTCATTTTTTCAACTTTTGGTGTTTATTTCTTTCAGCTGCTTGTAGAGTGTAGGTCGACCTAATACTGAGCAAAAGTCATTGTTTTCCATAATCTAATACTCATACCTGAACAAAGCAAGGACCCACAAATATCTGGTATTACTATAGTTACCCTACCAAATTGGTGAGTATATGTCATCATGTTAACTTCTCATTTACCAGCAGCATTTACTTGGTACTTATGAATTGAAAACAAGTAAAATGTCACATGCAAACACATACATACATCACAAAGAAATCACATGGAAGATATTTAATAAACACAATAGTAGTTTTTCTATTTTTTTTTTCAAAAATCTTGTCTTTCACTATTGATAAAAATGTGACTTTTCGTGTTATTTAAAAATTCAGTCATACTGTAAATATTTGCCCAAAGTTAGCCCATACGAAATTTTAAGACTTTAGACCCATCAGAACAAATGTTGACAGATGTGTTGCTTATCTTACCTATTTACAGTTTTATTGTTGTTGTTGTTGTTGGTGGCTTCATATTAACCATATGTTCAATCTTATTGTTTCAGTGCAGTTGAACACACATTCAAAAAGTCATCTGTTTATGGTATTATACAATTTAATTATTTTTTATGCAAGGTTAGACAGAGGAAGAGGTGGGACTGCAGTACAGCCAAAGCATTCTGAAGGACACCAGTAAACTGTGTGGTGACAGATCCTGGATGGACTGGTGTGCTTTGTGTCCACCTGAAGAGAGGAGCAAACACATTTAGTCAGAACAAACAAAAAGTGGAGGCCAGATCAGTGTGTGTGTGTGTGCGCGCGCGCGTGTGTGTGTGTGTGTGTGTGTGTGTGTGTGGTCTCGTATAATACTCCGTCTCTCCCTGTTTGCTCCAATGGGGATTTAACAGAATGAATTAAGCAAACACTGGCTATAGAAACAGGCCCATTTCTGTAAATAAACATTTATCCACCAGGCGATGGTAGACCTAAGTTAAAGTAAAGGTATGTGCAAGGTGACGCGGGTGACAGAAACGCGTGTGTAATGAGTGTATGTTTACTGAATGTGCATGTGTATATGTACACCAGTGTGCACCAAGGGTTTGCCCAACATACCCATTATGGATTTAGTACGAATCTTTTTGTAATTTAACCCTTTTAGACCTTCTCTCCTCATTGTAATAATAACAACATAAATTGTCAATCTAGAGTGCAAATCAAAAAATCTAATTCAGGGAGAATGCAAATTCTTCCATGACTGCATTTGTAAAGTATATTTAGACATACATATAGACGCACATGGAACAAACTAATTCAACTTGTCGTATGTCATATACATACAGTACAGGAGGTGAGACAGGATATAATAGGAATAGAAAGGAAGGTATATTTTTCACTGATGTCAGGGATGGACAAAGAGAGATGCTTATTTTGAGGTAGCTGCTGACGTAGCTTTGGCAAAAGATGACACAGACAAAAGATATAAAGGAATATGTCAATAGTGATTCAGAGGAGTCACAGGCCAATTATAACATTATGTGCCACATCTGAAATGCCTCCAAATGAAACGACCATACAGTAAAAGAAGAGTAAAGAAAAAAAAAATTTGGAAAAGGAGGATTGGAAGAGATTAAAAACGCTGCAGAAGTATTCAGTTTATCTCACAGGTTGAAAAAATCTTTGTGCATACATGTGTAAGTGAAAAGCTGCTGTAGACAACCAGCGTAATATTGATCAAGCCTACAAACAGCATTATATCTATTATTTCAGAGGCGTGACAATATTGACACGAGCCCCGTGTATATGCACTCATTTCTCGAGTCTCTAACATCTATACAAAAACGAGTCACACCATTTCATCAATTATCAGAAAGTGCCACATCTGAGGTTGGCAGTTGCTAGCTGCCATTTCCCGTCTCCAGGGGACAGTAATTGTCATTGTGGAGGTGAAGCTTCGATGTTCTTCAGATCCGCACCATGACAATGGCTTTGGTTTTGACAGGTGGATGACAGGGAAGAGGAAGAGGGGGATGTTGCGGTACAGGCTAGTTCAGCCTTAGACCACACACCCCTCCACTTCACTAATACACACACACACACACACACACACAGACATGGACACACACATACATGCACTTAACACATACACAGAATCGTCTCCCGCCAGCAAGCCACCTCTAATCGAGATGGAAGAGCGCTATGGCAGATCGAAATGCCTGCAGATGACAAGGTGGGAATGGATTGGCTCCTGTGCCCTTGTCATGTTGCTCCATCTGCACCAAACAGAGAGGAAGACAGATGGAATCCATGGCAGACGGCTGGGTGGTACGGGCAGACAGGTAGGAGAACACAGACATGTAGCTTTGAAATTACATTAAATGAAAATAAAAACTCTGGAGGATTTTTTATTTAAAAAATAATCAATTCATAAGAGAAATAAGTTGATTGGTTTGTTAGGTGCATGTTCTAGGTGATACTGTAGTAAAGTCCAATCAAATCACAGCCAGGGCATGGCCACAATTTCACAGCGCTTTACACACATTCCTCTTGGCTCATCACAAAGCTCACAGATCTGGGATTAAACACCTCACTTTGCATGTGGACCCTTGACTCACTGACAGGCAGATCCCAGGTGGTGACAGTGGGCAGACACACCTGTTCCACACTCATTCTTTACACCAGAGTTTGCCAGGGCTGCGTTTTGAGCCCCTTGTGTGCCAGCCTCCTGGCACTTGTGTGCGATCATGTGATGTGCTGCAGGCTGTCCTCCTTCATATGAAAGATGTATAGGAGGAAGTCATGTTTGTATGAAGAGCAGCAAAGCCTACATTGTGAGTAATGCTGGAGTGGTGGATGAGTCAAACAAACACAGGACTTTTTACCAAGGACACAGAGGTTTGTGTCCATAACCAAAATTCAGCGTCAAGTTATTTTAAGTTGCCTGCGTAGGTTATATCAAAATACATCATCACTTTACATCATGTAACATCAGGTCATGTCTTCACGTTAACTCATCACATTATGTACTTAATTTGACATGATGCCCAACCATAATTCTTTTCCTTAATCTAACCCAACTGATAAGGCCCTTATTTGTAAGATATCATAAGAAACCATTATATGTGAATACTTTGCCGTTTTCGACTCCAACGGCATCACCAAATTTGCAGCACAGCTTGGGCCTGATCACAGACAATGAAAAGACCTACATGAGGGAAGAAGGGGACCTGACCTGCTGATGCCAAAACAACAAACTTCTCCTGAATGTCAGCAGAACTAAGGGCATGATAGTGAACTTTGGGAAATAGAAGCAAAGGAACTACGCCTTCCTTTATCTCAGGTTGGATTCTTGGTTGGGAAGGAGAAAAGCTTACAGCACCGGAGTGTCCACATTACCAAGGGCAAGACCTGGGTGCTGCATACTGACTCAGTGGTGAGAAAGGCAAAGCAGAGACTGTTTCACCTCAGACATTTAAGAGAATTTCAGGTATCTTCTCAATCACTCTGGAATTTCTGTAGTCTATAATATCCTGACAGGGAACAGCACTGCCTGTTATGGAAACATGGAAACAGCATCACAAAGGACAACATGGCCTTGAAAATAGTCGTTCGTTCAGCTGTACATACAATAGGTATGCCCTACCCTGCCTAAAGGATATTTACACCGCTCTGCAAGAGCAAGGCAAGGAGAACGATTGAAGATCTCATCCACCCAGTTAATGACTTTTTCTTCAAGTTGAGGTCAAGAAGAAGGTACCTGTCTGTATCTTATAGGATTTCATGTGATAAATAATTGATTGATTGAATGATTATAAACTTAGCTGCATCAAAAAACAAGCCTAGACCTAGCAATATCTCACTTTGTTAGTGGGCCATGCACTACGTGTCAGTTTTTCCCATTATGTCGCCTCGCTCATGATCACAGACTGTGCAACACAAGCAAGGTGGCTGCTATGATTGGAGCAACAAAACCGAGAGGAATACTCAAGATTTTCAGCTTTTATCAGTTTCAGCTATGACATGTGAAATGTTTTTGACATCCTCTTCTCTTTCTTATTTGTTCTTTAAAAAAAAATAAGTCGGTCAATGTTTTCTTTTCTTCTTCCTTGTTGAAGCTCTTGAAAAGATTTGTTAGCGATACTTGACCCAGGATTTCTGCCAGTGAAAACCAGCTTTTTTAGGAGTGAACATATCACTGCAAAAGCCAATGTTATCTAAAGTGCTGTAGGAGCTTGAAGGCATACTTACTGTGGAGGTTACCCAATATCTACCTACACAGACTGCACTGGCGATTCCTTTCTATCCCTGGCAGTCTTTTACAGGTCAGTGATCTCCCATTACTGCTAGGAGATCTAAACCTTGTTCCTAACAATGCTTTTCCTTCTTTAGCTCAGCTCAAGCACCGGATAAGACCATGTGTAAGACAGTCTCATGAGGGGACTGTACTATGCACTTGTACGAGAGATCATTCATAGTTAGAAGGTTGCTTTCAGTTCAAATGATACACTGATCAAAAGAAAACTTCTTGCAGTGTAGCAGCACATAATTAACCCCAATCCAGGTCAATCCTATTTATTTCTAGCCAATGACATCTACATATAATTCACTGAGTGAGGGAGAAGGTGAAGAAAACCGAGTTGTCTCAGGATTTTTATTCAATTAATTCCAATTAAACTGCATGACCCAAGTTTTGAGGATTATGGGAGTTGTCACTCACTCATGCAAGTCTCATCATGACTGGCAGTCCAGTTGGGGCTAATGTTTTAATTAGTTCAAGGATTCTGTGGAAAATGCCACCGTGCTTATGATGCAACCTTTGTGGGATAATATACTTGGGGCTGTTGGACTGGTGTGTTTTTCCTGAGGTGATGTGGTGGCAAATGCTGAGAGGCAGGTTAATGTTGTTTCCCTCCCTGGGGGATTAATCACCTGGTCTCATAACTACAGTACCTGCCAACATAATCATCCTAGAGAGATAGGGAGACTCTGCCAACAGCCAGTCTGGCAGACAGCGGGAGAAACACAGCGAGACTGGGGGAAAGAGGAATTAACCACATGCATTTTGTCATAGTACAACTAAATATTTTTGTCACTGTGTGCAACTCGGTTTGTCTGTCTGTGTGCCTGTTTTTATCTGTTTCTTTCTGGTCTCGGTATAGATGGTTCATTTATGGGTTTTTCTCTCATTGACTCAGTAAAAAGAAAATACTGAAATATTGCTGTACTGGCTTTAGCGATGGATAAGTGGTGGTTTAATTTATGGCTGAAACACAGAGGAAATTGCACTTTGAATTTCTACTGGGATATGTGTTTTGATCTTATGAGAATGTCAAAAAAATCAGGAAAGATATTGTTTTATAGCCTGATATATTTTTTCCATCTATCCTGTTACCTGTCAGTGAGACATGGGCTTGCACTATATTGTACATGGATGTCAAAAAGAAATAAAGAAAAAGTGAATGCAAAACGGAGGAAGGCTTTCTAAAACAACATGTCAAATTGAGATCGAATCCATCCCATTTGTTCCTGTTAGCTGGGTGTCTCTCATCGACATCTGCTGATGAGAGTTTGTCTTGGACGTTGTCCTTCATTTCACCTCCCAAGGTCTCTCCCAGTACTCCCTCCTCTCTCCTCCCCTTTACACTCCCTTCCTGGCGTTGAGATCATAAATTGCTGAATATAAAGCCTTGTTTCCAGTCCGTTAGACGCGCCGGCTGATGCCAAGGGCCTTCACATCCCGTTTTGCACCTCTGAAGGCACTTAGGTGGAAAAATCCCCCTCTCTCTCCCCACACCCTTGTCTCTGATATGTGCATACATCATTCAAGCGGCAACCTACACCCCAGCTTAAATCGCGTCCCCCTCACAAGGCCACATTGTAGTGTTGCCATTTATTGTAAGAGGACACTTTGTTAGAAAACCATAGATTAACAAATTGCTTTTCCAAAAGACAATATATATCTTTCCTGACAATTTATCCTGTAATGGTCCAGTGTCTGGGGAATTTCCTTATTGATGCTCAGGCAGGATCTGTAGAACTAAAGAAATACAAAAAAAAAGGAAACTACTCAGCAACAGTCCTTGTGTGGATGTTTCTGGAGCAATGAAAACTTTATATTGAGTTGAGTGAAGAGATAAACCCCCCCAATTCAAGGATTTATTGCATCATAATTTTTCAGCTTTTGGTTATTTGGGGCTTTGAGATAAACACTTGTAAATATTACGCAGAGAAGCAGAATCCTCCCCTTATAACAGTGGCAGATCTTCATTGATGGGTATGGTGGAGTGGAGTGTATGTGTAGAACATTTCAATAAGAGAAAATGAAAAGGCAAAAACCATCTAGGCAACAGTTGAGACAGTTTTGCAATTCTGTTTCCAGGTTTTTCAGCAGTAATGTGCAGCATTTGCACTTTTTAGATTCCTACACTTTCAGTAACACATTGAAATTTTAGCCGCCAGCATTCACATGCATTTTCTTCAGGAAAATGATTCTAATTAGCTCTTGGAGGAAGTGTTCGCCTATACTGATGTATGTGCTATGTCCAGCACTGCTCTTTCAGGCTGAAACATGCATTTCCAAGCTTCCCATTTTTGTGTTTGTGTTTCTTTGTGTGGCTTTTATACTTGTACACAACTTGTTAATTTTGGGTTTTTTTTTGTTTGTTTCTTTGAGTCACAGTGCCCTGCTACCTTTTGAAAAACACTGGACTGAGTAACAATAGACTAATTTAAATTGAGATTGTGATTGCTTGGTCTTGGATTTCTACTTATTTTCTTCTTCCCCTCTGCCATCCTGTCCCACATTTGCTCATCTTCACACCTGTCCTGCATCTGCCTTGTTAGTCCTCCCCTGCTCCTCAGTTTTTCTCAGCCAATCAGCTCTCTGCCTGTTCTTCTGTCTCATCATCTTATTCCCCTCATCTGAGCTTTTTCCTCACCTGCACTCGATCACCTCGTCAGACTGGTTGTTGTATTTAAGTCTTTTCAGTTCAGTTTTGACTGTGTCCTTGATTTGGTTGTGTGATGTTCAGTTGAGAGTAGTCTTTTTGAGTTCCTGTTGCTTGCAGTTTTCTTCATTTGGGTCCACCTGCTCCACACCATATATCACTTTGTATGAAACACATCTCTTGATAAGATTCAAGAGGATTTTCCACTTACTGTCTGTGAATCTTTGGGACCCAAGATTTCCCATAACTGTAGTCCACATGGGTGGCTGCAGCTACATAAATGGCTGCATGTTGTTTAGCTTGCTGAGGACATTTTTTATTTTCTAAATTGGGCTATAAAAATAACATTGAAGAAATCTGGGTATTAGCTGGCCAATGATTGTAGCCTCACTAACCATGAGGTTTGCAGTTCAACCCCTACGTCCTCGTGTCCACATGTCAAACTGTCCTTGAGCAAAACACTTAACTGATGGGTGAACAAGAAACAAATGGAAAGGTACTTTGTTCCACTAAGGAAAAAAAAAGAAGCTTCATATTGGCTATATCCAGTCCATTTACCACGACACCCTTCTCTGCATAGCTTTGAATAGATGTTTACATGCATCTTCACAGAAACCAGGTTCCAGCTTGGAAAGTTGCCCTTGCCCCTCCTCCCAGGACTATGTGGGCATGGGCTGACTGTATTTGACTGACAACTTCCTGGCTCAACCTTTAACTTCCTTTGCATCTGCTGGAGAATACTAACATGACTTATCAAGCACCCCTGCTGGTCAATTTGTAAATATAACATAGTATAACAGATTTGCTTTGATTTCGGCATCTTACCTAATTCAGTGAGTCATTTGTTAAGGTTAATGTGGAAACTGCAATCCTGCAATCCTGCAATCTTCACACTACATACTCTTTGCTGATCATCATTGTGGAGCCCAATCAAAATTATTGCAGCTATGGACAAACCTGACATTTAGTGGTACAATAATCATCATGCAATTCCCCAGCATGAAGTGATGGGAAAAAACGATGGGTGCTTTTTTTTCTGATGTGGCCCCATGTAACACTAGCCATGTGTTCTTATGAGTCCCAGCTCATCAGTGAGATAGATATTCTGTCATTTGTGTCACAGACTTATCTCCATGCACAGGGAGGTGTAGATAAAACAGAGAGGGACAATGGAGTTAATGCTGGTAATTCTCACAACTCAGTCATCAAAGCTCAGTGCGGATGTGGCATGACCTCTGTAAACAAGTCACTGCATGCATTGTACATACAGTACACACATCAAACTGACCCTGCATGAGTATATGCGCTAGTGTGTACTGATGGCTGTTTGAATGATAGCTCCTACAGGTCTTTGACAAATAGGTGCCACACAACTGCTCCCCGCTGAACACGCCGCAAGCTGAAATGTTACCAGAATATGAAAAAATATGCATCTCACCTTGCAAAGCCAATTCAAGTGTCCCACCTTTTGTTGGTGCACAGACATTTTAGCAAAAAGGTGGCCTTGGTATTAAGTGGAGAACACAGAGGCAGATGTTGAAATGGAGTATCTTTCACAAGCAAAGACAGCATATTGAACCATATCATTCAAAGCACAAAATAGATTCATCTCTGTATCTTTTCAGCATTACATTTCAATGGAAGAGCCAACGTTGAGAAGGAGAGAGAGAGAGAAAGTTTTGAAGCTAAATGAACTTTTGTGTTATCCGTCATTTTCCGAACAGTTAACCTATTTGAACATGGACCTGATACTTTGTATGTCTTCCTTTCTCCTTTCCTGAGTTTGGTCAAACTGTGGTAATTTGTCACCTTTTCTTCTCTACTTTTTTGTGTTTGGCAATTAGTTCAACCTCTCTATCAAGAGCAATTTTAAAAGGAAGCATTCATTTGGTGTTGTTCTGAGGAAAAGACCACTCTTGCAAGACAGTCTTTATGAAACATCACTTTCTGGGCAGCATGCTCAGAGGGGTTATTTGGAAACATTTGGAATTGTGTTTCTTGCAAAGATTTTGAATATTACCTGCTTTCTTCCAGCCCACTCTAACTGAAAAAGTAACCAAATACTGTGGGCCGGATGTGCAAGCAGCTAATTACAACCTTTACTAATGTAAATAATAAGACAGGGCCCTCTGGTGGCCATAATTATTATTATGGAGCAGAGCAGAGAGTGACATGATATAGCATAAAAAGCATACTGTAATAATAATGAGCGTAGCTACCATGACGTTACTCATAGGTTTGTGGACTCCCCGTTTTGAGTTCAGCAGTAAGGCAGTTGTCTTGGTTTTTTATCTTATAATATGTCTACAATATATGTTGTTTTGGGGCTGGTCATATAGGTCATTTTGGAAGTCAATGGAAATATGTAGAGGGTTTTTGTTGTTGTTGTTGTTGTTGTTGTTGTTGTTGTTGTTTGTTTTTTTGTTTTTTGTTTTTTTTTCCTCTTTTCTGCACCCACCTATGCACTGAAGTTAGATCATTCAATCTGATTGCTTGATATGCAGTACCACACAAGACCACAAGAGATTTGAGAGCTGTTTTATTTTGAAATGTGTTCATTTTGTGTTTAGTGTGTTACTTCCTGAGTTTTGTCGCCTTTGTTGATTAACTCCTTTGTTTCACCTGTGTCTTGTTTCACTCACCTGTGCGTAATTTGTAATCAGCCCTTATGTATTTAAAGACCAGTGTTTCCCCCTCTCAGTTGCTAGATTGTCATTGTCACCACAGTCTCTTCATGCCCTGCAGCATTTGTCTTGAGTTTTATACCCTGAGTAATGACTCTTGAACTTTGATATTTGTTTGATCTCCCTCAACTGATTTTTCTGCTCATACACCCACGTGTATGACCCCTCGATGCTTTTCTCTGCAACTGAGTCCCAACTGAGTTTGTGTGTGTGTGTTTGTGTGCAATACACACAGACATTACAGGTTGGACATCCTTCAAACTCATGGTGTCAGGAGGTCCAGAGCAAAATGTGGGTGTGAGAAAAGGTGACGTTCCAACTTTTTAAAAAAATCCACTCAGTCCAAAATCATTTTGTTCCATTCTAGTCTTGGCAATGCAGAATTCATGTTTAATTATTTTTAAAAGCATTGTCCAGGAGGTAAACACATTGGTATTAATACTCAAAAATTCCAGTACTTCCATAATTGCACTGTCAGGTTGCTGATCCACCCAAACCTAACTGAATAATTCTGCTCCACATAATTTTTGTGGATTATGCATACAGTGTGTCCATAAATCATCTTAAAGTTTGTCTTCTTGTGTGTCTCTTGCCTCCTGCTTTGAATATTTTGTTGCACCAGTATGCTTTTGGAGAACGATCAAAAATCTTTTTGACTATCAAAACAACAACTCCAGAGGTTTTACAGCATTTAAGCATCTCACAAACCCTATAGACATCCTTCTTCTTGCCAAGACTGATGTCTGCAGGTTTCCAAACAGAACGGCAGGTGAAAAACAAATGTTGTGTACCAGGCCTCGTTTAACCCAGGTAAAAAGGCTCATCAACTGCTGCCTTAAGGCTGTTTATACCTTCTCTACTTTGGCAGCAAAATGTCTATAGTGTTGCTGCAGCTCTCTGATAGTTTGATATGTTGTTCTGTCTGGGTAAGTTGTCATGCCCTCTACATGAACCCTTGGTAATGTCAGCTGAAGAAGACGGGTTTGTTGAGGGATTCTTTTGTTGTAGTTTTGTTGCTCGGTGTCTATGGTGTTGAATTCCTTCATGTAAGAGACAAAAAACTCTCAATGGGAAATGTACAAATTCAAATCTGTGTCCTAAACTGAAATGTATGAAGAACTAAGGTGACTGTTGCTGACTTATACTAACTATACTGAAATTCAAATACACTTTAATGTGCTGTGTTATCAATGTCCTGAATGACCTCCACTAACATGGGGCTTTTTCTTGGAAAAAAAATATAGCAACATCTTACTATCAAATCCTAAAATTTTCCTTCCTTCCATCACGGTCAAAAATGCCTGCTATACTTTAAACATTAGGGCTGTCTCATTTTCTTTTGTTGTAGTTTTGTTGCTCATTGTCTACAGCATTGAACACCTTTCACATGGAAGATAAATAGCTTTCAGTGGGAGATAAGTGCAAATTTAAATCTTGGTGTCCTAAACCAAAGTATGTTTAAAGCTAAGTTGACTGTTTCTTTTTCAGTCCATCTATATTGAGTTTCCAGTACCATGGTAATTAAAATTTATTGGAAAAAAACATACTTACACCAATCAAGTCGTCATTTTTCCTCCTTTCCATCAAAGTATAACATGTCCTGCCATGCGTGCTATTCTTTAAATGTTTAGTCTGTTTCGTTTTCTTTTTTTTTGTAGTTTTGTTGCTTAATGTTTACAATGTTTAACATCCTTCATGCAGAAGACAAATAGCTCTCAGTAGAGGAAATGTAAAAAATTAAATGTCCGTGTCCTAAATAAAGTTGTGTGTAAAGCTGAGGTGATGGTTCATCACTTATTCTATCTATATTTTCCTAACATTAACATGTTGTGTTAACAATGTCCTGAATGCCCTCTAGTCACAATGCAATTAGGATTTCCTGGAAAAAAACATATATATAAACCAACACAGAACATCTTTCAGTTCTTTCATCAAAGGATAAAATGCCATACCTTCTATATTTTCAACATTAAGGCTTTCTCATTTTCTTTTGTTATAGCTTTGATGTTCAGTGTCTACATTGTTGAACACCCTTAATGAAGAAGACAAATACCTCTCAGTGGGAAATACGTACAAATTTAAATCTCTGTGTCCTTAACTAAAATGTATGTAAAGCTAAGGTGATGGTTCTTGTCTTATTCTGTCTCAACTGACTTTCAAATACACATTAATGCAGTGTGTTAACAATGTCCTGAATGACCTCCAGTAACAAGGCAATTAGAATTTCTAGGAAGAAAAAAAATATAGCAACACCTTACTATCAAGTCATCAAATCTCTCCTTCCTTCCATCAAAGGATAAAATGTCCTGCCATGCCTGCTATACTATAAACGTTAAGGCTGTTTCATTTGCAATCCCAGAGGAATTACTCATTTCCTATCAACGTTAGCCCCTCTGCTGGCATAAACCCTGGCTCAGAGTCTATTAAAGTCATGTAGGACACAGGTAATTTAATTCATAAGCCAAGATTACATCGGAGTTGTAATGGCCCTAATGATGAAGCATGATGTTTGAGTTTCGGTTAATAGGATTGCCTAATAGATGACAGAGACCAGGCTATTATCAGCTACTAAGGAGCACAACATACACAGAGCAACACATTTTGCCAAGAATCTTGCTCTCTCCTGCTCGCATGCAGGACCAAGGGCTGAATGTACGGTTGTCTCACACGTCCTTGACATTCAAAATTCAATTGTAGATTATAGAAACATTGTTTTTTTTTTATCTTTATTATTCCAGAGACAGTGAACAGAATTCTTTCCAAAAACACTTGGCACCATAATTCTACAGCACATTTGCACTGTGAGCTGCACATTTCAACAATAGCTTAATATTCTCAATTTATTTATTCTCATTTTAAAACACTTGTGTGCTAATCGCAAGTGTATTTTGTCAGGTGGTGTTCAGGTAAGTAAGAGTATGTCGGAGGATTTGGATTGCAGTCTTCCATTTACAAGACCTCGACCTTGATACCACAAAAGAGTATCCTGCTGCCATATCAAAATGTAGCTCAATAAAACATATAATGGCATTTAACACAAATGCTTATTCCTAGAATTAGTTAGATTTTGGTTCAGGCAGCTGAACGACCATTCATATGGAAAAATAAAAAGTGAATTTGTGATTGACAGATTACATGTTGTCATCTTGTTCTCTCTTTTTTGCCCCCCCCCCCCCCCATCTCCACTTCGCCTTTATTCTTTCATCCTTGAGTGTAGACAGGTAAAGTTGTTTTAGGCTGAGAAACTAGAGCTTAGATAACCCTGAATTTCCACCCCGGAGGCGCAGGAAGAGAGGTGCTGACACACAGATTAATAACGCTCTCTCTCTTTCTCTTTCTCTCTGCCTAGCTCTTACTCTCTCTCTCTTTCAGCTGGCTGCGTATCAGCAGCTTCCTTTCCTATTTGTCAAACATATGAATAATAATTACACGCCGTGCTAATTCATTGTTTCTCTCTACCAGTATTCTGCGGAATTCATGCATACTTAAACTGCTATTATTCTGATATGGGTCATTTCATGGCAACAATAGGCTCTGCATTTTCAGGTCCGTAGCTTCTCTTTGGACGTTTCACTGCCTGCAAGATCCAGGGATCCATTTCATTGTACAGCATCAGCACAAGGGTTTGCAGGAATATGCATGTTTCACCTTCTCAAGAATGAACGGTACTTTGGAAATAAAGACAGTAATGTTGAACAAAAACAATATAAAGGTTTGCCCAAAAATGACTGAATGGTGAATTATGTTTGATCAACATTGCTGGAGTTAGTAACATTATTTTAGAACATGAATAACAGTAGTTATAGTTAGTTAACCTTGTAATTTCTATAAAATATATTAGCTCTGAAAACAAAACAACTTTAAATAGTACAAATACATGGATAATCATATTGTGTGCAACTGTTCCACCATGTTGAAACAGAGAACATGGCAACGATCAGAGTATTTTCTGCCTCTCATAATGTAACTTTAATTGTGGCAGTTTTCATCTATCTGGTAATTGGCTTTTGAAACTGGACCCCATATTATCCGCTGTGTTTATAGCATGATAAACAACATTTAGTATTGGGAAAAACGGGGAGAAGTTGTGAGGCTCTCAGAGGGTATACTGATTCAAGAGACTCTTCATATGCAGATATAATGAGCGGGAGCCATTTAGACACACACAAAAAAAGAAAAGGAACAAGACTGAGAAGGTTGAAGAAGGACATAGAGAAAATATCATAGAACATAGTTTGATACTGTGTCGTCAGAGTGGCAACATCATCACTGAAACTAAGCTTACTTTTTGACAGTTGAATGTTAAGAAGTGCACTGATCTGTGGCAAGAACATTTTGTTTTTGCATATTGTGTGTTGATTATGATTGACATTTGCTCCTCTTTGGAATGAAGCAGTCTTCTGCATCAAGCCAGCTCTACGGATATAGATCCTCCTCCACGCCACCTTCAGCAGCATCCTGGCATCTCCTCAGACTTAAATACTTGTGTCTAACTCTCAGAAGAGGTTTTCACGCAGAGTTACCATATGCATATATTTATATAATAGAACAAAAGTCTATAAAAAATGTGATTATTATTCTCTATTTTGATAAGTTGTTAAAAAGTATATATAGTCTACAGTAGGTATATGAAATTAATAACAAGAGGGGAAAAAAGGTATATTTTAGCAGATTTCCCACCTTGCTCACATCAGCTCAAGTTCTGAGTATCACTCAATTAATCAGATTTTTACAATTTATTTGAATACAAGTCTTTTGGTTGAAACTCTATTGGTATAACAAAATTGTTTAAACTGAAATTGCTCTATAAAGTGTGACAGAGAAACTCATAATAACTTCAATAAGGTTGCTTCAGGTTGCACCACTGTTCAAGCAAAGCACATTTTAGGAAGATGCATTTGCATCATGGAAAGTTCAACTCGTTCCCCGTGTCCTTCGTCTGAACCCTGTGTTTATCTCTGCAGCAACCCTCTTCCATCCTCATTCTGTACATTTCAAAGGAAGCATGAGCCACTGATTTGCATAATCCAGAATGTACTGCGCGTGTGCATGTGCGTGCGTGTGTATTGGGATGAGCATTGACTTATTCTCTGCATTCCCAAATCTAATTATCCCTGCTGGCCTGGGGACAGGGCCCACTCAACAAGCAAGAGAAAGAAGCTGGTCACAGATGAAAATGGAATGGACAAAAAGCAGTAGATCTGCAGAGAAAGACGGAGAGGAAGAAATATAAAGAATGCACTGAGTTCTTCAGAACTGGGTCACTGTTTTCTATAGCTCCATCCATTTTTGAGAGCGAGAAAATGATGGCTAAAACTGACTGACCCAGACAATTAGGAAACCAAAACTGAACTGAACTGCTAACTACATATTGAAAGAGACCCAGTTCTTTTGGCAACACTTGATTAATTATACCTGTATCTAATGACATACAGACACAAAGAGAATAAGGGGCTGTACACACAATGTGTCTTTTTGTACACTTAAATCTATTGTTTTCAATGCAGACCTGCTGCAGGCATGCTCAAATGGTAGTGAGCACCTATATTTGAAGGTGTGATGGTGAAGGTGTGACAAGACGAGTTCAACTTTTGCAACACAACAGCTCCCATTGCCTGTCATGTGATGAGGAACAACCAATCACAATTCCCTTCTTCCTTTAAGATCAGCCTTTGCAAATGTGGAGGGGAAGTTGATCAGTTTAGTGCGGGGCTGTCCCCTAGCTTTAAATCTCTTCCATGGACATTATTTTAGGCCTAAAATGCACCTGAGAAACAACATCTGGAAGAAGATCAGCTCTGCACACAGGATTTCTGGTAAGAGGGCCATGATAAACTGCTGGCTTTGTTTGCTTAGCAACCTCAGATGCAACATGCCTCCACACTCTTGAAAGCTAGCGAAGTGGGGATAACAAAAGTAGCCTGACCATTGCCTGACCTCGCGTTTCATAGGAGTTCAAAGACGCGGCATGTGTGTGGCCCTAAATCTACACAATACACTGTTGTTGGCTTTGTTATCCATAAAACCCAAGTATTAATATACTTGGGTTTATATAATAAATAAATAAATTAATAAATTATAT